>NC_136737.1:25325433-25925433 GCF_936440315.1 Barbus barbus | reverse complement strand
TTGGTGAGCCTCAAAAACAGGAAGGCCAGATTAGAGTTTGCCAAACGACATCTAAAAAAGCCTTCACAGTTCTGGAACAACATCCTATGGACAGATGAGACCAAGATCAACTTGTACCAGAGTGATGGGAAGAGAAGAGTATGGAGAAGGAAAGGAACTTCTTATGATCCTAAGCATACCACCTCATCAGTGAAGCATGGTGGTGGTAGTGTCATGGCGTGGGCATGTATGGCTGCCAGTGGAACTGGTTCTCTTGTATTTATTGATGATGTGACTGCTGACAAAAGCAGCAGGATGAATTCTGAAGTGTTTAGGGCAATATTATCTGCTCATATTCAGCCAAATGCTTCAGAACTCACTGGACGGCGCTTCACAGTGCAGATGGACAATGACACAAAGCATACTGCAAAAGCAACCAAAGAGTTTTTGAAGGGAAAGAAGTGGACTGTTATGCAATGGCCAAGTCAATCACCTGACCTGAATCCGATTGAGCATGCATTTCACTTGCTGAAGACAAAACTGAAGGGAAAAT
Source organism: Barbus barbus (assembly GCF_936440315.1). Taxonomy (NCBI): domain Eukaryota; kingdom Metazoa; phylum Chordata; class Actinopteri; order Cypriniformes; family Cyprinidae; genus Barbus; species Barbus barbus. The sequence continues at coordinate 25,924,901 of NC_136737.1, read as the reverse complement.
GCCCCAAGAACAAGCAGGAACTGAAGACGGTTGCAGTAGAGGCCTGGCAGAGCATCACCAGGGATGAAACCCAGCGTCTGGTGATGTCTATGCGCTCCAGACTTCAGGCTGTAATTGACTGCAAAGGATTTGCAACCAAGTATTAAAAAGTGAAAGTTTGATTTATGATTATTATTCTGTCCCATTACATTTGGTCCCTTAACAAGTGGGAGGCACATATGCAAACTGTTGTAATTCCTACACCGTTCACTTGATTTGGATGTAAATACCCTCAAATTAAAGCTGACAGTCTGCAGTTAAAGCACATCTTGTTCGTTTCATTTGAAATCCATTGTGGTGGTGTATAGAGCCACAAATGTTAGAATTGTGTCGATGTCCCAATATTTATGGACCTGACTGTATATATATATATAAAAATAAAAATGTTGCAGAGAAAATATATGACCATTTATTGCTTAAATGCACACTAATTAATAACAGATTTAATAACAGCTGTTTTAGTAAATAAAAACATTTAAAATAGGCCTATAGACAGTTTCAACGGCAACAACATAAACAAACGTTACTGCGCATGCGCGCTTTTGTGGCCCTAACTTAACTTCAAATAGAATCAGTAACAACAGCCAAGTCCCTCTAGAGTAGATTATTTTGTTTTATATAATAATTAAATACTTGGACGGACTTATTAAAATGCAAATTCATCTGCCAGCTGGAGGCGCTTTAAAAGGTTTCCCCGGTAATATATATAGACAAAGTAAACACTGCTTTATCAGGCATATAACATGCAAGATGAAATGAAAATGACATTAAACATTTTCTAAAGACAGTCATATAAAAACACCTGCGCCTCGTTTTGATTTTTAAACGTGTTCATGTTTATTCAACGAAGCCTTCTGGAAAATCGGTCAGTTTTGATATCGTGGCGGGTCACCACAAATAAATAAATGTATGGGAAACACATCCCACAGCACAACAACCTGAGCCCAACTTCATTACTCATCACTTTAAATTTAAATGCGTTTGTAGCCGGCGCCACTAACCAGACCGATAAACAAACACAGACTGGAAGTTAACTTCGGCCCAGGCGCGTTCGCCCGATGAAACTGTCTATATGCAAAAAAAAAAAAATTATTTATTAAAAAATATTGTTTCAGCAAGGTTTTTATTTCTATTATCCACACATAAACCCCAGTTCACGCTGATGGGCTATTTGGTATTGTCTTATTTGTCACCGCTGTCGTTCTTTAAAATAAAACCATTTGCGGGTTTGTCCTATGTCTTACTGAACTACAGTGAATTGTCATCATATATAAATTTTTGCTAATCCACCGCTCCTAAAATAAAGAATATGGCTACATATAAATATACATTATACAAAACAGCTAAATCTCAAATAGTGGATCATTTTTATCAACATCGCTAAAACTGCTAAAACTGCCCATTGTTAAAGTATGTCTGCTTCGTGTAATGTGAAAAGTGCAATAATGTCTGACTTCATTTAACGTGCTATAGCATAGGTAGGACTATATCATGGCCACGAATTAAGAATTTGTTCCCCAGACTTAATTCGTGAGCCGCACATATTAGCTCTGTTCTGTCCGAAGTACTCGGAGATGCCGCCACCAAGCGTTTGATAGGAACTTAATCTTAACTAATTAGTCATAAGTAAAAAAAACACACATTTGTTAATTGATTCTAACTAAAATCCGCTGTTAGCACTTAATATTTCTGTAGTACAGCCAAACAGCGTAGATCATTCATAAAAACCTATATAAAGGAATGCTCTACACCAATAAGTTCTGCTGTATTATAAACCAATGAAATTGGGGATGGGCGGAGCGACACGTGTCGCCCCACCTTAATGTGTCGCCCCGCCCCATCATCCAGGGTGCACTCTGGGGCTACTCATATTAACTCTCAGCATCTTTTAGGGAAAAGCAGTGAAAGTTCTGACACTGTTTACTCTAAACTGAACCTGGTGACCCATCAAGGTGAGTATCAAAGTAAAAACATCCATCACACTTCCCACAAAAAACAACAAAAAACACTTCATCTACAATCATAATTGAGCATCTAAGAATAAAATTAAATATTTAGAAATCGAAGTGTGCAATTTATAATTTTTTTACTCATTTACATATTTTCAGCTGCTGGATCTAGTGATGTGACGTATGCTCAGGTTAAATAAATGGCTGGAGGAGAAACTTTCAATCCCAGGATGCTGATGAGTTTAGGCTGAGACGTGCTGGAGAGTGACCAGGATCATCGAACACTTGATGGCAATAGATTTAGCAGTATTTAATGTCTGTGATTGTCTTTTCAGCTCCGTTTTGTTTTCTTAAAGATATGACATATCATTACGTGGGAGAGAAAGTTTGCTGACTGTAAAGCCTCTTTTTTTTCTGTTGTGAAAGTTTTGGTTCCTCTTTTGTTCTTCTTGATCTTAAATGTATTTGTAGCAGGCGTTTTAGGGAAACATCAGTGAATTTTAAAATCCATGTCTGGAAAAATCATGGAAATGTTCTAGGTTGGAAAAAGTCATGTTATAAATGGATATAGTGAATGTTGAATTTTCTAGCTATTTTCTGCTCTGAAATATTTAATTGCTATAAATACCTCCATGTGAGTCTAATCTTTAGATTTGAAAACTGCTTAAAAATACTGGTCAAAGGTTTCTGACTTCTGTTGTAGCTTGCTTGTTCTTCTTAGAAATTAGAATAATTGTTCACAATTAAAATGATAAACTATAGTTTTGCTGTAATATACCTTTTGTTTATATCTTTATTACAATAAATAATTTAATTACTACAGTGCTAGTATGTGGCATGAGCGTGAGAGATAAATGTGATGCTAAGTGACATTCATGTTTATGGTTGAGCAAATATGTATAAATGTCTCTGAACAGATTGAACAGAACTGAATTTTATGCACTTCTAAACACATAAATGTCTCCAATAATTTGTATTGTTTCTAAGAGTATTAACTTGTCAATATCCTTATGCAGTTTTTATTTTATTTTGAAAACTAGGAGTAGGTCTTGGTGAAATTGGTGATGAAGGCAGTAGTTAGCTTAAAAAGTTTAACTCCAGTCCATTCCTATGAGCAGCTCTTCTGTTTAATTAAGAAAAAAAAGATAACCACATGTAAATTGGTGACAACTGATATGGACGGAGGTTCAAAAGATGTATGACCTTCCTGTGGGGCGTTCATCACTAACATTTATATCACAGATGATATTTTACCCTTGAGAACAGACTCTGGCTTCAGAAAATGGGCTTTGAAAAAATGTACAATACATCCATCAAATATTGTATGAAGAAACACTTGAAACCTTCAAACAACTTGTCATTGAATTTGCAGCTAAGACGGAGTAAGACTCTCCAGATATGTACCTTCCTCTAAAGATGTTTATCTAAATTGGAAAAAAATAGCTTATTTTGTTTATTGTGCAGAGTAGACTGGTAAAAAAAAAATCTTACACTGATTAACAGCATATAGAGCTTTAGATGGTATGACGTTGAAGAGACAAAATATACATCATATCAAGTCAAAAAGGGAGAAATAAGTCAAGTTACTCAAGTTTATTCCCTCTGACACCCCAAACTGTTGCTTAATTTAATGCCGAGTTCACACTGCATCCCACATAGCAGTTGTCTTCTGGTCCAGCTCTGGGCGAAAACAAGCAGTTACACTCGGCCCACATCCGGCAAAGAATTACAGCCCTTGTGTGGCCCAGATCTGGACTGCAGACATGAGCCATAACTGGCCAAAAACACAGCCAAATAGTAATTTCTAGCCAGCTATGAACTAGGCTAAAACAAGTTTTAATAGTGCTATCCGATCTCAGCCTTCAATAAACCACATAGAGACCAGTCTTTAACCAGAAACCCCAAAACTGAGTTTTAAAAAATAAAACGTTACGTATTTAGATGGGAGAGCATGAGAAGAGAGAATAATTAAGTTCACTTGTCACTGAGATGTTAAATTAGTTATTTTACCCAGTAAACAACCTGTTGCTCGCCATGATACAATCTCGCTCGCTCTTCTGTCAGACTGCGGTGGGGATTCAGAGGAAACGTAGTGGATGTGGTCGACCTGTGACTTCAATCGAGAGTGACCAATAGAAAAAGGCCTTTCATCCTGGTGAGTAGAGACCACCCACTGAGAGACAGCTTCACTCGCAAGCAAAACCTTTCAACTCGCAAACAAAAGTTTTAGACCCGCAAAAATAGATGGCAGAAAAGAGAGCAACATTTGTGGCTTCACGATGAAAAGTGTTTGAAAAAGAAAAATAAAGATTTTCAAAGATTTACACGCACTGCAAATTTTGTTTTCTTTTTATTTTTTGGAGCCTTAAGAAGACTTTTTTTTTTGCAATCTTTTATTATTTTAATTACAAAACAATTAGTTTTACTCTCAAACGCAGAATGTCTTATTGAATAATAAAGACAAAAATAATGCCATACAATATGTGTGTCTTTTCAAGTAAGCCATTTATCAACAAGAGCTTTTGAGTGGAGTATTTGAGAATTCAGAGAACCCGGGTCTCTCACACCAAAGGCATGTGTCTTATCCACTGCGCCATCACCACACCCACATTTTTAGGAAGGCTTTGATTTCTCTCAAATTCAAGAATCTTCAATATAATGTAAGTCTGAGAACTTCTGAGCATAGATTCGCTTTAGTTATGCTTCGTCCCTACATCACCTCTCTTCCAGGGACACCTCTTCCTTCTTACGTGACCTTTTGTCATTTCAGTCATTTCAATTTCAGCTTTATATTGTTTATTTAATGTTAAGATATTATTTACTTTGAATTCTGAGTCAAAAACTGTACATGGATGCAGATGGATTGAGACTGCTTAGATGTTTGTTTGGTTATTTGTTTAACATTCAGCCACATATTTTAGTCGAGAAGCTCATTAATGAATTTGGGTTGGATTTTAGTCTCGTAGGATGGATTTTAGATTTCTTTGTGCAGAGAACACAGAGAGTTAAAGTAAATGACTGTTTTTCTGTTTTTAAAGTAAATGGCTGGTGTCATCTGGTGGGTCACCTCAAGGATGTGTCCTCTTTCCTTTATTATTTATCTTGTACACAGATGACTGTAAGACTAGTTATAGAAATAGGCAGATTATAAAATTTGCTGATAATTCTGTAATCATTAGCTTAATGACTGAGCAGGACTCATGTATGGTCCAGTGGTTGATGATTTTATTATTTGGTGTCAGAATGCTTTCTTAAAACGTAATGTTTCTAAAACTAAGGAGATGACTATTGATTTGAACTCTAGGAAGAAATATATTCAGGATAAGCAAACAAGCATCAATGGAGTAGGTATTGAGAGTGTTGAACGGTACAAGTATTTGGGTACTGTTTTGGATAACAAATTGTCCTTTTCTCCCAATACTGAGGTTTTGTGTAAGAGGGGGCAGCAAAGATTGTATTGCTTGCGGAAACTACGGTCATTTAATGTGGTCAAAACATTGATGTGCATGTTATTCAGTCTGACATTCTGTGAAAACATGTTACAAGATTATCAACATTATCAAAAGATCTTCTGTAACACATGAGGTACATTTGTATGTCTTTAATCTGTCAGGATGTTTCTGAAGATCTGACTGCACCAGCAGGTGAACGAGTCCCAAAAACAGAAGTAATCGATCGTCCATACCAATCTTGGCAGGAAATATTAATCGTTATCCACAAAGATCAAACTTAGTTAGTACACAACATAGGTCACACATTAATGACATTTAGTCTTTTTTTATATGAGAACTAAAATACTGTATATTGAGGAAGAAAATTTTTTTTTTTTTCTTTTCTCTTTCTTATTTGTAACCACTACACTGACAGGCAGGTAGGAAAGCCAATTAAAACGCTTGGACCGAGTGTTTTGATTCGATGAACAGTTCTTGGTCCTACACCTTCCACAGAACATATAAATACAGATAAATACATTTAGACCACTTAACTCAATGATTGCTATCAGGATGTGAAGAGACTTTCAACCAGAATAACAAAAAATGTTTCTGAAGACAATTACTTATTGCACCTTTAAGAAAAGATACCATAATCACAGAGGTATAAATATTAACAAAGGTACTTAAAGTAGACTGTGGGTAATGTTACATAACTAATCTGATGCCGTTGTTATACTTTGTTTGGTATAACCGACGAAAAACGGAGAGAAATGTGGACAGACGTTGACGAGTCTGCTTACAGACAGGAGGTTAATGAGCTGGCTGTCTGGTGCAGTCTTAACAAGCTGGAGATCAACATGCTCAAAACTGTGGAGATGATCGTGGACTTCAGGAGAAACCCCCCTGCACTCCCCCCACTCACCATCATGAACAGCACTGTAACAACCAGTGTTGGGTGAACATACTGAATTGTCTATTTTGTATATTGTCCATTTTGTATATTTGTACATTATTTTTTTATTATCTGTGTCCTGTCCTGTCACTGTCATTCTGTCGCACTGTGGAGCTACTGTCACTAAAACAAATTCCTCATATGTGCAAACATACCTGGCAATGAAGCTAATTCTGATTCTGAACAGTTAGAAAGACAGAAACAAGAAAAAAAATACAAATCTTGACAAATGCTTTGTGAATGTGAAGGATGCTTATGTGTCTAGGTGTAGACCACTGATACTGAACTCTGATCATAATGCAGTCCATATGATTCCAGTGTATAAGACTAAACTTAAAAGAGGTAAACTGGAAAAGAAAGTGATTAGGCTGTGGTCGAATTAAACTACACTCAGATTTGAGAGCTTGCTTTGAATAGACAGATTGGGAAATTTTTCAAGAAGGTTTGCTAGATGAAAGGTCTGAAGTAATAATAATACAACCCGGATTCTGGAAATGTTGGGATGTTTTTTCAAATTTGAATAAAACTAAAAGACTTTCAAATCACATGAGCAAATATTTTATTCACAATAGAACATAGATAACATAACAAATGTTTAAACTGGGAAATTTTACAATTGGATGCACAAAATTAGCTCATTTCAAATTTGATGCCTGCTACAGGTCTCAAAATAGTTGGGACAGGAGCACATTTACCATGGTGTAGCCTCTCTTCTTTTCAAAACAGTTTGAAGACGTCTGGGCATCGAGGTTATGGTTTTGGTGTTTCCAGCTGCTAAAGGCAGTTCAGCACCCGAACAATTCTACTATGAAGTCATGCTGTGGTAATAGCTGCAGTATGTGGTTTTGCAGTATTGTCCTGCTGAAATAAACAAGGCCTTCCCTGTAAGAGACATTGTCTGGAGGGGAGCATATGTTGTTCTAAAACTTTTATATAACTTTCAGCATTCATAGTGCCTTCCAAAACATGCAAGCTGCCCATACTGTATGCACTTATGCACCCCCATAGCATCAGAGATGATGGCTTTTGAACTAAACACCGATAACACAATGGAAGGTCTCCCTCCACTTTAGCCCACTGGGCAGGGTGTCCGTGATTTCCAACAAGAATGTTAAATTTGAACTCGTCTGACCATAGAGCTTTTCCACTTTTCCACTTTGAAACAGTCCATTTTAAATGAGCCTTGGCCCACAGGACACGACGGCGCTTCTGGACCATGTTCACATATGGCTTCCTTTTAGTATGATAGAGCTTTATTTGACATCTGCAGATGGCACGGCAGATTGTTTACCGACAGTGGTTTCTGGAAGTATGCCTGGGCCCATTTAGTAATTTCAATGACAGAATCATGCTGATGAGTGATGCAGTGTCGTCTGAGGGCCCGAAGACCATGGGCATCCAGCAAAGGTCTTCGGCCTTGTCCCTTAGGCACAGAGATTTCTCCAGTTTCTCTGAATCTTTTGATGATGTTATGCACTGCAGATGATGAGATTTGCAAAGCCTTTGCAATTTGACATCGAAGAACGTTGTTTTTAAAGTATTCCACAATCTTTTTGCGCACTCTTTCACAGATTGGAGAGCCTCTGCCCATCTTTACTTCTGAGAGACTCCTCCTCTCTAAGACATCCCTTTTTTAGCTAATCATGTTACAGACCTGTTGTCAATTAACTTAATTAGTTGCTAGATGTTCTCCCAGCTGAATCTTTTCAAAATGTCTTGCTTTTTCAGACTTTGTTGCCCCCGTGCCAACTTTTTTGAGACCTGTAGCAGGCATCAAATTTGAAATGAGCTCATTCAGTGGATAAAAGTGTAAAATGTATCCATTTAAACATTTGTTATGTTCTTCAAGTTCTATTGTGAATAAAATATTGGCTCATGTGATTTGAGAGTCTTTTAGTTTTAATTTTATTCAAATAAAAAAACGAAAAAAAAAAAAAAAACGTCCCAACAGGACTGAACACAACTATACAATGGGGTAAAAAAAATATTTGATCCCCAGCTGATTTTGTACATTTGCCCACTGGCAAAGAAATGATCAGTCTATAATTTTAATGGTAGGTTTATTTGAACAGTGAGAGACAGAATAACAACAAAACGCATTTCAACAAAGTTATACATTGATTTGCATTTTAATGAGTCAAATAAGTATCGCAAAACATGACTTAGCTCTTGGTGACAAAACCCTTGTTGGCAATCAGAGTTCAGATTACCTAACCTCCACAGATTTTCTATGGGATTAAGGTCTGGTGACTGGCTAGGCCACTCCAGGACCTTAATGTGCTTCTTCTTGAGCCAATCTTTTGTTGCCTTGGCCATGTGTTTTAGGTCATTGTCATGCTGGAATACACATCCACGACCCATTTTCAATGCCCTGGCCCTGACCGTACATGACCCCCTCCATCGTCCATTTGCTGCGGTGCAGTTGTCCTGTCCCCTTAGCAGAAAAACACCCCCAAAGCATAATGTTTCCACCTCCATGTTTGACGCTGTTCTTGGGGTCATAGGCAGCATTCTTCCTCCTCCAAACACTGCGAGTTGAGTTGATGCCAAAGAGCTGGATTTTTGTCTCATCTGACAACAACACTTTCACTTAGTTCTCCTCTGAATCATTGACAAACATCAGACGGGCCTGTACATGTGCTTTCTTAAGCAGGGGGACCTTGCGGGCACTGCATGATTTAAATCCTTCACGGCTTAGTATGTTACCAATTGTTTTCTTGGTGACTATGGTCCCAGCTGCCTTGAGATCATTGACAATATCCTCCTGTGTAGTTTTGGGCTGATTCCTCACCATTCTTTGAAACACCACGAGGTGAGATCTTGCATGGAGCCCCAGTCCGAGGGAGATTGACATTTATTTTGTGTTTCTTCCATTTGCAAATAATTGCACCAACTTTTGTCACATTCTCATCAAGCTGCTTGGCGATGGTCTTGTAGCCCATTCCAGCCTTGTGTTGGTTTACAATCATGTCCCTGACATCCTTGGACAGCACGGAAATGTAATATATGACATAAATGTCCCTATATCAGTAGTGATGTTGTCATATATGTTACATATAAGGCAATATGTTATCATCACATATATTCATCTTCTGGATATATGTGTGTATATGTTTATAACATACATGAAATTGCCATAGTAAAATTGTTATATAAACATATATTTAATGGTATTGCATTTTATGACCATATATGTTAACAATATATATTAAAATGGTATATTGTGTTATAAGATATGACCATATATGTTAAAAATATTTATCAAAATTTTATATGGTAGTATACGTTTTGACCATTTGTTAACAATATATATTGAATTTATATATGCAAGTTTATTAGCCATATATGCCTAAAATATACTGCTCATTGCAAATCATATAACAAATTACTTTTTGCTTAACTTAAGCCTACAAGCTAATAAGCCAGTAAGTCTCTGCAGCCATATAGTGGTAATTTAATGTCCTTTTTATTTTTAAATAAGTTTTTGCTTTTGTACACTATGAAACTTTTAGTTTTATAAATGGAGGCAACCTATGAAGGATGAACAAATAACGTCAATTAAAACTTAAAATAATTAAAAATAACTTTCAAATTTGGTTATACTCAAAGCTTTTAAGTGCTGGTAAAAGGTGTGTGAAGCATTTAAAAACACTCGAATACATTGGACCATTTCTGCCACAAGTTTTTCCTGTAGTTAAGTTAAATCTATGGTGAATGATGGAGATTTTGGTTTATTGAACAATGTTTTTCCAGTTTCCACATTAGTGGCGTTTGTTCTGATATTTGGAAACAAAGATGAAGTTCTCAAGATGAATGCATACATTGACTCTAGGGGTCAAACAACTAAAAATCAAGTCAAAAATCTTGGGGTGATTCTGGATTTTTTGGGGTCAAAAATCTTGGGGTGATACAGACCTTAGTTTTAGTAGTCATGTCAAAGCAGCAACTAAATAAGCATACTATCATCTCAAAAACATTGCAAGAATTAGATGTCTTGTTTCCAGTCAAAACTTGGAGAAACTTATTCATGCCTTTATCACCAGCAGAGTGGATTATTGTAATGGTCTCCTCCTTGTTTTTGGTGGCCTGTTTTAATTTTAGTTTTAGTCTAGTCTTTGTGTGAAGCTGTCATTTTAGTTTTTATTAGTTTTAGTCACGTTCATACACTTTTTAATCTAGTAAAGTTTCAGTCAACTAAAAGTCTGAGCATTTTAGTCTTATTTTAGTCAGAATTATCCATGACTATTTTCGTCTAGTTTTAGTCGACGAAAACTGATGACATTTTAGTCTAGTTTTAGTCTAGTTTTAGTCGACGAAAACTGATGACATTTAGTCTAGTTTTAGTCAATGAGAATTGCATTTTAGTCTCTTTTGTAGGATATCAGAGACTGAATCAGACAATTTTAAGATGCATCAGAACATTGAAACCTGATGAGCTGGAATGCAGAGACCTCAAAGCTGTAACAGGACAACACCATAAATCAGATTCCTGGCTCCTAACTAGCAAGCCTCTTTCACCAAACAGCTTGCAACACTGAGACAAAAGAACACTTATTGATAATTCCAATTCAAGAAGGAGACTGTCAAATTTGTTGCAAGTAATCAAGACTGATGTTCACATGTAAGCCTGTGATAGAAGATAAGTCTCTCTTGGGTGGGTCTCCACACATAGAAGACAGACCAAACCAAAATTCCTTTGTCTAAAGAACATGTTTTCGTTCTCCTTAGAACTACACAAAGACTTTCTTTTCCATATGCACATAAAATCATCCTAAAAGGACATTTTTATGCAGAACCCCATTATGTTTGTAAACCACATATCATGTATTAATCAAATAATATGTATGTCTTTTAATCATTATTTAATAGCTGAAGGATTCAAATGCATGTTTAGTATGTATGAGTTTGAAAATTCATGCTTTAAATGTTTCTTCCAATCAATTCTTTGTCAAATGCATCATAGTCTTGTTATTAGAAATCATGGACAAGAGTATACTTTGCAAGGGCCTGTAAAATTCGGACCATGTGACTGATAACAAGCTGATTTATGATGTAAAGAACACCCCTAGCTAAGATAATAGCCTATCTAATTGGTCAAAACATCCAGATGGGACGGTCTGAAAGCCGAGTTTAAAACTCTTGTCCTGCTGTCTCCTCCCTCTCTCTTGCCACGCTCTCTTTACGCTCTCTTGCTGCGCTCTCTTAACCTCGCCTTACACACTCTCTCTCTCTCTCTCTCTCTCTTCTTCTCTTCTGGCCCACGTGCCATAATGAGAAGGAAACAACTTAGTCTCGTTACATCCTTTTAATTTTATTCTTTTACTTTAGTTTCTTTTCTTTCCGTGGAGTTTCGTGTTCTAATGTAAGTTTGCTACAAAGTCCAGCTCCGACTGCACTCAAACTTCAACCAGACCAACTCCGCATCCTCAGCCAACGCCCAAGACCTCACTTCAAAGACTATTGAACTTCCAGCCAATCAGAAACTTCGGGGAAACACCCTGTCTGCAACGACGACACAAAGGAAACCCCGTTACACAGGCAAAGCAAGCAAGTAACCTCCAGATTCTAACTGAATCAGGTGCAGTTAATATAAATTTTAGCCTCATTGAGAAACTCAAAGCGAGGGTTAAATAAGTGATTGATGGTTGTTCTGTTCTATGCAATTGAACATATTGCTGTAAACTTGGGATTTCACATTTTCATTCTCTTAAACTCATCCTTTCCTCACTTGCTCTCTTTCTGCAACGTGTGAATGTGTTCATGTGTTAGATTAGTTTATGTCTCAGGTTTATATAAATAAAATCTGATTTATATTGAAAAGAGAAGTATCTTGTGTTTTCTGCTCAAGTTAATGTCTTAATCTGCCGATCTAATAATATCCAGTACAGGGTTTGTTATACGGGTCGTTCAGTGAATCGCCGTAACACTGATTCTGTTCAAATCCCTATAAAATCATAAATGATTCCTTTTGAGCTAAATTAAACTATTTCTTTAAATTACATATTAATATTATATGTATTACGCTTACACTTTTTAGTAATGCAATTCTATTTAACCCAGTCAATATAGTATAAGTACCTAGTAGCAGTGGCATACCGTGGGGCCTTCTGTAAGCAACTGTAAACTACATGTACACATCTTACACATCTCTGTTACAGCTAACGCAGCTATATGCATATAACGCACACAGGGCCTCAACAAACAATGACGGCTGATCAACTATTTTAATAGGAGGCTAGATTGGGGTGGGTTAAATGCAGAGTAAATTTCCCTACATGGTCAGTAAAAGTAATCCGCCAATACACAGGTCACTATGCATATTCACGCCACTCTAAAATGACGACGCGCCCAAAGCAGCAAAACTGTTCAAATGCTGGACATCACCACACCACAGTATTATCAACGCACCACGTACACCTCCATAACAATGTGCATGAGACAATACTCATCAAATAATAAAGCACTCACCTGTCACTTGTAAATAAAGTCCATGGGTCTGTCATTCCATGCCCCTTTACTCGGATTTAAAAGTAAACACAGCCAACAAAATAACTTGTGCTCGGTGCTAGCTGTTAGCCACTCATAGTAGCAATCTTTGAAATGGCGCATAAAACCTTTGCTGGCCTTTGTTAGCAAATTAGGTTTGGGTGTAGGTCTTCCTTTCTCAGTTATTCTCTTTTGTCTGCAAAAGAGCACCTTGAAAAAGGTGATTTTAGTAGATCGGCAACAAGATCTGGTGTAGGCGCCGATGACTGCAGCTGTCATTTTCTTTTCGTTTACTTTCATGTTTGTACCTTGGAAATCCCTGATTAAAGGGGCGGTCTAATGCTGGGGGTAGCACTGGGCACGTAGCTGGACCCAGAGGGTGCGCTATCATTGAAAGTCAAAATTTGATTGGCTGATGATTCTGTCACTAATGCTCGTAACAAATCACATGTGACGTCTTTCAACAAAAGGGTAGCACTATCTGTAGTGCTGGCCTCAAGACTTTTTTTTTTATGTAGGATATTCCAGTTCAACCTCAACTAAACTAATCATAGGCAATTTAGTGAACATTACACAAATGAAAATGATACCTAAATAATCAAAAACATTTTTCACACAATTTAATTTTTTATTGGGCCAGCAGAGAAGGCCCTGTTTCCCCTGACGACCCACCACTGCGCAGCTAGTAGTATAGACGAAACCAAAATTTTCTTTTAACCAAACCCATCTCAAACAAGGTTATCTTATTATAACGTTATAGACTTAAGAATACATCCATTCCAGACAAGGAAGACACTCTGATTTGAATTTACAACATTTATTGTACCAACCAAACATGTTAGTTGTCGTCTTCTAAATAATGCCGCGAGTGAGGCTTGAGGAAGTGACGTCACCTGCGTCTGCAACCTGATGCAGCCCCAGAAGTGAGACACAGGAAACAGAAATACTGCAAAATAACGCGACTAAACGAGACAAAATAACTTTATAACATTTCGTTTAGTCTCGTTTTGGTCAACGGAAATTAAGAGACATTTTAGCATAGTTTTCATTTTGTAAACCACATTTAGTCTCGTTTTTATTAGTCAACAATATTGCATTATATATTTAATTATAGTCATCGTCACATGGCTAGTATTTACGCTGAGTCTCGTCTTCGTCACGTGATAAATTTCATTGACGACAATCATCAATTTTCGTTGACGAAAGCAACACTGCTCACCGGCCTTCCCAAGACGACAATTAGGCGCTGCAGCTCATCCAGAACGCTGCTGCCAGGATTCTGATCAGAGCATATCACACCAGTCCTCAGGTCCTTACACTGGCTTCCAGTTACATTTAGGATTGATTTTAAAGTACTTTTACTCGTTTATAAGTCACTCAATGGACTAGGACCTAAATACATTGCTGATATAACAGACCACTCCGATCATTAGGATAGAAACAGAAATACCAAGGGTTCACACAAAACAAGGGGAGTCCGCTTTTAGCCATTATGCCACACACAGTTGGAACCAGCTTCCAGAAGAGATCAGATGTGCTAAAACATTAGCCACATTTAAATCCAGACTCAAGTCATCGGTTCATCTGTGTATTTGTTGAATGAGCACTGTGCTACGTCCAAATTGACTACACTGCATTTTATGTATAATAAAGTTTTAAATTTAACATTTCTATATCACTTTAAAATTCCTCGTTATTGCTGCAATTATTTTTAAATGACCATTTCACTTTCATGTAAAGCACTTTGAATTACCACGGTGTATGAAACGTTCCATATAAATAAACTTGCCCTTATATCCAAAGCTTTTACAGAATTATGTGCCAAATTTGAATGCTTCTCAAAAGATTGGAGCATTGTTATCGATTCTGCGGCAATTTAGACTACTTTCTTCACTGAAACTCCCAGCACCATGTATAACGGTGTCACGTGATCGAGAGCAGCCCGTGGCTCCGGCCCAAGCAGATAAACCATCTGCGGCACATAGCGTGGACTCGTTCCACTTTTCGGTTCGTTTGTCCAATGTAGCTCTTGTAAATCGGCATGAGAACGTAAGGCCATTCATTCCATTTTTCAAACTGAGAAACAACCTCTTTGAATGCATGTTGCGATGACGTCACAGGACGCGTCTAAGCCCAAAATCTGTGGCAATTACGAAAATTTGTGAGCTCTTGCAAAATTCAGCCAAATCACAAAATCCTGGAGGGACTGACTAGTACCCCAAAAGGTCAAGGGTTCAAGTCTTCGTACCAGCAGGAATTATACGAGAGTGAATGTATAACACTACCTTCTATACCCACAGATGAGGTGCCCCGGAATAAGACCCCGAACACCCAATTGCTCCCCAGCAAAATGTGTATGCACACTTGGATGGGATAAACATCCGGTCAACCAAAAGTTAATGATTAACCCTTAATTTGGTACCTTATGCAGTGGCCCAGATTAACAACTGGAGGTTGGAAAAGGGTCATGGCTTGTACAGAAGCCTCGACTCAGAATGCATGACTTTACAAAAGGTCATGAAACCTTAGTTTAATAGAAAAAGAGTTAAATTAAATTCAACCCCACAAACAGGGAAGAGGCATGGAATACCAGATTCTGCAAACCAAAACAAATGGACAAAAAGATCTTGTGTTCTGCAAGGTTTATTAAAAACACTAGATTTACAGGACCAGAGTAATTTCTCCACTAGAAACCACAGTCTGCTCACTAGAGACGGGCTTGATAGGAATGTCTCTTCCTGAAAGAGAACCGTTTTAAAATAAGTGAACGCACTTATAAATTCAGTTCTGCTAGTCAAGTTATAAGAACTCACGTTTCCTCCTACAGCTTTGCTCACAAGAGCCAGAAGATGGGTGGCACACCTCCGTGCTGCAGTGTATGAAGATCTAACAGGGAAGAGAGAGGAGAAAGTCATCGAATCCACAAGTAGTAAAAACGAAACCGTTCAATAATGGGGGCATACAGTTTCCTGCAGAGGAGCCAGTGAGGCTGGATCTACAAATGTGAACATTTTCACAACAAAGCGCTTGTAGTGGGTTGGGAACTGAAGATCAGATGATCCAGTCACTGGAACCAGTGTGGTCAGATAACGGTCGTCCTGGTAAGGGCATCTGAAGAGGAAAGAAGGTTAGAAAGTGCCTCCCAGTAGACAAACTGGATAAAGATTGGCTGTACACTCACCCATCAACCAGAAGGTCCCACTGGGGGAGACTGAGTGGACTGGGGGTTGAAGTCGCCCAACAGCGTCCCAGCATCAGGACAATGTTGGGATCAGTCCTCTCCATAATGCGCACCTCAACATACACAGGCTCCCGCAGGACTTTTGTGACAGGATAATCTGCATCACTGTAGTAGGACGTGTAGGCCTCATCCCCTGAGGAACATAGGGGTTTAACCAGACTCAAATTTGAAAGGCTTTAGGAAGACAGGACCTTACCCTCTGCGCACCCTTTGGTGACACACTGGCCATTGGCCAGTCTGAGCTCCACCCTGAGAGGTCCAGGAGCAGCTACTGGTGGAGGTGGAGGAACAGCGTTGACCTCCACAACAAGAGCTTCAACAGAAGTTCCAGAGTACCTACACTGAAAGAGAAACCTGGACAACAGATGGTGAGCTTGTAGCATTTATCAAAGATTAAAATTCATACCAAGTCATAGATCACCTACTCAAAATGACTGTCCCTTGTGATGGAACCAAATGGTCCAATGCCAACTTCATACGAGGAGGTCATTCTGTTCTCATACACCACATATCCACTGTCCTCCTGTGAATAGCAACACTGTTGGCATCCCGTCCACAAGTAAAGCAGAATTACACCAGAAGCAGCTGCTCACCATCATGCTCGTGCCACACGCGGTCACAGGGAACTGGTATATAGCAAAAGAAGGTGTGGATTCCACAGGACCGCAAGGTGGGTCGTTTCCACCCCGTAGACTAACCGAATCCAGACTCAGTCGAGGCAGAGTAACATCTCTAGACACTACTACCACAAACTGACCATCTCTAATACACTGGACAGTCACTGGAACAAAAGGTACAAGAGCAGGTTAATGCTGAGAATCTGTTTAACAGGAACAGAATAAGATTGAGAAAGCTTACCTGCCCTCCCATAGTAACACTGCTGTCCGTTAAAGCAGCAGTTGATAGCTTCACACTCAGCACCACTGATCCCAGGTTGTCCACATTGGATCTGCTCATAATCTGCTAGAGCACACTTATCAAGGGGCTCTGCCTGGGCCACTGGCTTCTGAAGCTGAAACCGCTGGTCAGTTTGTTGTTGAACAGGCTGCCGAAACCGCTGGTCAGTTTGTTGTTGAACAGGCTGCCGAAACCGCTGGTCAGTTTGTTGTTGAACTGGCTGCCGAAACCGCTGGTCAGTTTGTTGTTGAACTGGCTGCCGAAACCGCTGGTCAGTTTGCTGTTGAACTGGCTGCCGAAACCGCTGGTCAGTTTGCTGTTGAACTGGCTGCCGAAACCGCTGGTCAGTTTGCTGTTGAACTGGCTGCCGAAACCGCTGGTCAGTTTGTTGTTGAACAGGCTGCCGAAACCGCTGGTCAGTTTGTTGTTGAACTGGCTGCCGAAACCGCTGGTCAGTTTGTTGTTGAACTGGCTGCCGAAACCGCTGGTCAGTTTGCTGTTGAACTGGCTGCCGAAACCGCTGGTCAGTTTGCTGTTGAACTGGCTGCTGAAACCGCTGGTCAGTTTGCTGGAACATCAGAGCTTGAGGGTTCTGAGGCAAATTACTCCACTGTGGAACAGCATGACAGAAAGCACAAACTGCCAAAATCTGAAACAAACACCAACTTCCAGCCATTGTTTAACAGCTAATCAGAAAGTAGAAATGAAGCCTTTTGGTCTTTTTGTACTCTACAGATTTCAGCTTAATTAATGATAGCTCCTCCCTCTTCATTAATCCTCACGATTCTCCAGACTTGCATGAGTTGGAGCTTATGCAACTGTGGCTGCATCCGAAACCGCCTACTTCTCTACTATATAGTAGGGGAAATGCAGTAGGCGAGTGAATAAGTATGTCCGAATCCTTCGGATTCATAAAAGAGTAGGCAGGAATTACCTGGGTGACATACTAATTCTCGCGAGATTCGGACGTGCGTCTACTTAAAGTGCGTCCGAATATGCCTACTTCTCTACTATATAGTAGGGAAAAGCAGTAAGTGAAGGAATAAGTATGTCAGAAACCTCAGTATTCATAGACGAGTAGTCGAGAAGTTCCCGGATGTCCTACTGCTTCAGCCCAGATTCTTGAGTGTTCATCCGATGCACACTTTTCTATCCCAGAAGCCCCGCGCGAGAGGATAAGTCATCATCACATGACAGAGATCAGAGACGCGGGTGTTTACAAATGTGAGTATTATTGATCAAAAACACGGTTACATGTGTTGCGCATTTCTTGAGCTACTGTATAGTAAATTGTTGATTTGCTGAAAGTGTAGATGCTAGACAGTAACATTACAGTATATTTGTATAGTGAACAGCTCCAGTAAGCACTCGCGTCTCCAAAGTGCATCTACATAAACCTTATACATCTTAAAGACCATTAAATGTATATTTAATAAGAGACAGGAAAATATTCTACAAGAATATTCAAAGGCTCACAGTGAGCTGAAAACCTTTCAGTTACTGAAATTAATAACAAATGATTTTAAATCTTAAGGTTTCATTTATTTTAATGATTGTAATTTCAAACGATGCTGTTACAGCGCTTTTCTGATTCTTGATTTCTGTGCATTTGATGCAGAGCTTTTGTGCTGGAGCAGGTGACAGCGGTATTTGTGGGAAAAAAAGGAAAACAAAAATATAAAGTAAAAAATTATTTTGTTACTTCTAATACAGAAATCAAATGACATTGTGCTATTAAAATGACTGCTTGTGTATTATGTTTGTGCATCTTTGTATGATCTGAAATGTCTGCAGACTGATGTGTGCAGTGAGGATGGAGAAGTCCACAGCAACAT
Organism: Barbus barbus; assembly: GCF_936440315.1. Classification (NCBI taxonomy): domain Eukaryota; kingdom Metazoa; phylum Chordata; class Actinopteri; order Cypriniformes; family Cyprinidae; genus Barbus; species Barbus barbus. Next base: position 25,906,068 of record NC_136737.1, on the reverse strand, counting down.
CCTGGAAATGATCCAGTGCCATGAATGAGACGCTCCATCACTCCACCTGCCCTTACTGCCTCATCTGGACCGGATGCTGCTGTGGTATCTTCATCCTCAGTGGCCCCAGAGCCAGCGAGAGCATCTAGAGAAAGACCAAAAGAAATTGAGGATGTGACTTTATTCAAGTTTGTCCTGCTGGTTTCTGTTCATACATGAACAGAATTTTCTGTTCATTCATTCATATGAACAGAAACCAGCAGGACACACACACACACAACGATTGAACAATGTGGATGTGTGTAAATAACGACTGAATGTATATGTTTGGGTGAACTAACCCTTTAAAGCCCCAAATAGAAATTGTATGAAATATATGTAAGCATTTATATTATAGAAGTACCTTGAAGAAATAAACTTTAAGAAACAAGCAGCTTTGTTGAGCGTTTGTGCCCAAGGCACAAAAAAAGCATTTACATTTTATTTTTATTTTTTTTTACATTTAATGTTAAAATTTACAATTATGCATTTGGCAGCTAGATTTTCCCACATGCGTTCTCCTGGTCTTGCTTCAAGATTGTGTGTGGTACAGGGGTATCATCATGGTCTTCCTCATCCTCTGACTCAGGCAACGATAGCGTCAATGTCCCTTTCTCATCCATGATCAGACTGCAGCAATGAGGGACGTGATGGACGGCAGAGACAGGTGAAGCTGGACACGGTGGTCTTCATCAGAATAAAGTTGCAGAACTGGCTCAGCTGTGTTGAGATGGAGGTAGGATGTGGGTTCACTGCCTGTAAATACATGATTTTTAGAAAAATTTTGTTTGAATAAAGCTTTTTCATGTGTTGTTGACTGGTTTATTTATCGCATGGTTACTTTTATTTACATTTTACTAATTTGTTCATGTTTCCTGTTGTCAGTAAATAAAATATAATTGTTTCATTAACATATGCATTAATTCATTACTTGACTGAAAATTGAGATGTATTCTCATTTACATTTAGCTTGTTTTACTAAAAAATATAATTAATTATTGGTCAGCATTTATCATTATTATTGTTCATAAGTGTTGGGCAACCAATGCATTCTGAAGGAATCTTAATTTCTAAGTAGTAATACTTACATTTTTCGAGTAAAATCAACAATCCTCTCCAAAGGTAAGATCTTTGAGCAGCTGATGGACACCTCCTTTGTGCAGAAATTACAAACATGGAGGAAAACATACTAGGTAGGGTTGTGGATGTATTGATGCTTTGAGATGTTTGTGCGCCTGTCGCTCTTATTTTATTTTTATTATTATTTATTATTACTGCAGAACATACAAGCTCAGGGAAAGATGGTAGTAGCTTTAACAATGAACAATCATAATGACACAAAAGAAAAGAGAAAGAAAACAACAAGAATTGGTTTGTGTACATCATAGTATGAGATTATATACACAGGGACAAAAAGAATAAATATCTTTGAATAATCATAAAATGATTATAATCATAATGCATTAAAATTGCATATGTTTTTGTTATTTATAAGCCTCAGGGATGAAACCAGAGGGACATTCAACAAGAAAAAAAGGAAAACAAAGGAGATTTAAGCCAGTTTTGCATGTGGATGAATGATTTTGGTTTTTCGTAATAAAAAATAATATCTTTAAGGATTAAACTGTAGGGTTATATTAGTTGAGTTAAAAATATAAAAGCTTAAATCAACCCTAAATGTGTTGGTTATACTACAATCATGAGGGCAGCTGTTTCTTCAACAAGACCATAAATGAGCACATTTCATCAGCATCAAAATATTTACAGATAGATGAATTAAACCCCTGGATCGTGACCAAATCGGTGCTCATTGCAGTCGCTGAAGCTCATTAAGTATGAGCAGGTCAGCAATGTGATCCGAACCTGTCGCGAGCTATCACAGACGTTACCACATTTTCAAACCTGGGGCACGTTCAGGCCCAACATTTTGCTACGGTTTCCGGGTTGAGCGGCATGTTTCCTGGTTTTCTCATGTTTGGTGGGTGTGTCAAAAATGTCAGCCCAATCAGAAGCAACATGTCTATAAACCACGTGGTATTAAAGAGACAGCTCGCACTATGGGTCCAAGTGAAGTTATTTACAAATGTGTCTGCTGCAGCTCAGTATATGCAACAATTGAAGATATTAGAAGACATGTTTGTCATGAGTTTTTTAGTAACATAGAATATCAACATGGTGATGGTGAATTTGTAAGTCAATGTAATTAACATCAAAATAAATTCACAAGAGCAAGTATGTTGTTTGCACGTTTATTTACATTAAAGGCAAAATAACTGAAATAATAAGAGCACAAGTATAAATCTGGAACTTCTTTAGGACTGTCTACATATCATGTAGTAATTGCAATGTCTTCTGTTCTGGTCCGTATCCTTTCCTTAAAAAGGTGTTCTAGACACTGATTAAATTCATAAAAATACTATACATATAGTAAGTAACATAAAAATACTATACATATTATATATTTTGCTATTGTATTCTGGAGTGACACTTTCATAAACTTTTCTATGCTCCTCTGATTATATAATGGTAAATATTACAATATCATAGCACAACAACAGTGATCAGCAATAATGATAAGCCTAATGCTCACAATAAAAATAATAAGGTCATATAGATCATAACACAGTCTCGGAGGTAAGAAGTGGATTATCCTTCACCTGAAATGTTTGTCTTTTCATCCTGAAATGCACGGCAAATGTTGGATCACAATAATTAGGAACCACAGTTTCCACAAATCCCTTCACTCAATTGGGATATTCTCTTTTATTCTGAATGGCAAGAGCAGTGAATGTAACATTGAGCGTATTTTTCAGTGTTAAACATGTATTTACAAAGATTTCATCAGGCTCCAAAAATTCTTCAAAAAGAACACAAAGAACGGCCTTCTCAGCTGCCATAGTTGCAACACTTGCGTCATCAGAACAGGGTGTTCAACGCACCACTGTTTCCTTTTAATAAACATTTTGCACCGTTTTTTGGGGCTGAACACAGCCCTGTTTGATATTATTTGATATTATTATTATGTATAATCGGTCTTATCGTGGATCTTTATGAGCAGAAACAAAAATCCACAAATTAATCAAATCAACTAACTAGAAATAAATTTAACAAATGCATAGATTGTGTATAATACCACGTTTCATTGTACTGTTTTATTAACTCCAACTCTTTCTGCAGTACTGACAGTTCTTGTTATCCACGTCTTCCAAGCCATTGTTTCTGCCATATTCTCTTTTGTCGTGGTTTCTTCTTTCTTTCAGATAAAATAACTGCACAGACCAATGGAAGGGCCAGTTGATCATCCATTCTTGAAGATATGACCTGTAATCGTGAGAGTTTATGTGAGAATTAGTTTTTTTTGCTGATGGTCGGGAACGCCTTTTCACTGAGTGTTTTGTAGTGGGTGCACCTCGTTAGTGTTGTGTTGTGTAGTATGCGCGCAGATATGACAAGACGGCGACAGATGAGAAGAAATCTTGTTGCGTAGTGTGAGCAACACAGTGATTTGACTAATCTTTCAATCATGTAGTATGAGCTTGCTATTAGAAACACATCTTGGAATGTACAGGTCTCTATCTTCAGACTGTCTCAAAAGAAAGTTGAGTTAACACACTCATGATTACGTTGAAGCTTTAAGTGTTACTTGAACCCTGTCCCAGCCATAGCTGCTCTATTCTTAAATGCTGCATTATAATTAAAATACAGTCATTCATATTATAAAGTGCTTTTAAAATCTTGCACACTGCAAGATCAATATCCTTCTGTATCGCCTAAAATTGTAGTTGTCGGGGTGCAGATTAGCCAATCACTCATGAGGAAATAAAATACTTCAAATTTATCGACTCAGAATCAGAAAGAGCTTCATTGCCAAGTGTGTTTACACACACAAGGAATTTGTCTTGGTGTTAGGAGCTTCCAGTACAGAAATACATAGTCCAGACAACATATAATTAAGGTAATAAAAACACTAATAATGAAGAGAATAGACAATAGATTATAAATAACAACAGTAATACAAATAAAAATATACAGAAAAAAAAAATGTCCATAGACAGAACTGTGAATGTGCATTTGTCCTATGCACAGATGAATGTTTGATGAGTTATTTACAGATGTACAGTACTGGGGTATGTTATGTGTTGTTCAGATGGGATATGGCCTGGGGGAAAAAAAATGTTCTTGTGTCTGGCTGTTTTGGTGCTCAGTGATCTGTAGTGCCGGCCAGAGAGAAACAGTTCAAAGAGAGAATGAGCTGGGTGTGAGGGGTCCAGAGTGACTTTCTTAGCCCTTTTCCTAACTCTGGTGATATAAAGATCTTGGAGGTTGGGTAGAGGGGCACCGATAATTCTTTCAGTAGTCCTGACTGTCCGTTGTAGTCTTCTGATGTATGTTTTGGTAGCTGAGCCAAAGCAAACAGATATAGATGAACAAAGGACAGACTCGATGATGGCAGAGTAGAACTGTTTTAGCAGCTCATGTGGCAGGTTGAACTTCCTTAATTGGCGGAGGAAATACAGCCTCTGCTGGGCCTTTTTCACAATAGAGTCAATGTGAATGTCCCACTTCAGGTCCTGGGAGATGGTGGTGCCTAGGAACCTGAATGACTCGCTGCAGCCACAGTGCTGTCCATGATGGTGAGTGGGGGGAGTGCAGGGGGGTTCCTCCTAAAGTCTACTATCATCTCCAATGTTTTGAGCGTGATGAGCTCCAAGTGTTTGTGACTGCACCAGACAGCCAGCTGCTTTACCAGAGCGACAGGTAAGGGTCCACAGAACAACATCCCAGTGAGCACTTTTAGTCCAGTGAAACAATAACGTTGTAATAAGGATGAATATTTCTCTGTTTACGTTTCATTTCATCGGGAGAGTTATTGTTCGCGTCCGTTATGGAATAAATTACGCTCAAAAACAGTGTCTTGGTGGTAAAAAAACAACACGGTGCTATAGCATACAGTTTTACAAACAGAATGAGACCGTCCACGGAAAAAAAAAGTCTCAGAAAAGCGGAATATAGATTATTTGAATTTGGCGCTCCCTCCTGCCAGCCGTGACGCAGCTGTCATCTGAGCGGGGCGTAACTTAGCGATCTGCTTTATCCATAAAAAAAATGTTGTTTTTTTTTCTACATTTTTTATATGTGTGTGTGTGTGTGTGTATTGTGTGGGGAATGTGGCCGTATCTGCATGATTATAATATGTACGGACGGACATCAGCGTGTTTATTACCGACTCTATGACGGCTATCATTGTGATTCAATGATCAGCTATTATTGATTATATGGACCATCTGTATGATTATCATCTGAATGGATGCACATCAGCGTGTGATTACTGACTGTATGACCATGTCTGCCAATATCACTTCATGTCTGGCAATCAGAATACTTCAGAATACATACTATATACAAAGCAATTTTTTTCTATTTTTTTTCCTTTTTTATTACTCAAATAATTATTTTTGTATTTTTTAGTGCTCAAATAAATCTGTCTATTATTTTATAATTGAAAAACTATGCAGGAACATGTATAATGACTAAAATAGCTTGTATAATTCTGCAATCCATTTGGTGGTTATTTTTCCTCAAACAGGGGGGTGGGGGGACTATAAATAGTTTCAGAAAAAATATTGCAGGAATCTAATTTTTCATGGTATCTTCTTCAAATTTGAAATATGAACTCATGAGACACATGGCTTTCGATCCATTACTTTTCTGGATTGCTCCAGGACTTATTTCATATATTTATATATGAAATAAAAAAACATTCAGTGTGGAAAAATATTTTTCAAGGCACATCAGTGTCTATAACTTTTTATCTTTTTGAGCATTATCAACTCTGGATGATAGATAGTAAAGCATAGAGTGTCTTCTTTCCAAAGATACCTAATTTGTTTGTGTAGCACACTTTGTCACGAACTGTTACCATTTTAATTTAGGTAGGTTATTTTCACCTGTGAGGCCCACGATGGGGGCGAAGGTTAACAGATTAATATAGTTGTGTAGTAAAACACAAGTCCACATGCAGTTCATCTGTGTATGCTCCAGGCGTATGCTCTGCCTGCCCTTGTCAGTTCTGGAAGAACTGCAGCCTCGCTAGTCGGTACCCTTTCAGTGTGAGGAGACTGAAAAAAGGGGTTTTTTAAATTATTTGTATTTTATTTACAACACAGTATAATCAAAACATACATAATGAAGGTCAAAGACAAATTATTGTGCACACTGATCTAACCACAGAGATGTGAACAGACTTTGACTCATTCCTGCAACAGATTATGTTCAACAAGTGAAACAAATACCTGATATTTACTTATTTCCATGGATTCAAGAAGAAAAAAACACAATCAGTAGCCAAGGATCTTGTTTTACCATAGAATATCAGTGTAGTTGACCATCTGATGTTGGTACAGCGATCTCAGAGGAAAACATCTTGAAGAAAGTCATCAGGATTCATCTGTGGTTCAGGTACCTGATCCAAAAAAATACAAACAACCAAAAAAAAACATTTGTGAGCATAGACTCATGCATGCTTTGTACTATCATACACAAAAAAATACATTTTATATCTGAGAAACTAATTATTATTGTTTAGTACGTTATTAAAATCTATTTTTGAACAGAGTAGGCTATTAATAATAAACATGTTGTAAACATACTTAGACTCGTAGCATTCATCATGTTACAATGTACTCTCATATTACTTTTATTGTTTTATATAGAGCATGAAAACATCATTGTGCCGTAAGAAATTTAAATACAATGAATTGTCCATCATATTCAAACACTGTAGTTTGGAATTACAGTTTGGGAGAAAAACAACTATGATTTTGCAGTCATATAGTCTAGTATGTATGATTTTATAGTAGCTGTTATGATTCTGCAGCCATAGACTCACGTATGCTGTGAACTACAAAAGGATGTACTTTGTACCATTAAAAAAGGATATTTTATATCTGAGAAACTAATTGTTATTGTTTAGCACGATATTAAATCTATTTGTGAACATTAAATATCCGTCTAAACATTCTTAGATGCGTAGCATTCATCATGTTGTCGGTTGGGAAAAACCTAACTAAACGCGTTCAAGTTTGTCACAATAACACGCTAACTAATGCAAAAAAGAAGCATTACTTACTCAGATCGATCTTCTGTATGAACTCTTGCACTTATTCTGAGGTAAATCCAGCCTTTGCTTCCAGAAACGAGCAGCAGCAGCAGCGATAAACAGAGTCTCGTGACTGTTTGTTTGTTGTTGGGCGTCTCCAAGCGCGCGCGGGTCACGTGGTTATTTACATGTGAACATGAGGGGGCGGGATCTCATTAGAAATAATGAGTTAGACTGGACAGACTGAACATGGTGTCGGTTTCATACTGATTACTTTATCAGACACTTAACAGTTCGATTGATGTATAACACTTATTTGTGTGACCAAAATCAACAGAGTACTTTTAGTGTCTTTTGCACTTATCTTAAAAAAAACGAGTTCGTATCGCCGGCGATACAGCGGGCCCCAGAGGGTTAATTTTCCTTATTACTTCCCCCCTTGCGCAATGGTCAAAACCATGCACATCTGCAATGAGAATATTCAAAAGTGAAGTTGGTGCGACAATTTGTCCTTCATGTGAACGCCAGATCTCTTGTGAGTCTTTTTTAGCTCCTCCGTGGTGCCACATGGATTGTTAATATGGGCCTGCTTGTTGATGAATTTGAATTATATCATCCAATTGAGGTTGAGGTTCTATAAGTACTACAGGTGCTAATACTGGTACCAGACATCCTGAAGCTTTTTTAGCCTCTAAATCTGCAGCATTGTTTCCCTTAATGACATAATCATATCCCTTTTTATGTGCCTGACATTTGATTACTGCTAGTCTTTTTGGTAACATCATAGCAGAGATTAATTGACCTATTTGTTCACCATGTTGGATGGGAGTCCCATCACTCTTTTTGAAACCTCTTTGCTTCCACACTGCTCCAAACAGATGGCATACACCATGAGCATATGCTGAATCTGTAAAAATATTGGCTGTTTGTCCTTTTGCTAACTGACATGCAGCTGTAAGAGCTTTTAATTCTGCTAATTGAGCAGAACAAGGTTGTACACAATGTTGTGATATCACAGGTACAAATTCTTCTTTGTCCCTCTTCACTACCGAATATCCTGTATGATTTCCTACATGGTCTCTAAAGCTAGAACTATCTACAAAGTAAGTGACTTCTGCTTCAGGGATAGGTGTTGATTCAAGATCTTCACAATCATGGGGGTTTCCTTCAAAAGCCAAAGGAATTAATTCAGCTGGATTAACTGTTTGACATTGTTTAATAGCAACATTGGGATATGTGAGTAAGGATGAATAGGCCAGAATTCGAGCTTGAGTCAGAACAAATTTCCCTTGTTCAATTAACTCCACAATTTTGTGATGAGTATAAATAGTTACTGGGTACCCCATGGTTATTGTGGATGCTTTTTCATAAGCATAATATGGCCCACCATGTTACCAGGCCTTGCTGGTAACATGGTGGGTAACCCTGTGCTACATTATCCAACTTTGTGCTGTAATAAGCTATTGGCTGTTTTTTCCTCCCACTACAGGTCTCTTGCATCAGTACAGCTGCTGCATAACCATCAGCTCTATTTGCCACATACAAATGAAAATTTTTAGAGTAGTCAGCCATTCCCAAAGTAGGGGCTTGTTGTAGTTATTTTTGTATAGTCTCAAATGCTATTAAGGCATCTGTGTTCCATTGTAATGGATTACTTAAATGTTGCAATCCTGCTTGTTTCATGATTTCTCTCAATGGCCCTGTCTTCACTGCATAGTCTTCTATCCAGTCGGCACTAAAGCCAGTCATTCCTAGGAAAGTCATCATTTGTCCTACTGTTTGAGGCAATGGTGTTTTACTTATCCCTTCTAATTGAGCTGGCGCTATAGCTCGCATGCCAAATGCAATCAATCTACCCAAGTATTCAACTTGAGGCTGGCAATACTGTATTTTGTTTTTGGACACTTCATGACCTCCTTGCGCTAATTTCTTCAAAACCTTAATAGAATCTTGATGACATTGTTCTAGTGATGTAGAACAAATAATCAAATCATCCATATATTGTAAAAGTGTACTGTCTATCATAAGACCTTCCAAATGTGCTTTTAGAATTTCATTAAATAAATCTGCCGAATGTTTAAACCCTTGTGGGATTCTGGTATAAGTATACTGTTTACCAGCATATGTAAATGCAAATAAATATCTACTCTCTTCTGCTAGTGGAACATTGAAGTAGGCCGAACAGAGATCAATTACTGTAAAGTACTTTGCTTCAGGAGGGACATTCTTCAGTAGCGTGTGCGGGTTTGGTACCTCAGCTGGCATATCTTCTACGATTTCATTGATTGCTCTTAAATCAGGCACAAGACGCAACCTGTTTTTGTCTGCTTTTATCACAGGCATAATTGGAGTGTTACAATAACTAGTTTTTTCTATTAATACTCCTGCCTTCACTAACCCTTCAATAGTGTTTTTTATACCTGCTTCAGCATCAGGACGCAAAGGGTATTGCGATTTTCTGGGCAGACGTGCATCTGGCTTAAATTGTACTCTCACTGGGTTTGCTGATTTTATTAATCCTATATCTGAGTCATGTTGAGACCATAGTTCAGTTGGTACCTGTCGTTCTACTTCTTTAAATAATTCAGTGTCAGGAGTGTCTTATCAATTCAGATGTTGCAGACATCTGCGTCAGTTTCTTGTGACTAATAACTACTTCCTGAGGAATTCCCATCAAACTAGTTGCACACAAATTTTTGACGTAATTTTTATCAGCTGAGTGAGATATCAACGGATGTTCTGTTGGTTCCCATTTGCTTTGTTCTGCTTTTTTCATCATTGGTCCTAAATCTTTTGCTTCCCAATTTTTTCCTACATATACTGCAATATGTGGGACAGAATCAGTTACATTGAACCATTTTTTCACAAATTCACAATCTGGCATATTTAAAGCTGCTCCCTGTTTACCTATTATTATGTACTGTGAGACTATTCCAATTTGTTGTCCTTTTGTTTCTTCCTGCCATTTTTGTTCTACTTTTTCATCTCTTTCGGGATCAAACATCGTGCAATGAAATTCTGATTTTGGTATCTGTGCTTCTGGTAACTGAGCTTCAATAAACTTTCCCCATTTATTGACTGTTTGTCTCACATCTTGTTCTATTTGTCCTATCCAAAAAACATTTGCTTTTGGCTCTACAACCATCATCTGAGTTTCTAGTCCAATTGTGTCTATATAGACTCCTTCTGGAGAACACCAAATTTGTAGCCCCAATTTACATAATTCATCTCTCCCTAACAAATTAACAGGAGTCTGATTTGACACAAGAATGGGCATTGCTATGCTTTTATTTTTGGTTTGTAGACACACTGGAGCTGTCATTGGAATTAGCTGTATTTGTCCCGAGAATCCTATTGTCTTTGCGAATTTTCCAGATAAGGGGAGATGTGAGGCATAATTTGTATTTACACACATATAAACAGCTCCTGTGTCCAACATAACTGGTGTGTCTTTTCCCTCTATCTTAATTTGCAGAATAGGCTCTTGATCAGCTTTAGTTGTTTAAATTGGAAGCTGACTTTCCCCTGTAGGATTCTCTGGGCACCCCTAATAGCCTTGATTGGGACATCTCCAAGGGTTTACTGGGCCCTGTAATGGACCACGGGTGGGCTGCTGCCAACCCCCCCCCCCCCCTTCCACCCGAGGTATGGATTGGTAGGACAATCAATTCTGTTATGTCCGAATTGTTCACATCCCCAGCACACTCCTGGAGGACCAGTATACGGCTTGCCTCTTCCTCTCTGTCCTCTTTGTACTGGTTTTCTTTTCCATCCCATTGTCTCTGGTTGTTGAGTATAGACATTAATGATGGGTACAGGAATGTGGTGTGGATTTGGAGGGACCGATGCAGGTGGGCTCAGCTGAATAGCTGCTTGAGGAGTATTTACTAGAGACGTCAATGACATTTGTACTGATTCTTCTTTCTTTATTGGTGCTTGAATCTTTTTCTTGTTCTATTTTGTCAGTTCTTCAAGTTGTAACTGAGTTAATTTTCTCTGTAGCTCTTTCTCTTGGGTCTTGAGCCTCTGTTCATTTTTTCTATGCTGCTCTACTGCATGGGACACATGGTCACAGAACTCTTTGTGTGTTTTAGAGTTTAAGCCAACCACGTCCTCTAGCCTGCTCTTTACAGCTTGTGGCATGGCATCAATCACAGCATTTCTAAACAGTGTAGCCATTAATGGGTCTCCTTCTGGATTCCCTTCAGTCTCTTTTTTCCATCTTTTTAGCTGTCTCTGAACATATGTGGTTGGATTTTCTGCTTCCCCCAGCTGTTCTCCCTTTAATGATTTAGGGTCTAGTCTGATCGGGTACTCTGCTCGCAGTGCTTGCCACACTGCTGGATGGAATGCATCAAAAAAAGTTCCATCCATGTAGTGTGAGTCCACAGCTCTGTTTAGATTGGATGCTTGAAGAATTTCTTCCATCTTTGCCCCTCCCCCCCTCCCATTATCTTTGCCAGAAGTGCTTTAATGTCCCCCACAGCTAAAAGTTTGCCCATAGTTTCGTCTTCGAACACCTTAACCCACTTTCCAGCCCCCTCATGAATATCTGGGAGGCGAGTGACCAGCCCCTCGAGGTCCTGTGTGGCCCAGGGGACATACTGTCCCTCTGCACCCTTGGTTAAAAATGGGAGTTGTGCAGCCAGTGGTCTTAGGGTCCCTTTTTCTCTGCCCTGTTCCCATTTTGTATCAAATGATTTTTCACTTTCATTCACATCCTCACTACTGTCAAACAACTTATTTCTCCCTCTCTCTAATTTATTTGCCTCTTGTATTTTTTTTCCTGATTCTTTCATTTTCTTCTCTATGTCATCTTCCATAACCACTACTTGTGCTTCAATTTCCCTATCTTTTCTCCTCATCTCTTCTAACACTTCTTCGTATTCCGTTTTGCCTTCCTGGTTTGTTTTCATCATTTCTAATGCTATGCGTGCCTGTCTATAACAATCTATGGGCAAATATCCTTCACTTTCTTTTCTCAGTCACCTCTTTGGTTTCACATCAGGTTCCTTTTTTTCTTCCAACTCTACGTGTCCTTCCATCTGCATTTTTCCCAATACTTCTACCGTACCCTTAATTATTGGTAACTGACACTGTGGGGGCAGATATGGGGGTGGTTTAGAAAACAACTTTTCCTTTTTCTTTGTTTCTTTGTCTGCCTCCTTAAGCATTCTCCTTGCCTGTTTTATACTTTTTAATACATCATTCACTTCCTTTTTAAACATGGCTAACACTTCGTTCTCCTTTTCCCTTTTTGCTTCTCTCTTGTCTCTTTTTTTACTGATACTGATACTTTTTTAGTTTTATAGTTATTCCATCAAATGTCCCTTTCTTTGGTCATTTTTTCATCATATTCTTAGTTCTCTTCTGCCATTTGTTTGAGACCTTAGTTATCAATTCTTTACACAATGGATATTTCAATCCTAATAATTCCACCGGAGTGGCTGCCATACTTTTTCTATAATCTTACAATCCAATATTTAAGATTCTATATATATTTCTTTATAGCCAATTAACTATTTTTCCCACTTAATTTAACTATTTTATCCAATATTCTCCTCTTTATTTTGTGACCTGCATCTTTAAACCTAGTTTTTTATTCTCTCTGATGCATGTACACTTTCTGTATGAGTTAATAGTTTCAACTCTATTTTATAATCACTCAATATCCAAAACTACTAAAAATAATATTTATATTTATTTTTCCTTCAATTATTTTGTCCACACTTATAGGTTTATTTTATTTTATTTTTATTGTTTTTATATTTTATTTATTTATGTATTTATTTTAACTTAATGCCTAGATCTCACTTCTGCTGCTTTGATCTCAGAAATGTTCTCCTTTTCAATCACACAGAGCTCTAAAATTTATAAACATATAAAAGATCTTTATTGATACAAATGTTTCCTAATCACATTCAATCCTTCTAGTCCCTTTATTTACACAGGGTTCATTCTTTCACTCTGTGCCCTTTTATTTATAGGGTTCATGCAGTCAATCATCCCTCTCAGGTGCGGCACTAGCTGCATCCCTCTCAAGGGAGATCCAGAAGGGGGGCGCAGCTTTTACCCACCAAATACGGAATTTATTTATTTTTCATACAACCTCAATCATTCACGCAGACACAAACACAGACACAGACAAGACTACACTACGCTCCTCTAGAACGACCTGCATCTGTACTGCTCACTCTTTTACTAAAACAGCACCCTGCAGGATTTTTGCCTTATCCTAAGGACTTGCGCTTTTCTCTACTTTATCTGCTTAACGTTTAAAGTTATCCTCAAGGCCCATTAACAACAAACACAGATTATTACATGCAATTAGTTATTCTGGAATCAAAGCCCCCTTTTTTCTCTTTCTTTGTTCTTTAAATTTGGAAGAGCAATTTTAAGTGACCTTGCCACCAAGGGCAGCCTAGCAAACAACACAAACCAATTATATAAGCAAAAACTGCTTACCTCGTAGTGGCCACTTAATTTGTGTTGTCTGTCAAGCAAGCCCAACGTGATCCTTCACCCTCTGCTCCTTTCCAATCCTGTTTGTGATGCCAATTTGTGGTGGCTTCCGCCTTTCCTATGAAGAATCACTCTTGAATTCTTGGGGTTTCGATGCCAGAAAATAGACTTTATTATAACAAGAAAATAAAGCCGAGAAGTCTTCAGCAGAAAAGTTCTACTAAATGTTCTCTGAGTTTCTCTTTAAATAGTCTTTCCTCTAGGTGTGTTCAGAACATTTCATACATTTGCATTTTTCCTTTTTTGGCAATATTTCTTGTACATATATTCTTTACCTAGAGAGAAGGGGCTCCTAGACGTGTTTAAGGAAAGAAGGGCTTCCTTTGTATTTCCACATATGTTTCCCATCATGAGGGTCCGAACATTCCATCCATGCGAGCCCTTAACACACAGGCATGTGCTTATAATGGAAATATAACTTAATACACAAGTGGTAAAATTCACATTAATTATACTTGATTAATTCATATTTTGACTAATAAAAATTTTCTACAAACCACACACCAAATCTGCAAAACCATACACTAATTATCGGACTTTGACTCAGTTTTCAATTTCATAAAACACTTTTTGCAAAACACAACACACAATTATCTATGTAACACACAAAGTTCAACAGGAATTAATATTATGGCTAAGGTGTTTGCAAATGTTTGCTTTTGAGATGTGTTTGTGATATTTTGATTGCAGTGCTTCATTTTGTGAGAGATGTGAGGCATTTTGCAATTCTTGGATTTGTGTGTAGTTTTGAAAAAAGAGGCAAAGTTTTGAAAATGTGTGTAAGCAGTTGAAAAAACTGTAATACTGAATGTTTGTCAGTGTGACATTTTTTGAAAACATGTTGCAAGGTTATTATTATTATATTCTGTAACACATGAGGTACATTTGTATGTCTTTAATCTGTCATGATGTTTCTAAAGATCTGGGCCCGTATTCATAAAGATTCTAAGAATCCTCTCAGAAAACTCTTAATTTAGCTTAAAAACTTTTACGTAGGAGTCTTAGCTTAAGAGCGATTCGGGACCGATCTGAGAGCAACTCTGAGTAAGGAAAAGACAAAAACTTTCATCTTAGTGAGGAGGCGGGGTTGACCCCGTTGCTATGTATGACACAATCTTTTGAAGACTGTGATTGGTTGGTTGTCAAGAAGGAAATAAAAGAGTGCTTTTAAGAGTAGGGTATATTATAAGCCTTCACTTTGAAATTACAGGCGGAATTTTTCCTCTCGCTCTTTCTCACACACACACACACACACACTCACACACACACACACACACACACACACACACACACACACACATTATATATGTATATACAGTATATTCTTTATTTTTTATTTACCATGCTGTCATACTTACAGAGCCGGCGCCAGGGCACCTCCATCGGGGGGCATTTTAATTTCTAGGGGGGGGGTCACGTTGTGTGTGTGTGTGCGTGTGTGTGTCGGGGGGGTGGGGGGGCTGCAATCTGTGATCTCGTGCAGTTGCTGACGCTCGCTAAAGCGTGCAATCGCATTATGTGCGCTGTTTTATCGATACTTTCGCTTTCAAAATCGATCGCGTTCAGCAAGGAGGGGAGAGGATGGAAAGTGGGGGGGCACAGTAACTCATTTGGGCGCCTTGGTGCCGGCCCTGCATATTTATATTTACTGTGTTTTATAGGAAATTAACAGAGACATATAAGCCTAATAAGTGCTGTAACAGACCCAAATCATCACTGCTGCATAGTTGCATTTTTCCAGTTGCCAAATATTTTAATGTAGTGATTTCTAGCGCTATGGCAATTCTGTGCGGTGTCTGAGATGTTAGCAGTAGTGTCTTATTAACTCACTGTTATGCATTGTGTGCAACACATTTCTTCTCCCTCTTCATTTTCGTCCATTTTCTCCGCTGTTAAAGAAACTCTTAAGCCCCTTAAAAGTCCTCGTCCATACTCCTAACAAGTTTGACCTTAAGACCTCTTTTAAGGGTTAAGATGCTTTCTGAATTACTTTTTATTTTACTAGGATTTTTTCTTTAATTTTAAGAGTAAACGCCCACATTTCTAAGAATTTTCTTAGAATTTTGTCACTAGGAGCTACTTTTTGCATTAAAATTCTTCATGAATACGGGCCCTGACCGCAGGTTTCAGGAAGTCTTGAGTCTTTAACACAGTCTGTGTCTTTAACCGTCTGTCATCTTTCAGTCAGTATGGAGCTCAGTCAGCTTCCTCTTGTGCTCTGTGAGTATTATTTTCTCTAAATGTATTTCAGTGGAATTATTCTATTATGTAGATGATCAAGCGTTTTAGTGTTCCTAGATTTGTGTCTTTTCTTGCTGCTCTCAGAGTTTCAGATCCAACTCTATTTTTATTTTTATTTTATTTTAGTAGTTTATTTGTCAGGGAAAATGTACAAAATACATTAATCTTACGAAAAGATGCTTTGTTCCAGAGTTAGCAAATGCTAATTTCCATCTGCAGTCCCCAGGCAGGTGCACACAATATTAAAACATTACATTACAAATAGCTGTCAATAGCACTACCAAATACATGCAATATTAGTTGAACAGTGATCATCTAAAACTAATCTTTAAATGAACAACTAATCAAAAAACCATCACAGCCTAAAATATGTATAACATAGTCAAAAACATTTAACATCAAACAGATGATGTGCAGGTGTGCTCCATTAGAACTCAGGTGATGGCTGGGTGGGAAAGTATACTCACTACAAAACTAAACTACACCACTGAACACAACAGAGTGCATTTCTCTTTCACAAACAGCACTAGCTGCACACTTTCTCTCTCAAACTCATCCTTCACTCATATATCATGGACTAATTTCTCTCGAAACTTAAAGAAATACATCCTTGATAACCAGTTGTGTCAGCATCAGTACACTTAAAGTTTACAAATGTAATATTGAAGTTGACATGTAGTTGCAAAGTTACTTACTGTTAGTAGAATGTCTAAAGTGGACTAACAAAATAAAGTGTTACCGAATACTTCAATGGTTGCGGACAAAATAGCTCAAATCAAGAGACAACGCAAATGTGAAATAAAATATCGTCATGTATTAAAGAAGAGTGGCTTCAGCGGAGGATGGGCACAGAACGGTAACAAAACTCTGAGATATTTACAGTCACACACAGGTGTATTAGTTTAAGTGCTTTAGTTTGTTTTGATATTATATTATATATTACATTACATATTATATTATAGTATATTATATTATGTTAAGCCTATACGATCAACCTAATAAATAATTTACCTTGTTTTTTAATGGAGTCTTGTTCGTTCGTCAAAATGTTTATTTAAAAAATACAGAAAAAAACAAACTGTGATATTGTGAAATATTAGTGCAATTTCTAATATTGGTTTCCTATTTTAATACCTGTAATTTAAAATATAATGTATT
Organism: Barbus barbus; assembly: GCF_936440315.1. NCBI lineage: Eukaryota > Metazoa > Chordata > Actinopteri > Cypriniformes > Cyprinidae > Barbus > Barbus barbus. The sequence goes on along the minus strand of NC_136737.1, from coordinate 25,889,030 downwards.
CCTGTGAAGCAAAGCTGAATTATTCAGCATCATTACTCCAGTCTTCAGTGTCACATGATCCTTCAGAAATCGTTCTAATGCCGATTTATTATCAGTGTTGCTGATCTAATATGCGGATTTACAGTGAAACTGTTGTGCTGCTTAATATTTTTTTGAAACCTGTGTTACTTTTTTCTTTGATTCTTTGATGAATAAAAAGTTAAAAAGAACAGCATTTATTCAAAATAGAAATATGTTCCAACAATATAGGCCTTTTTACTGACCCCAAACCTTTGAAAAGTAGTGTATATTGTAACACAAAATGTATATTTTGAATAAACACTGTTCTTTTTAACTCTTTATTTATCAAAAATATCACAGGGCCCAAAAAATATTAAGCAGCATAACTGTTTCCAACATTGATAATAAATTGCACATTAGAATGATTTCTGAAGGATCATGTGACTCTGAAGACTGGAGTAATGATGCTGAAAATTCAGCTTTGCTCCATTACCATAATCCCCAGACGAACGGGCAGACTGAAAGAAAGATCCAGGAAGTTGTATGATTCCTTCGAACCTTCTGCCACGGCCACCAGGACTCTTGGAACCAATTCATTGGCTGGGCCAAGAACGCCCAAAACTCCCTGCGCCAACCTGCCACCGGTGTGACTCCGTTCCAGTGTGTACTCGGTTACCAGCCACCCATGTTCCCCTGGTCCGGGGAACGTGTCCTACTTCTGTAACATATCTTCAGTGGCCTCAATGATGCAAGCTTCATTCATGCCCTGCACAAAACAAACAAATGTAAGTAAATGTATGAAAATAAGTCCTATTAACATAGGCCTACTGAGAAAAATCTAAAACACTAAAAAAAAAAAAAAACTGTTTTGAATTATTTCTGATGTTGAAGATTTATTTGGAATGACAAAAAATATATAATGCAGGTGTATATTTTTAAATTTTCATACATTATGTAAAACTTTGTCCTTCTAGGACGATGGCCATGCAAAGTTGACTTTCCACTTCTGAAACCTCTAAAGCAATGCCGGCAGCACTCATGCGTCTGTTTTTTGAAGCCAGCTTCTGCACCTGACGCACAGCTCAAGGACTCAACTTATTTGATCGACCCTTGTGAGGCCTGTTCTGAGTGAAACCCGTCATGGAAAACCTCTGTATGACCCTGGCCACTGTACTGTAACTCAGTTCCAGGCTGTTTCCGAACTTCTTGTAGCCTTGGCCATCTTTGTAGAGAGCAACAATTCTAATTCTCAAATCCTCATAGAGTTCTTTGCTATGAGGTGCCATGTTGAACATCCAGTGGTCAGTATGAGAGAATTGTAGTCAAAGCACCAAATTTGAACTGCTCTAAAACAAGATACACAAATTTGTATAGTCCTGTCAAGCAGACAAAAACATGAACATGATGAATAGGACATGTGGCATTGCATGGTTAAACTACGTATAGCTGTTATCTCTTAGGGTGTACTCACTTTTGTTGCCAGCTTTTTTGACAATAATGGCTGTATGTCGAGTTATTTTCAGAGGACAGTAAATCTTTACTGCAATACAATTTGCACATTGACTACTCTAAAATATATCCAAGTTTCATTTCTAGAGTATTGTCCCTTGAAAAGATATACTAAAATGATTGCCGAAATATGAGGGGTGTACTGACTTTTGTGAGATACTGTAGTTATTTGGGAAGTCGTGGCCTAATGGCTAGAGAGTCGGACTTGTAATCCAAAGGTTGCGGGTTCGAGTCTCCGGCCGGCAGGAATTGTAGGTGGGGGGAGTGAATGTCCAGCGCTCGCTCCACCCTCAATACCACGACTGAGGTGCCCTTGAGCAAGGCACCGAACCCCCAACTGCTCCCCGGGCGCCGCAGCATAAATGGATGCCCACTGCTCCGGGTGTATGTTCGCGGTGTGTGTGTGTGTTCACTGCTGTGTGTGTGCACGTTGGATGGGTTAAATGCAGAGCACGAATTCCGAGTATGGGTCACCATACTTGGCTGAATGTCACTTCACTTATTTCCCTTTGAGGTAGAGGTATTTTTGGGTGTAAGGCCTGGTCGAAAACAAGAACACATACACAGGTCTGTTAAACAGGACGGCAACATTCCGGAAGAAAAGAAATATTGTCACTATCTGTGGTCCTAAAGGTAATTAACTCCCAGCCGATCTCCTCCTAAATCTCCTGGTCTCAGGAGACCTCTAAAACCCAGAATATATTTGAGAAGAACATCTGGATTTCCTTAGAGAAGAGAACCTTAAGTGCTTGGCTGGATCTATCATAAATAAAGTCGAACAGGGCAAAGACCTTGGCGTCTGGAAAAAGTCCCAACACAGACCCCCCTGATATTCCAACCATTAACGCAGTAATTCAATGATGGTATCGTTGAAGATGATGTTTTTACAATCGACGTCTGAATTAAGAAAATCTCCAGATCTTCCCAAAAAGTGACCTCGCGTTATCAGCACATTCCAGGAACGCGCCTTTGTGCTCCCTAACAGACACAGAGATGCAATGCTTTACTCAAGTATTTTAAAATGGACAGATTATACTAGTTTCTGCTATTAAAGCAATATATTCCAAAACAATATATACAATATATTCATATATTCATAATATATATTAAGGTTGTTTTCATGTAATTTAAAAAGCTTGTAAGTCTTCTGACTTGTATCACTGCTTTGTAGGTTTTTCTTATTTTGAACTGTTCATGTTTCCTTTTTTTAAATGAAGACAGTGCCTAATTCTGGAGCTGATGCTTTGTCTTGATGATGATTCTTGCCGTGTCACAGTAAAAGCAAATGAACCATGACCTCTTACTGCAGTCAATCAGGTTTGACATGTCAATTATTTTGCACTTTGGAACAATTTTAATTTTATTTTTATTTTTTTTTACAATTAGTATGCAGTTAAAAAGAAAACTATCAAATATTAAACCATTTTTTAGCTTGCATTTTTGTATCCACAGCCCAAGAATTAACATGTGATTATTTTTACACATCCTGTGGTTCTGACTGGAGTGTGAAAATGCTGCATACTAGTGTTCACAAACTGCTACTTTTGTTGGCATTAATGGTTTGTGAACGCTACTGAACAGGAACACATGGAGTCAAATGATGAACAGAGCTGTGAAACACCAGCATAGTGTTAATAGTTCTGAGAAATATTAAAAAGTTATGTTAGATGTATGTGTTTTATGTATGTATTTAATTGTATTTTGTTTTTATGTTTGTTATATTTGGCTTTTATACATTTACATTTACATTTATTCATTTAGCTGACGCTTTTATCCAAAGCGACTTACAATTGCTATATATGTCAGAGGTCGCAAGCCTCTGGAGCAACTAGGGGGTTAAGTGTCTTGCTCAGGGACACATTGGTGTCTCACAGTGGATTCGAACCTGGGTCTCTCACACCAACAGCATGTGTCGTATCCACTGCGCCATCACCACCCATTTTATAATGAATTTTAATGTAAAAAAAAAAATTGTAATAAGAATAGACATTTACAAAAAAAAAACTATTTATATAAATATTGATGCTTCTCAACTGATTAAAATTCTTATGCGTTTAGTTTTACCAACATTTCTCATTCTGCAAGAAGTACTAACAAAACAAGATCTGATATGAGCTTCTCTTCACACTGAATGTGGTTTATTTGGCATCCCAGAATTAATTAGAAATTCTTAGTAATGTGTCCAAGTTAATGCAAGCTGTTTATTCTTTCTCTTGTACTTCCTCTTTCACATCATTCTCTCAGTTATATATTGATGCATGGCTAATGTAGGCTATATTTATAAACATATTTATAAGAAAAAAATAAATAAATAATGGTTGCTTCAGATTTGCTACAGTTTTTATCAGCTGTGTCACTACTCAGTAACAGTGTGAAATATACCAGAATACAACTTTTCATAATAGCAAATAAATCCTGTTCAATTTAATACTGAATGGGTCACGACAACATTTCAGTAGAAAGCTTGCATGTTATTCAGTCATTTTGTGAAAATGTTACAAGATTATCAAAAGATCTTCTGTAACACATGAGGTACATTTGTATGTCTTTAATCTGTCAGGATGTTTCTAAAGATCTGACTGCAGGTTTCAGGAAGTCTTGAGTCTTTAACACAGTCTGTATCTTTAACCGTCTGTCATCATTCAGTCAGTATGGAGCTCAGTCAGCTTCCTCTTGTGCTCTGTGAGTATTATTTTCTCTAAATGTATTTCACTGGAATTATTCTATTATGTAGATGATCAAGTGTTTTAGTGTTCCTATATTTGTGTCTTTTCTTGCTGCTCTCAGAGTTTCAGATCCAGCTCTAGTCCATGATATATGAGTGAAGGATGAGTTTGAGAGAGGAAGTGTGCAGTTAGTGCTGTTTGTGAAAGAGAAATGCACTCTGTTGTGTTGTAGATCAGTATTTGTTCAGTTATTGTTGCTGTTATAGTAATATTCACTAGTACACAGTTAGTAAGAGTTTGTCTTTATTCTTCTGCTCGTGATCAGACTGTTTCCTTCAAGTTCACTAAACAGTTCTCTGCTGTGAACAAATCTATAAAATACCAGTCAAATATTTCATGTTTATCTAGACACATATACAGTCCCCACACAATATCTTAATATTTGTTCATCTTTATAATTATCAGCTCTATGTTCACATTGTAATGAGTTTTCTCTTTGTGTTTTAGTGCTGATTTCAAACATCTACTCTGGACATACTGAAGGTGTGTCTCAATTTAATTAATATATTTTCATCACATATGAGTGATTCTACATTAACTGTAATAAAGCAAATGAGAGTTGAGGAATTACTTACATTTTATCATGATTATAAATGCACCCTTTTAACAAGGCGAATTATTCATGTGACAATTCTGAGGTGTGACAAGAAGCACAACATACAGTGGCGGCGCTAGAGCGGGGTTAGAGGGGGCTATAGCTCCATCAGAAACTTGCTTAGGTCCGGAACAGCCCCCCCAAGGATTTCCAAATGATTTTCTTGTTTTTTAACTCTCAGTGTCACTCTCATTAACACTGAAAAATAAACTTTAAAAACCTTTAAAAAAAAGTGCCTAATATGTGGCCTATAAACAATTGATATTATGGGGGAGGGGTCAAGCAACTCAAGCAAGCAACGCGCAAACTTTGTGCAAGACGGTGAAGGTCAATTCTACGGAAGCGTATTGCATTCACTTGAGGAAAAAAAAAATCTACTCTGTTTTTCTGAATTAACGAGTTAATTATCTCAGAATTACGAGATAATTTTTCATTAAAAAAAGTTTTTGCTCTGTTTTTCTGAATTAACGAGTTAATTTTCTCAGAATTACGAGATATTTTTTCATTAAAAAAAGTTTTTGCTCTGTTTTTCTGAATTAACGAGTTAATTATCTCAGAATTACGAGATAATTTTTCATTAAAAAAAGTTTTTGCTCTGTTTTTCTGAATTAATGACTTAATTATCTCGTAATTCTGAGATAATTAAGTCATTAATTCAGAAAAACAGAGAAAAAACTTTTTTTAATGAAAAATTATCTCGTAATTATGAGATAATTAAGTCATTAATTCAGAAAAACAGAGCAAAAACTTTTTTTTTCTTTAAAAATTATCTGGTAATTCGGAGATAAAATGTGACCAAGATGGCAGCGCGAACACATCGCGAGGCTCAGCGTCTCACCAGTTTTTGCAATTTTACAGTATTTTTCCTGCTCATCTCGGGTCTGTTCTCACTGAACAGCTTTGCCTTAACATCATACACCCGACAGGAGCTTTTGGATATCGGTCTGCACTTTTCCAGCAATCTTATAACCAATCATCGACTCATCCCGGAGATCTCCAGAACACCCGAGGCAACGCACTCTGCTCGGCCGGGCGGAAGTGCTCACAGGCGGCGCCGAGATCGTAAACAAAGGCGGGGGAAGCGTGGAGGACTAAGAGCTAAGCTAAAGCTAACACCGCACCGGCTCTCTTTACCCAGCATTTTCCTCGCTAATGTGTGCTCAGGACATGTGCAGAGCAGCTCGCAGGGGTCTTCACAGACATTTTCAACCTGTCACTCACCCAAGCAATGGTGCCAACATGCTTTAAGTCCACATCCATTGTGCCAGTGCCGAAACACTCCTCCCCAACGTGCCTGAATGACTACCGCCCCGTAGCACTCACACCCATTTGTAAGACATTAATCCTACAAAATATATTTATTTATTATTTAGCTTTTAGGGAATCACTCTTAAGAGTTGATCTTCATATGATTAATTGTTATTAATCAGAATGTACAACTTATGCCTTGTTAACGACTTGTCCAGCAAGCATTAATAACAGCAGTTATCTTTTAACACGTTGTTTATTTCATTCGTGGCCAACGATTAAAATAAATCAAATAGTTAAATTGAGTTAGCTAAGTTAGCTCAATGAGCGTAGGTAAAACGCGATCTTTTGGCAAATAGTTACGACATGTTAAATCACATAACACAGACAAAAGAGTTCTTAATAAAGTCAAAGTTTTATTCACTATTCTAACACAACATCAACTGACTAGACAACACGAACAGACATGAACACACACATACGTTGCAATGGGAGCGAGTTGTTTATATCTGAAGAGAGAGAGACTTAGGTTTTAATGCTAGCTTTTCAACCTGAGGGAATTCATAGACAAAGAAGTATTTTATCTTTACCCTCAGCGGAGAGATATCCCGGTTTCAGTCAATAAAGAGATTTGCCTTACTTGGTCTTTCAGTTGTTTTGATCGAACTCAGTTCAGGCTTGCTTCGGTTCAAAGAGACTTTTTCTCCAAGTGAAGTAGAGACGAACTGTGGCTGCGTTCGGATTGGCTGCTCGGGAGGTCGTGTGACTAGCGCACTCTTCAGTGGTTGGTTGTCTCGTTCTGACGTGATGAAGCTTCAGGAAGTCTTTGTCAGCTCTTAGAAGTTTAACTTAGATCGCTGTGCAATGCCTTCGCCGTGATGTTAGAGGCCAGAAGCGCTTTGCAGCGTGAGCAGAACGAGAGACGAGCGAGGCGTGGCTGAGCCTTCCTTGGGTTTTTCTCCAACTCCAACTCACATGGTTGAGTATCCGTTTTTAACGGGACGATTTGGGGTCCACCCCTTTTTGGCGCGTGGCCCAATCGCAAGTGTCTCTGTGGGCGGAGCCCCGCCCTGCGTAGCTGCGTGTTTTGCATACATTATCTGGTCAGTTATTCATCACATAAAACAAATTACTGCAAGCAAGTTTCTATCCGTTATTGTAACCACGGGTTGATAAAGCGGATCATTTTCATTCAACCATAATATTCTTCATAAGGTTAGCTTTCTAAAGAAACCAAACACTTATATTTTGATATGCACCAAAAATACACGTGACCACAGAGGATATTACTGGGTTAGATACATTGATAACAGATCCTAAATTCTAAATACACATATTAATCATGTGAAAATGAACAACTAGTGATCAGGAATATAAAAACGATTACATGAAAAAAGATTACATAAGTTCACACAACCAGCTTATAAATGTCACAAACAAAAACACCCTTTAATGTATAAACTATATTGTCTATAGTGTTTTGTTTCAGGGTATAATTTGTTTAACTTTGTTCTTTAAAATAAAATCCTTCAGGGTGTGGCTCTCTTTGTTAGATAGCACCATGGACCAGTTGAATTCCTTTGTCTGTTTTAGGGAGCGCAACAGAGAAACGGCGCGCATTTTCAGGAATGTGCTGATAGTTGCGAGGTCGTAAAAGTCTTTGGTTTGGAAAGTCTGGAAATTGTCTATTTCGAGTCGACCGTAAAAACGTCATCCTTTGCGATATGTCTTTGAATTTACTGCATGAAGTCGGGGGGGGGGGGGGGTTCCTATGTGGGGTTCCTCCACATGACAAGGGCTCTCGAAAACCCAAAATATATGTTTTTCTAATCTCAGGAGGTTTAGGGGGGGGGGGCCGTCTATGCGGCGTCAAGAAGTCTGGTGTTAGCTGTGTGTGCGTTCAGACCATTCCTTACACATTGTTATGAAGTGCTTTGAGCGACTGGTCCTGGCACACCTCAAGAACTGCCTCCCACCCACACTGGACCCACACCAATTTGCCTATAGAAGCAATAGAAGCACTGAGGATGCAGTAGGCACAGTACTGCACTCGGTACTCACACACCTGGAAAACAACAACACATATGCACGGATATTGTTTGTTGATTTCAGCTCAGCATTCAACACCGTCATTCCCTCCAAGCTGACCACTAAACTTGGAGACTTGGGTGTTAACACCTCCCTTTGCAGCTGGATTATGGACTTTCTGACCAACAGACCTCAGCATGTTAGGTCAGGCCTCACCTGCTCCACCACCTTCACACTCAACACCGGCGTACCACAGGGCTGTGTGCTGAGCCCATTTCTCTACTCCCTCTACACCCATGACTGCAGGCCTGTGCATGGATCCAACTCCATCATCAAGTTTGCTGACGACACCACAGTGGTTGGCCTCATCAGAGACAACGATGAGACTGCCTACAGGGAGGAGGTACAGCACCTGGCTGCATGGTGTGCTGACAATAGCCTGCTCCTCAACACCAGCAAGACAAAGGAACATATTGTGGACTTCAGGAAGAAGAAAAGTGGAACGCATGACCCCATCCACATTAACGGGATGGTTGTTGAACGTGTCTCCAGCTTCAAGTTCCTGGGAACCCACATCTCGGAGGACCTGACCTGGACCACCAACACATCCAGCCTAGTCAAGAAGGCTCACCAACGCCTCTTCTTCCTTAGGACACTGAAGAAGAACCACCTGTCTCCAATCATCCAGCGGAACTTCTACCGGTGTGCAATTGAAAGCATCCTGACCAACTGCATCACAGTCTGGTATGGGAACTGCTCAGCTGCTGACCGTAAGGCACTACAGAGGGTGGTGAAAACCGCCCAACGCATCACAGGGACACCACTCCCTGCCATTGAGGACGTCCAGAGAAAACGCTGTTTACGTCGAGCTCGCGGCATTCTTAAGGACTCCTCTCACCCTGACCATAGACTGTTTAACTTACTGCCCTCTGGGAGGCGCTTCAGGAGCCTCCGAACAAGGACAAGCAGACTCAGGAACAGCTTTTTCCCTACAGCTGTTTCCCTACTAAACTCTGCCCAATGATACCCCCCTCACACACCACTACAAACTCTTCACCCCTCCCCATCATTAAATCGATAAAAAAAAACAAAAAAAAACAACCAATCTACACATTGAGTACTATGTACTGTAAATTTTTATTTCTATGCACTTTCAATGTTCATTGCACTAGTGTTTATATATCTTAATTTATAGCTTATTCATATCCATTTGTAATTATGTTCATAGTTTTTGCTCATAGTGTACATTTACTGCACAATCCATCTGTATAGTATGTTCATATCACCCATCTGTATATCATACTGATAGTATTTAAAAACTTGTAAATTATGTCCATAGTACTACTGCCTTATCTGTATATTCTGTACATATGTAACATATTGTAGCCACTGTATATCCTGTACCTCTGCTTATTGCACTTCTGGTTAGATGCTAACTGCATTTCGTTGCCCTGTACCTTACATGTGCAATGACAATAAAGTTGAATCTAATCTAATCTAATCTAATCTAATAATTAAGTCGTTAATTCAGAAAAACAGAGCAAAAACTTTTTTTTCATTAAAAATTATCTCGTAATTCTGAGATAATTAACTCGTTAATTCAGAAAAACAGAGTAGATTTTTTTTTCCTCAAGTGAATGCAATACGCTTCCGTACAATTCACTATTGAGAAAAAAACTAAAAAAAACTAACGGCTAACGCTGCTTTAATGGCACATATTTAACATGTTATTGATGAGAGATTTCTCTATTTCAGATAAACCTCAGGCAGTTTTAAGTGTTGCTCCACAGACGTGGTTGACTGAAGGAGATTCAGTGACTCTGATCTGTGAGGTTAACAGCTCCTCAACAGGCTGGACATTCAGATGGTTCACTGATACTGTCTCATCAAGTAAGATATCTGAATAAACAGCTTTAATAAAGATATTATAGAGATTAATAATATTTAATCACTTTGAATACTCTGATTATACCAACAAAGGTAATTTATAAGACCCATATATAAATGACTGCTCATGTCTTGAGGTAACTGCACTTTTTCACTTTATACAGACAACAGCAATCGTTATGATCTGCTCTCAGACAGCAGCAGAGGAGCTGCAGGAAACTACACTGTCAGTTCTGCTGCTCTAAATCACACAGGCGTTTATGTGTGCAGAGCAAAGAGAGGAGAACCAGCCTATTACACAAAGTACAGCAACAAGCAGCTACTATGGGTCACTGGTGAGTTCCAACTGAACCACAGAATGAATGAGACACTCTGGAAATTTTCCTTGATCTTTTTAGAGCTTGATGTGTAGTGTTATTTTTGACAGCCTGTTTTAATTTTAGTTTTAGTCTAGTCTTTGTTTGAAGCTGTCATTTTAGTTTTTATTAGTTTTAGTGACGAGACGGCTCGATGGTATTTAGAGTCCCGCAGCAGCAGCAGAGAGCGCTCCGGGAAATAGTAAGGAGATATTTGAATTATTTACCAATAAACTAGTGTTTTCTGTGTCAGTGTTGCAAAGATGAAGATGATGATCCTGACCCATCTCCTCATTAGACATGCTTTTAGAGAGAAGTGCATCTTCACAGATTATAATGAAAGAGATTTTGTTTTTGATTTATTTCGTTAAGTAGTATTTTAAAGCTTTCTATAGATATATTTATCATGTCTGTGAGGCATGTATTCCCTGACTTCCGGTTCATTTTTGTGAAGCTCTCCTGTTCAAGTGCTCCTGCAGCGCACATTTATCTATTCATTATAACAATGTTTATCTAACATTGTTATAAGCTTGAATTGTTTTAGTATATCTATAGATTTTATTCCAGGCAAGTCGTGATGATCTGAGAAGGCTAAATTGATCAAACATGGCTATGATCATCCTGCCGGTAAGCCCCTGGCCACTCGGTCGTTACTTTAAGAAAGAAAAAAAAAAGCGTATTTAATGAACAAAAAAATGCTCCAAATGTTTTTCAAAATTAACTTAATAAATAAACGAAACGAAATATAATCACTTTACAAAACAGAACTATTTTAATAGCTGAAACAGTATAATCTGATTTGGGAGAAGTCAGCGCATCATTTTTTTCTTTATTTTATAACATTATTTTATAAATTTTATAAAAAGTTGTTGATATTGTGACTGAACACAAATAAAAGTAGACCCTTTACAGTTACGAATGTGTATTACTCTTACTTTTATGAGCAAAAACTGCGGCGTAAGTTGTTTCCATTGAAAAAAATGCAAGTGATTACACCAGCTCCTCCATGTCCTGCGCTTTAGCTTCCACTCTCCTCACAAACTACTGGATATAGTCAGCATTTACCTAAGTTTAACGTTTAAACATTGTTATATGCTTGAACTGTTTTCGTATATCCATAGAGTTTATTTTAAGCAAGTCATGATGATCTGAGAAGGCTAAATTGATCCTCTTACAAGATGGAGCCGTTTTGTTCGGACGCCGTCCAGGTCGCTCCGCTAAGATTGTGCTTTTATCTACTATTTTACTTAGCTTTACTTTCTCTTTTTACACATCTCATGTTGGCACTGATCACCTATAACAAAGAAAGACTTTTGGACATTGTAAACCACTACACCAACCTGTTCCAGGACACTTTATCCAGGAATCCAGCATGGCCTCTAGAGAGTCTTCGTAACGCAGAGATGAACAATAACCCTCCGAGGCGACAGATCAAGAAACACAGCGGGAAACGCGCTGGGATTCGAGATAGACTCAGGAAAAGGGCTCACAGTCCTCCTCTTCCGAGCATTCTGCTCGCAAATGTCCAATCCTTGGAGAATAAGATGGACGATCTTAGAGCCAGGATTAGTTTCCAATGGGACATAAGGGACTCTAACATCCTTTGTTTGTCAGAAACGTGGCTTTTGTCCATGGTCCCGGACACTGCTGTAATGCTAAGTGATAACTTCTCTGTTTTTCAGATGGACAGAACAGCAGAGGCCGGTAAATCCAGGGGTGGAGGAGTATGTTTCATGATTAACAAGAAATGGTGTGATCCCAGGAATATCTACATTCTGTCACGTTCCTGCTCGCCTCATCTGGAAAATCTCTGCAATATTTGCTACCCATTTTATCTGCCCTGGGAGTTTTCATCGATCATTGTTACTGCTGTGTACATTCCACCATAGGCAGACACCAGCTTGGCTTTGTCTAAACTTCACGATGTGCTCAGCGGCTACATTAACAAACATCCTGACGCTGCCTTTATCATCGCGGGAGACTTTAACAAAGCTAACCTCAAGCAGGTCATGCCGAACTTTCATCAACATGTATCCTGTCCAACTAGAGGACCGAACACACTGGATCATTGCTACACTCAGTTCAAGAATGCCTACAAAGCCCGCTCACTACCGGCTTTTGGCAAATCGGACCATGCCACCATTTTCCTCACACCGGAAATATAAACAAATCTACGGTGCAAAGAGTAGTGACGCGCTGGTCCTCCCACTCAGAGGCTATGCTCTTGATGACGTCGACTGGGACATGTTCCGGGTGAGTTCTTCTGACGTCAGCGAGTTCACGGATGTAGCATTAAGCTTTGTAAACATGCTAACCGAGCAAGCTACAGAAACAATAACTATAAGGACATTCTCCAATCAGAAACCGTGGGTGGACAGAACAATCCATGCTGCGGTTAACACACGCACTGCCGATTACAAGGCTCCGAGGCTCTTCTGACCGGGAATATGCGCGAGTACAAAGCATCGTGCTATGCTCTCCGAAGCGCAGTAAGAGCCGCCAAACACAGATACAGAGAGAGAAGTCTCATTTCCAGCTCAACGACTCTCGACGAATGTGGCAGGGACTGAGGACCATCTGTGCCTTTGAAAACAAATCCTCCACGGAGGTGAGAGCAGATCCGTTGCTGGCCGACGAGTTAAACATCTTCTATGGCAGCTTCGATTGCAACGGCGGCGCGTTTCTGCTGTCCAGCGCGTCAGGAAGCAGCAGGCAGAGCAGCAATAATCCTGTAATCACTGTGGCGGAGGATGATGTTCGGAGGGCGCTAAAGAAAGTGAATGTCAGGAAAGCAGCCGGACCTGATGGGATAACCGGCCGTGTTCTGAGGTCCTGCGTCGATCAGCTCGCTGGTTTGTTCACTTCCATCTTTAATGAGTCCCTTGCTACCTCCGTGGTTCCCACCTCATTTAAAAAATCCATAATAATCCCTGTGCCTAAAAACAATAAACCCTCTTGCCTGAATGACTACCGCCCAGTTGCCCTCACATCTATAGTCATGAAGGTTTTGAGAGACTTGTAAAGAGCCACATCTGCTCCTCCGTCCCTGATACTTTGGACCCTCTTCAGTTTGCCTATCGCCCAAACAGATCCACGGATGATGCCATCTCTCACGTCCTCCACTCTTCCCTCACACACTTGGACAGCAACAATGGGAATTATGTAAGGCTGCTATTCATTGACTATAGCTCAGCTTTCCACACTATAGTCCCCATCAAGCTGGCATCTAAACTCACAGACCTCGGCCTAAACTCCTCACTCTGTGACTGGATTCAAGACTTCCTCACCGGCAGACTTCAAGTGGTGATAGTTGGCCAGTTCACATCAAACTCCATCACCCTGAACGTAGGAGCCCCACAGGGCTGTGTCCTGAGTCCCCTGCTCTACTCTCTCTAGACGCATGACTGTGTGTCCTCTCACAGCTCCATATCTATTATCAAATTCGCTGATGATATTGTGGTTCTGGGCCTCATCTCCAACAACGATGAGACCGCATACTTGGATGAGTTAGAGAGACTCACATCATGGTGCCAGGACAACTGTCTCTCTCTGAATGTGAGCAAAACTAAAGAGCTGATCGTGGACTTTAGGAAGAGACAGCAGCGGCCCTACACTCCTCTTATGATCAGTGGGACCCCTGTGGAGAGGGTGAGTAGCTTCAAGTACCTCGGTGTAAACATCTCTGAGAACCTGACTTGGACTACACACATCCAATCACAAGTTAAGAAAGCCAGGCAAAGACTGTACCATCTGCGACAGCTGAGGAAATTCAGGGTCTCACCAGCAATCCTGAAAACTTTCTATTCAGGGACCATAGAAAGTGTATTGACTCAGTGCATCTCAGTGTGGTATGGAAACAGCTCAAATCAGGACTGCAAAGCACTACAGAGAGTTGTGCGCTTAGCTGAGCGCATCTCAGGGTCTGCTCTCCCCTCTCTGCAGGACATCTACCTCAAATGCTGCAAAAATAGAGATGTTAAAATCATAAAGGACTCTAATCACCCTGGTAACCGTCTATTCACTTTGCTTCCATCTGGTAAGCGCTTCCGTAGCCTGATGGCAAAAACTGAGAGACTTAGGAGGAGCTTCTTCCCCCAGGCCATCAGGCTCCTAAACTCTAACTCTGTGTCATAACATGACATGCCTCCATGTAAATATCACTATATCAATAAGCTATTCTAACATTCTTTTGCACATTCATGTTATATTACTATTTAAGTCAACAACATACTGACCTGCACATTTATATTTATATTTTTTTTTATCTTTTATTTTATTTTATTCTCTTATTTTTTTCTACTTTTATTTTTCTTAATATTTGTATACTATATAATTGCACTGTCCTTGGAGCGGACCTGACCTGACCTACATTTCACTGCTGGTTTCACTACAACACTATTGATGTGTTTTGAAATTTTGTCCTGTAATAATATACGGCTACTTATTCAGTGGATTTCAGGGAGAATAATCAAATAGGTGTAACAAAAATGTTTAATCTGACCTATTTAATAAATATGGAGGTTTATGTTGGTTGTCACAGCTGTCTTTGGTTTGCTTGCTGATGGCATAATGACAAATATATTAAGGTATAATTTTGTTTATGTAGTTGTAAATAGAAATAATCAGTGATGACAGTTCAGTTATTAGAACATAATTTTCTGAAAAGCTGTGTAAAGTGTTTTATCAATAAAACTGTCTTGACTTGATTTCTAAACTGTAGCTGTAATTATCTTCTCAGGTGTTTCTCCTCCAGTCTCTCTGATCGTCAGACCCAACAGAACTCAATATTTCACATCTGTCTCTCTCTCTCTGAGCTGTGAGGACCAGAGTAACTCTACTGGATGGAGAGTGAGAAGATACACAGACAGCAGGCGGCTGAAAGATTGTTCATCATCAGTGTGGGGATCACAATCAGGATCTACATGTACAATCAGATCCACCATCACATCAGACACTGGAGTGTACTGGTGTGAGTCTGAATCTGGAGAGAAATATCATCCTGTTAATATCACTGTACACTGTGAGTCTGTGTTTCTGTATTTATTCATTTCACAAAGCCCTCATTTTATGTTTCAGATATAAATATTCAGATTGTGATCTCAATTCAATCACCCACAGAATATTATTCCTTATTCTGAATTACAATAAGTCCTGTTACGTCCCTTTTCTTCTATTTCTCTTTGTTATCTTTTGTTTGGGAGGTGTTTCTGTGGTTAAGGCGAAGGGATACATACGCTACTGGGCATGCGCACATCAATACAGTGTAATTTTGGTCACACTGTACAACAATAGTTATTATTTTTTCATTCCTGTAAGGGGTAGGTGTAGATGTTAATAAAACACAATATAATAGGTATTCAATTAATTTCATTATTCATTTCCGGTCGGAGCTGTATCCCTTCTAGCCACAACCTGAGGCTAGAAGGGATACAGGAGGAAGTCTGATTGGCTCCTGCAGTCCCATTGGTGCCACACCTTGCCTGGTCAGCTGACTCCTGGCTGCCTATAAGAGACTTTGTCATCACTTCCTGCTTCAGCTTTGTGCTCGCTCGCTGTGTTTTACTCTGCAGTTAGTTACATGTGTTAGTAAGCCTGAGAATATCTGTGTGTGTTTGCCCGTGAGAGAGATCGATTGTTGTTTGTTAGTTAGTTTGCTTTGTCCATTTGTTTGTATTACTGACCACCGCCTGTTCTCTGACCTAGATTCTGGATTGTCCCTGTTTGGACTTGTTTGCTAACAACTGAAAACAATTGTTATATAATAACTTTTGGGGGCAGTAGGGAGACCAACCCGATTGTTGTTGGAATTTCATTGTTGATTGTTTTTGGATAGGGAGTCAGGGAAGTAATCTGTATTTTATTTTATTTTGTGAATTAGGGAATTTAGAGGGATAAAATTAGTTGGCTTTTGTTTGTTATTTTGGCCTTGTCGGCTCCTGAAGCTAAAATACCCCAATTGTACAGCTGAAATCATTATTCTCATTAAAATACAGTTCATTCGTTTTTCAAAACTTCTCTGTGTCCACGTACTCTTTCATTTTGCGCCTTTACCCCTAGACGGGGCGTAACAGTCCACTAGACTAATAAACCTTTGACTATTAAGCCATTGCTTAACCTTCAATTTCTGTCATGCAAAAAAACCCCAAAAAAACATTTAAAACAAAAAAATCATTGTGATTCTCAATTTATCCAGAATCGTGCCGCTCTAGTTGTTCATTTACCCACATGACCCCCCCCCCCCCTTAATTTATGATGTTTGCTCTGTTTCTGTAGCTGGTGTGATTCTGGGGAGTCCTGTTCATCCTGTGACTGAAGGAGAAACTCTGACTCTACGCTGTTTAGATCAAAATACATCCTCAACAAACCTCAGAGCTGATTTCCATAAAGATGGGTCACTCATCCAGAGTCAATCTACAGAGATGATCATCTCTACTGTCTCAAAGTCACACGAGGGTTTCTACTCCTGCAAACACCCAGAGAGAGGAGAGTCACCCAAGAGCTGGATCTCAGTCTCAGGTGAGAGTCAATGAAACTGAGCTGATTTATTTCTTCTTATGTTCTCGTTCAGATATGGTGCTTGATAAAGTGTTTGTGTGTCTCTTCTTCAGCGTCTCATTCAGGATCTCAGATCTCTGTCCTCCACACACTCAGTTCTGTTCTGGCAGTTTCTCCATATCTGCTAGTGACAGTCGTGCTGATTTTCAAATGCTGCAGGATGAGAGGTAAATGCCGGATTTATTACATTATATTCAGTTAAACACCAAATTTATCATCATTATCATTAATACTGTGTAGTTTGTCATCTTTTGGGTTTGTAAGGTGCTCACTAGCTGCTTTGAAACAGCATTTATTGTGAAAACTGTTGTAATCCAAATCAGTTAAACTGAATCTGTTTCGATCCTCCTGTTTATATTTTACTGTACAAATACACATCTTTCCTCTCTGATAAAATGCATGATTTTTTTTGTTTTGTCTTTTCTAGTGAAATTTGTTTAAATGTAGTTAAAAGATGATGGCAGCTAGTTCATAAAAAAACAATAAACAAAGACAAAAAACATACATACCTGTTCAAGTAAATGCTTGTTTGTTTTGTGTGTATTTAACAGCTGCATCTGTTGAAGAGCAAGAAACTGCAATCTGATCTTAATCTGTCGTGATGGTGAGAGAACTTCAGCTTCATCCTGGAATCTCTCAGTCTCTCAGTTCAGACTGAACATGATTATTTACTGTAAAAGTCATGTTTTGGGAGTGACTCCTTTTGTTAAAATCATCATGAACCAGCATCACAACTCTTTTAACTTCTGAGTGAAACAGGATATTCAACGAGAAAACATATAGAGAAGAACTTGGTTTGATACATCAGGAATTAATTGGAAGGTGTCGTATTGGACAAACTAGATTGACTCATGAACATTTATTGATTGGTGAAGAAGCACCAAAATGTCAATATTGCGGGACTCTCTTGACGGTGAAACATGTGCTTTTGGTCTGTGCACAATATTTAATGTCATGAGACAAAGGTTATTATCAGGACAAACTCTTAAAGGAACACTCCACTTCTTTTGGAAATATGCTCATTTTACAACTCCCCTAGAGTTAAACAGTTGATTTTACTGTGTATTGTATATTTGTATTGTGTACTACTGTATTATAATCTTTGTTTGCCATGAAACTTAATAAATTAATTTAATAAACTTAAATCAAGTCAAGCTCTATTTCCTGGGATTTTGTTGATTCATTGTTCTAAATTAATTTTAAATCCATTTTTAATTTTATTTTACTTTTTATTTAAAGCACTTTGAATTACTATTGTGTATCAAATGTGCTATATAAATAAACTTTCCTTGTCTTGCCTTGATAACAGTAATTAGACAATATTTTGCTGAGTGTATTTTTGTGCTGGTGCTGTGTCTGGTTTAGGTCTGTCATGGACCGCTGGCTCATATTCTTCATATTTTGTGTGATGGTTGGTTCACAGTATTGACAGAAACAAACTTTTCTCAAGGCATGTTTTTGTTAGATTATTCAAAACTGAGTGAAATACTTAGGGATGGGCATTTTTCAAAAATATTGAATTCAAATATTTGCGCTTATAAAAAAATGAATATTCGAATATTAGTTTATTTAAATTGCATTTAACAAGAACAACATTATTTTTAATAATTATAATATAATTATTTTGAATAATCAAGTTATCACCATTTCTAAATAAGTTTATGATTAGGCATTATACACAACCGTGTTCTACAACAATGTTATGTTATATCTCAGAGTTTTCTTTAGTTGAAAATGTGTAAACAAACAAACAAAAAAATGCCAGTCTTGCCAGTTTCAGTACAGAAAGTACATACACTCGAGTCAGCCTGTGTTTCTTGTGTTTATATTCTTCACATGTTGATGTTAGTTTTTTACGATTGCTTTGGCACGGTTTTAAAAACAAGGCTCATTTTGTCAAAACACTACACACAATTCACTCATCCACACACACACACAATTCACACATCCACACACACACATATCAGAACATCTTTTGCAAAACGAAGCACTTCATTCAAAACTTTACAATAATTTAACAGAGCTCTATCTCCATGTCTGTCTGTAGTTGTAGTTTTTGCCTGAAAATGTCCTTCACTTTTTCTTCAGAGTCTGCCCAGGATTCACCAGTGGATTCAGGAACTCCATCAATCACAATATTATTTCTCCTTGATTGACCTTCGAGATATTCTTGTTTGTCAATCATAACTTGCATACTCTCACTCAGTTTCACTATATATATATATAATTTTTCCATGCTCAGACTGTTTAGCTTGAGTGACTTTAAGTTCATCTACGTCCTTCTGTGTATATTGTAAATTTACTTTTAGCTCTTGTAATTCTTTGGAAACATTATCCATTCTGGCATTCACTGAGTCCATAATAATTTTAACAAAGTCCTTGAACATTTCCTGTTGTTGCTGTAGTAGAGCCATGAACATATCTTTCTGCTGTTGTAGCAGTTCATTTACCTGAATGATGGTTGCATATTCCTCCTCTGTGTTCCTCAACTTTGGAGGAGCCATGTTCTGCTAGCCCTGGAAGCTAGAAAGCCTGGAGCCGGCCTGGTGGTGGTGGCTGAAAGCCTGGAGCCGGCCTGGTGGTGGTGGCTGAAAGCCTAGAGCCGGCCTGGTGGTGGTGGCTGAAAGCCTGGAGCCGGCCTGGTGGTGGTGGCTGAAAGCCTGGAGCCGGCCTGGTGGTGGTGGCTGAAAGCCTAGAGCCGGCCTGGTGGTGGTGGCTGAAAGCCTAGAGCCAGCCTGGTAGTGTAGGCTGGACGCCTGGAGCCGGCCTGGTGGTGGTGGCTAGAAACCTGGAGCTGGCCTGGTGGTGGTGGCTGGAAGCCTGGAGCCGGCCTGGTGGTGTAGGCTAGAAGCCTGGAGCCAGCCAGTTGGCGGTGGCTGGAAGCCTGGAGCCGGCCTGGTGATAATGGCTGGAAAGCTGGAGCTGGTAGAGGAAGATGGCTCCACTACCACAGGCAGGCCCAACTCAATCCACCAAATATCACCCTTCAGTTTCTCAATCCACTGCCACAAACCATCCAAATGACTACACATTAATCACAAAATGAATGATAAAGGAGGATTTAGAACTAAATCAAATCCAAAAAAGTGGTAAAAAGTAGTTGAAACTTCTCATGTGCTGCAGGGTCATCCACCCGGAAGTGACATCATCAATGCCTCAATGCAGATGTGTCTGTCTGTTCTGTTCTGATGTTCTGTAGTCTTTTGAGCACTAGCTTCCTTTGATCGGCTCAAGTTCCGTTATCTTCCGTGGTCACCACAGTTTCACCCTCACTGGACGTTATTTAGGCTATAGGCCAAAGTAGTTTGTTCGTTTTGGCACTTGAAGTCTTCAAGACGGTGTCTGCAATGGCAATTAACCTGTCAACCTCTCATCTACCCCTCTTTTTATATAATTCAGTTTGATCAGTTTGTAGCCTTTTGCTTTTTGTGGTAGACACACGGACAACCTCGGGTCTCACGCAGTGGCTTGAAGCCATCCTACTGTTGTTTTATTTAACATAATTTGGCCTATGCTTCATCTGTCATTCACTTGGCCTACACAACCAAGTCTCATCAATCTGCGTACAAATAAAACGATTTACACTTTCAAATTGCGTGTATAATGCATACGCCAAAGTCCAATTTTGCATGCATATGACACGCCAATCCTTCCCATTAACTTCGGTGGAGAGCAGATGCGTCCGAATACCACGAGACAAAAATGACATGGGTCTTCAGCTTTTAGACATGGCTGATGACAGCATAACAAATCAACCAACCCATTATTGCGTGATAATTATGATCATGTAAAAAGCCCATACATTTACCATATTTTTACCATAGTAACTGTTACTCGACCATGTCATGTGTAGTCAATACACATGACTCTCATCACCGTAACTGTAGTTTTATTGTGGTATTTTTTTGTAGGTATGGTAACCACAACACCTTGAACACTTTGATTTTACCATAGTAAAGTAACTGTGTTTATTGTCTACTCTTTGTATAGGTTTACCACAGTAACCGTTGTTTTACTGTGGTATTTCTAGATAAAGCACAATAACCACAACACGTACTATGAGTTTACCACAGTAAACAGCTCATTCGAAAACGCCCCCACATGTCTACGCCACGGTGTGGGGAGAATTGCAAAACGCCGCCTAAACGTACATGCAAAGAAAGGGGGCGTTATTAATGCTGGCAGTACTACTGCAAACACCATAAAGTGAGGCAATTCCAATGTCGCAAGGACAGTCTGGTGCTTCTGACTCACAACCTGTAAGTACTTTTCCATATTTAAAGAATTTGCTACTGACTATTCAAACACAAGTTGTGAACAGTGTAGAGTAGTGCTTGTTTGGCATTTCTAAGATCACAAATGCAGACATGATGTTATGTTTACGCAATGTGGCGCAATGCCGTATGAGTCATTATAATCAGTCATTATGTCCTCACTGAATGCAACGTTAATGCTTTAGATTACAACAGTGTGTCCCTATAAAGAACGTACGTGTAGGTATAAGGGAACAATATGTTACATTTGGGTAATAAGGGGGTAACAACCAGATATGCAACCTGCAAAGAACTGCGTAAGTAAACGGAAGTTGCAATGTAACGTTTTTGTAATTATAGTGTAGGTATAGGGGAATAATATGCAACGTTTGGGGAATAAAGGGGTAACAACCTGTAAAATTACAAATCATTTATTCTGTAAGTATTTTGAAACTACCGGGTACCTATTCTAATATTACGTGGTATGGTCTAAACAATAATCTTATGTTTAGGAGTGATTTAGACAATATTCTTTGTTTAATTTTATACTGGTATTTTATTATAGGCCTAGGTATTTTTAACCATTCTATTATTAAAGGAAACATGATGATTACTGAAGAACAAAACGGGACATCTAGTGAAATTAGAGTCACACCAGCAACTTCCCAACACCACTATCACCAAATAACTTTACCATCAAGGTTCCATGCATCTTAAAACAAGCTTACCTCTTTCCAGCTGTTCACAGAAAAAAAGTGCTTTTATAGCAAAAAAAAAGAAAAAAAGAAAAAAAGAAAAAAAGAAGGATTTAGTTTGGCCATCAAACAATTAAATTAAAACTAGAGCAATATTTTTCTCTCTAATTACTTTGCAAATATACGCTTGCTCTGTGTTTAAGCCCAACTTGTTCCTCCCTTATTCCATGTAGTTACAGGGTAAATACAACATTTGCAGGCTGTAAATTAAAGTGGTGTTTGTTCCCCCCTTATTCCATGTAGTTACAGGGTAAGTAGCTACAACAAATTGCTCTAAAACGATTGTTTATACAGTAGGTCATACATTATATATCAGGTAATATAACAAACATGGTGACTGTTTTATTTAATTCAAATATTATTTGAAATTTGGATTTTAAAATTAAAATCACACACAATATAACAACAGTAACGACACAGGCAACAGATAATAAATTATAAAAATGTATTACACCAGTTCAAAAAAGCAAGAAACTCCATACTTATACAGCTTATACAGTTAAACCAAATTAATTTGAAAAGTTTAAGAACAAAATTAAGATTTTGTTGAATATGTTCATGTTTTTCACCCACTGATGAAGTTAAACTATTATGGCCAAACCATCACATCAATAAACTCTCAGTAATAAACACTGAAAGTCAATATTAAACTACGTATTATTATATCGAACTGACAGGATTTTACAGTCTTTGATTTTTACTGTTGTGATCCATGTCCTCAAGCACTATTTTGACTACTTCAGTTCCCGGCTTTACTGTTCAGTGTTGTGCTCGGACACACTCTCCAGTTTTAAAAGAACACATTCCAGTCAGTTTCAAAAATCTCTCTCCTCTCCTCTTCGCATCGATTAGTTTTCTTGTATATTCCTATCATGAGCACCACAAACACGGATAGATCGTCTCAACCGCCATTCAAGCTGTTTGTTTGTCAGAAACGTGGCTTTCGTCCTCGGTCCCGGACACTGCTGTAATGCCGAGTGATAACTTCTCTGTTTTTCGGACGGACAGAACAGCAGAGGCCGGTAAATCCAGGGGTGGAGGAGTATGCTTCATGATTAACAAGAAATGGTGTGACCCCAGGAATATCTCCATTCTGTCGCGTTCCTGCTCGCCTCATCTGGAACATCTTTCCATTATTTGCCGCCCATTTTATCTGCCCCGGGAGTTCTCATCGATCATTGTTACTGCTGTGTACATTTCACCACAGGCGGACACCGGCTTGGCTTTGTCTAAACTTCACGATGTGCTCAGCGGCTACATCAACAAACATCCTGACGCTGCCTTCATCATCGCGGGGGACTTTAACAAAGCCAACCTCAGACAGGTCATGCCGAACTTCCATTAACATGTATCCTGTCCTACTAGAGGACCGAACACACTGGATCATTGCTACACTCAGTTCAAGGATGCCTACAAAGCCCGCTCACTACCGGCTTTTGGCAAATCGGACCATGCCACCATTTTTCTAACACCGGAATACAAACAAAGGCTCGTTCAGGAACCTCCGGTGCAGAGAGTAGTGACGCGCTGGTCCTCCCACTCAGAGACTATGCTGCAGGCGGCGCTTGATGACGTCGACTGGGACATGTTCCGGGCGAGTTCTTCTGACGTCAGCGAGTTCACGGATGTAGCATTAAGTTTTGTAAACACGCTAACCGAGCAAGCTACAGAAACAATAACGATAAGGGCATTCTCCAATCAGAAACCGTGGGTGGACAGAACAATCCGTGCCGCGGTTAACACACGCACTGCCGCTTACAATGAGGCTCTTCTGTCTGGGAATACGAGCGAGTACAAAGCATCGTGCTATGCTCTCCGACGCGCAGTAAGAGCCGCCAAACACAGATACAGAGAGAGAATTGAGTCTCATTTCCAGCTCAACGACTCTCGACGGATGTGGCAGGGACTGAGGACCATCTGTGACTTCGGAAACAAATCCTCCGCGGAGGTGAGAGCAGATCCGTTGCTGGCCGACGAGTTAAACATCTTCTACGGCCGCTTCGATGGCAACGGCGACGGCGCGTTTCTGCCGACCAGCGCGTCAGGAAGCAACAGGCAGAGAAGCGATGATCCTGTAATCACCGTGTCAGAGGATGAGGTTCGGAGGGCGCTAAAGAAAGTGAACGTCAGGAAAGCAGCCGGACCTGATGGGATAACCGGCCGTGTTCTGAGGTCCTGCGCCGATCAGCTCGCTGGTTTGTTCGCTTCCATTTTTAATGAGTCCCTTGCTACCTCCGTGGTTCCCACTTCATTCAAAAAATCCATTATTATCCCTGTGCCGAAGAACAATAAACCCTCTTGCCTGAATGACTATCGCCCAGTTGCCCTCACATCTATAGTCATGAAGGTTTTTGAGAGACTTGTAAAGAGCCACATCTGCTCCTCCATCCCTGATACTTTGGACCCTCTTCAGTTTGCCTATCGCCCAAATAGATCCACGGACGATGCCATTTCTCACGTTCTCCACTCTTACCTCACACACTTGGACAGCAACAATGGGAATTATGTAAGGCTGCTATTCATTGACTATAGCTCAGCTTTCAACACTATAGTCCCCATCAAGCTGGCATCTAAACTCACAGACCTCGGCCTAAACTCCTCACTCTGTGACTGGATTCAAGACTTCCTCACCGGCAGACCTCAAGTGGTGAAAGTTGGCCAGTTCACCTCAAACTCCATCACTCTGAACATAGGAGCTCCACAGGGCTGTGTCCTGAGTCCCCTGCTCTACTCTCTCTACACGCACGACTGCGTGTCCTCTCACAGCTCCACATCTATTGTCAAATTCGCTGATGACACTGTGGTTCTGGGCCTCATCTCCAACAACGATGAGACCGCATACTTGGATGAGGTAGAGAGACTCACATCATGGTGCCAGGACAACTGTCTCTCTCTGAATGTGAGCAAAACTAAAGAGCTGATCATGGACTTTAGGAAGAGACAGCAGCAGCCCTACTCTCCTCTCAGGATCAGTGGGACCCCTGTGGAGAGGGTGAGTAGCTTCAAGTACCTCGGCGTAAACATCTCCGAGAACCTGACTTGGACTACACACATCCAATCACAGGTTAAGAAAGCCAGGCAAAGACTGTACCATCTGCGACAGCTGAGGAAATTCAGGGTCTCACCAGCAATCCTGAAAACTTTCTATTCAGGGACCATAGAAAGTGTATTGACTCAGTGCATCTCAGTGTGGTATGGAAACAGCTCCAATCAGGACTGCAAAGCACTACAGAGAGTTGTGCGCTTAGCTGAGCGCATCTCAGGGTCTGCTCTCCCCTCTCTGCAGGACATCTACCTCAAACGCTGCAAAAGTAGAGCTGTTAAAATCATCAAGGACTCTAATCACCCTGGTAACCGTCTATTCACTTTGCTTCCATCTGGTAAACGCTTCCGTAGCCTGATGGCAAAAACTGAGAGACTTAGGAGGAGCTTCTTCCCCCAGGCCATCAGGCTCCTAAACTCTAACTCTGTGTCATAACATCACTTGACTCCATGTAAATATCACCATATCAATAAGATATTCATAATTTTTCTCTACCTCATACTGCTGCTATTCAAATACCCTGTACAACTTTTTGCTCATTATTTTTGCACATTCCTCTTATTACATTTAAGTCAACAACATACTGACCTGCACATTTATATTATATTTTTTATCTTATTTTATTTTATTCTTTTATTTTATTTTATGTTTTGTACTTCTCCTTCTTAATATTTGTATTCTATATAATTGCACTGTCCTTGGAGCGGACCTGACCTACATTTCACTGCTGGTTATACCCTGTATAATTGTGTATGTGACAAATAAAACTCTTGAATCTTGTTTCCAGTTCCCGATCAGCACATTCACTGCTCCAGTTTTAAACGAACACAGTTTCAAAGTTGTCCCTCGTCTGCACTTCTATTATTTTTTTCCTATTTTCCATACATTTCCATCTTCAGCACTGCAGACACGGATTTAGTCGCACACAGAACCATTCGCATTTGAAGCTCCACATTCCTAACCAGGGTTGCCAGGTTTTCAATCGCGTTTCGAGGGGAGTTCCCCGGTAAAAATTCCCCGAGAAAACCACGGTCTTGGCAACACTGTTCCTAACCCAGGACCGTCGGGTTACTTTTATTACTGATAAACCCAGATTTGGTCAAATCAAGTCAGCTTCCTAACGCAATAGTCTCATCCGAGCGTTTGGATTGAAACAATAACCTAGCGTGTTTAAAAAGTAGGCCTACACAGTGAACATTTTTGCTAAATCGCTTGCAAATATAAGATTGTTGTATAGCCTACATGCCACGTAATATTAGAATAGGTATCACTTAGTTTAAAAATACTTACAGTAGAAATAATACAATTTTACAGGTATTTTATAGTTTATTCCACAAACTTCACATATTATTCCCTTATACCCTCACGGAGGTACTGAATAGGTACACTATAATTACAAAAAAGTTACACTGTAAATTCTGTTTACTTACGCAGTACATTGCGGGTTGTAATCTAAAGTGTTACCAATGCAACAAATGCCTGGTTTATAGTGGGTTTTATTGTTTTAGTCTCATCGCACCGGGACCATAGACTGTAAAAAGGCCGGGACACAGCATCACAACATGGGAAGGGGCGTAACATTTCAGTCACACGCTTGAGGTATTCGGCCAATCACAACACACTGGATAGCTGGCCAATCAGAGCACTCAGAATGATGAGCTTTGTAAAAATCGGCGCATTTCAGAAAGGCGGGGCATAGAGGAGCAACAATAATGTACAGTATGTGGAAAATAATTTGTTTTTGAACTTTGAACCTTGTTTTTTGAATTGCATTACACCAAATACACCAAATAAAGTTCTATTTAGCAACATCATATGACCCCTTTTAATTATTCACCCTTCATGTAATTCCAAACCTGTAAGACTTCATCTTCGTTCATCTTCGGTACACAAATTAAGATTTTTTTTGATGAAATCCAAGAGCTTTATGATCCTCCATAGAGAGCAACACAACAGAAGTCCCAGACCCAGAAACGTAGTCAGGACATCCGTAACATAGTCCATGTGACATTAGGGGTTCAACCGTAGTTTTATGACGCTATAAGAATAATTTTTGTGTGCAAAGAAAACAAAAATAACAACTTAATTCAACAATTCTTCTCCCCCGAGTTACCTTCTGCCTACCTAATGGAGGAAATCAAAAATATCTTAATTAGTTTTTTGAAGATGAAGGAAGGTCTTATGGGTTTGGAACGACATGAGGGTGAGTAATTAATGACAGAATTTTCATTTTTGGATGAACTAACCCTTTAATGCCTTTAAGGACAACACCAACATCCTGTGGTTCATCTGAAGCATGTTGCTTGAGAACATAAATCCCATAAGTAAATGTATGAAAATAAGTCCTATTGACAAAGGCCTACTGAGAAAAATCTAAAACACACAAAAAAAAACCTAACAACTGTTTTTAATTATTTCTCATGTTGAAAATTTATTTGGAATGACAAAAAATATATAATGCAGGTGTATATTTTTTTATTTTTTTACATTATGTAAAACTTTGTCCTTCTGGGACGATGGCCATGCAAATCGTTTTGTTGCAGTGTGTGGCGTATGGTCTGAGCACTGACAAGTTGACTTTCCACTTCTGCAACCTCTAAAGCAATGCTGACAGCACTCATGCGTCTGTTTTTTGCTCAAGGACTCAACTTCTTTGATGGACCCTTGCGAGGCCTGTTCCGAGTGAAACCCGTCTTGGAAAACCTCTGTATGACCCTGGCCACTGTACTGTAACTCAGTTCCAGGCTGTTACCGAACTTCTTATAGCCTTGGCCATCTTTGTAGAGAGCAACAATTCTAATTCTCAAATCCTCAGAGAGTTCTTTGCCATGAGGTGCCATGTTGAACATCCAGTGGTCAGTATGAGAGAATTGTAGTCAAAGCACCAAATTTGAACTGCTCTAAAACAAGATACACAAATTTGTATAGTCCTGTAAAGCAGACAAAAACATGAACATGATGAATAGGACATGTGGCATTGCATGGTTAAACTACGTATAGCTGTTATCTATTAGGGTGTACTCACTTTTGTTGCCAGCTTTTTTGACAATACTGGCTGTATGTTGAGTTATTTTCAGAGGACAGTAAATCTTTACTGCTATACAAATGTACATTGACTACTCTAAAATATATCCAAGTTTCATTTCTAGAGTATTGTCCCTTGAAAAGATATACTAAAATGATTCTTGAGGGGTGAAATATGAGGGGTGTGCTCACTTTTGTGAGATACTGTAGTTATTTCCTTTTGAGGTAGAGGTATTTTTGGGTTTTCTTTTGGTTCGGGCCCTCCTCCCGAGGTAATATTTTTCTTTGTTCATATTTTCAGTTTTCATATTATTAGGTTGGCTTGAGAAAGCCAACCTACTGATCTTCTACTTAAGCTTATTATTATTCTTCTTAGCCAAATTTCTGAACGCATCTCCTCCTAGAGCTTTCAAGCTAGAACCACCAAACTCAGCCCAGCTCTTCAGACTGATCTCACTTAGTGTGCTATATCTTTTCTAACTGATCCGACTTATAGTTTTCATAGAAATGAAAATTAAAAATCATAAAAATCCCATAGACTTACATTCATGGAATGTTCAGATGAGCCAAGACTATTCAAACTCCAACTGTCAAAATTCAAACTGAAGCCCATTAGACTCAATCAGACTTCCCTTCTATGTACTATTTCTAATCCATTCAAACTCATCTATCTAATATTTCTAATTAATCTATCTATCCTAGCGACATGCTAATCATGCTAGAAACATACTAACAATATGCTAGAAGCTTGCAAATCATGCTAGCAACCTGCTAGTCACTTTGCTAATCATGCTAGAAACATGCTAGTGACATGCTAGTAACTTGCTAATCATGCTAGAAACATGCTAGTGACATGCTAGTGACTTGCTAATCATGCTAGAAACATGCCAGCGACATGCTTGTCACTTGTTAGTCATGCTAACAACATGTTAGTCACTTGTTAATCATGCTAGAAACATGCTAGCAACATGCTAGTCACTTGCTAATCATGCTACCAACCTGCATATGCATATAACATGCTTATTTCTATCTATCTATCTATCTATCTATCTATCTATCTATCTATCTATCTATCCTAGCGACATGCTAATCATGCTAGAAACATACTAACAATATGCTAGAAGGTTGCAAATCATGCTAGCAACATGCTAATCATGCTAGTCACTTGCTAATCATGCTAGAAACAGGCTAGCAACATGCTAGTAACTTGCTAATCATGCTAGAAACATGCTAGCAACATGCTAGTAACTTGCTAATCATGCTAGAAACATGCTAGCAAAATGATAGTGACTTGCTAATCATGCTAGAAACACGCTAGTGACTTGCTAATCATGCTAGAAACATGCTAGTGACTTGCTAATCATGTTAGAAACATGCCAGCGACATGCTAGTCACTTGCTAGTCATGCTAACAACATGCTAGTCACTTGTTAATCATGCTAGAAACATGCTAGCAACATGCTAGTGACTTGCTAATCATGCTACCAACCTGCATATGCATATAACATGCTTATTTCTAATTAATTAATCTATCTATCTATCTATCCTAGCGACATGCTAATCATGTTAGAAACATACTAACAATATGCTAGAAGCTTGCAAATCATGCTAGCAACATGCTAATCATGCTAGCAACCTGCTAGTCGCTTGCTAATCATGCTAGAAACATGCTAGTGACATGCTAGTAACTTGCTAATCATGCTAGAAACATGCTAGTGACATGCTAGTACTTGCTAATCATGCTAGAAACATGCTAGCAACATGCTAGTGACTTGCTAATCATGCTAGAAACATGCTAGTGACTTGCTAATGATGCTAGAAATATGCCAGCGACATGCTAGTCACTTGCTAGTCATGCTAACAACATTCTAGTCACTTGTTAATCATGCTAGAAACATGCTAGCAACATGCTAGTCACTTGCTAATCATGCTACCAACCTGCATATGCATATAACATGCTTATTTCTATCTATCTATCTATCTATCTATCTATCTATCTATCTATCTATCTATCTATCTATCTATCTATCTATCTATCTATCTATCCTAACAACATGCTAGTCATGCTTGCAAATCATGCTAGCAACATGCTAATCATGCTAGAAACATGCTAGCAACATGCTAGTCACTTGCTAGTCATGCTAACAACATGTTAGTCACTTGTTTATCATGCTAGCAACATGCTAATCTTGCTAGTGACTTGCTAATCATGCTAAAAACATGCCAGCAACAATATCTATGTAATCCATCCATCTACATTTTCAAACTTCAAGCTTTTACAACTGCTTTTAAACTTTTAAACTTTAAGGCTAGGCTTTCTCAAGCCAACCTAAAGTTTGTCTTGACGAACTTTTTTATCTAGTTGATATTATTCTCTTTTGAACTCTTGATTGAGTTCAAATAAAAGGCACTTCAGCCATTTAAAAATGAAACCTGTGTTTGATTGTGATTTTCTGGGCCGGGGGAGCTGGAGATCCTCAAAGTCTCTCTATTGTTTATTGTTCGTCGTTCCCGATTTACCCCCAGATTAAAAGGGGACGACGTAACAATTGGGGGCTTGTCCATATGGCATAGTTGAAAGCCTTTCTAGTGAAAAGAAGAAAAAAGAGTCACAAAGTGGTGTCGAATATATATATATATATATATATATATATATATATATATATATATATATATATATCAGGAGGAATCCACACTGTAATTTATAAGCATGTATATTCCTCATTTCTTAATGTAAGTCTTCTGACTTGTATCACTGCTTTGTAGCAAATGCTTTATATTTTTTCTTATTTTGAACTGTTCATGTTTCCTTTTTTTAAATGAAGACAGTGCCTAATTCTGGAGCTGATGCTTTGTCTTGATGATGATTCTTGCCGTGTCACAGTAAAAGCAAATGAACCATGACCTCTTACTGCAGCCAATCAGGTTTGACATGTCAATTATTTTGCACTTTGGAACAAAATGCTTTCTTTTTATTTTTTTACAATTAGTTTGCAGTTAAAAAGAAAACTATCATATTTTAAAACATTTTTGAGCTTGTTTTGAACAAAACAAGATCTAATATGAGCTTCACTTCACACTGAATGTGGTTTATTTGGCATCACAGCATTAATTAGAAATTCTTAGTAATGTGTCCAAGTTAATGCAAGCTGTTTATTCATTCTCTTGTACTTCCTCTTTCACATCATTCTCTCAGTTATATATTGATGCATGGCTGATGTAGGCTATATTTATAAACATATTTAAAAGAAAAAAAAAATCAAATG
Organism: Barbus barbus; assembly: GCF_936440315.1. Taxonomy (NCBI): domain Eukaryota; kingdom Metazoa; phylum Chordata; class Actinopteri; order Cypriniformes; family Cyprinidae; genus Barbus; species Barbus barbus. The sequence continues at coordinate 25,857,786 of NC_136737.1, read as the reverse complement.
GTTTCTTCAGATTTGCTACAGTTTTTATCAGCTGTGTCACTACTCAGTAACAGTGTGAAACATACCAGTGTAGTCTGAATTGTTGTAACTGGAATCATAATCATTAAATGTTTAAATGTCCATCCCTTGCCTTGGTGCATGAATACTAAACTGTGTTCACAGCAACAAATATATCAGTGTCAGAAGCCTGAAAGAATAGAAATAGATCGATGTGAGCTCATAGTTATGGTAGTTGAAGAAACACAACATACAGTGGCGGCGCTAGGGCGGGGTTAGAGGAGGCTATAGCCCCATCAGAAACTTGCTTAGGCCCAGCACAGTCATCGACATCGACACATGATACCATGCAGCTGCAATGTGTGCCCGTGTGGAAATAGTTTTAAGTGTAAAAAAAAAAAAAAATTGTTTTTATTGAATTGAAAAAATAAAAAATCCCAACTTTCTCTTTTCTATATTCATTCATAAATTATATTACTTTGTTAGGTGTCATATTTGGCAGTTGGCATTAGTATATTACTAATAACAGTGGCATATGAAAAGTTTAGTACCACAGAAAAAATTTAAAATATGCCTTTTTTTCGAAGCTGCTGTATATATAAAAAAACTGATAGCTAAAGTTTAGGTGTTCATTACTTTCTCTCAATTTAATTAGTTTTTTTAGCACCCCCTCTGAACTGTTAAGTCCCCCCTTAGCACCCCCAACAAAAAAATCCTGGAGCCGCCACTGACAACATATTGTACATCAAAAACAGCAAATATATTTCTTACATTCTTTGTGAAATCAAAATCAGAACAGTGAGAGACCAGATCTTCTGTTGGAAAAATGTTTTTGAAAAAACTTGCGTTTCTAAATTCCCAATGATTGTATATTGAGAGCTCTTTTATAAATGACTATAACAGCTATAGAGAACAACACTTCAGTCTCATCTGATTTAGCATGTGTGTGTTGTACAGTCAAGTAACTGTGTTCATGCAGTAAAAGCAGCACATTATTTTTATTGTGAATTGTTGCTGTTCTACAGAAACACCAAAACCCACAGTGACCATCAAACCTGCTCAACATGTATTCAGAGGAGACACAGTCACTCTCAGATGTGACATATATGCTGAAGGAGTCACTAGCTGGAAGTACAGCTGGTATAAAGATGGTTTAGTTTTCAGTGAACTACAGGAACACGCATTCAGTTCTGTTACTGAGTCTGATGCAGGTAAATACTTCTGTTATGGAGAAGAGAGAGAAGGATCACGAACATCACACCGCAGTGATGAAGTTACACTGACAGTATCAGGTGAGTTTGATCATCTCTTCACATTCACACACAAGTTTAACATGTTATTAATGAGTGATTTCTCTATTTCAGATAAAGCTCAGGCAGTTTTAAGTGTTTCTCCACAGACGTGGTTGACTGAAGGAGATCCAGTGACTCTGATCTGTGAGGTTAATAGCTCCTCTACAGGCTGGACATTCAGCTGGTTTACTCAAACTGTCTCATCAGGTAAGATATAATGTGCTTCATGTAGTAACATCTGAATAAACTGGTTTCAAAAAAATATTATAAAGATTAAGGGGAGACACTGCAGGCAAAAACACAGTTTTTTCATGCACCTGTCAAATTTGAGATTTTGGGCTTTTTGGTTTTTCATAAAGTTTTTTTTTCAGACTAGTGGAAAGAAAATATCCAAAAGACACTGTTAAATGTTTCTTTTATAGCACTTTATCTATTTCTGTCGATAGATTTAAATTACAATACATATTTTTAAAGGCCGTTTTCTCAAAATGAGAAAAACTCAAAATTCCCTCTGTAAAAACTTTTGACTTTAATATGTCAATAAAATGAAATAAGAATTTTTAAACCAACTGATTTTTGTTATAAAAAATGTATGCAAATGAGCATATATTTCATTAAATAATGCCTCATTTGCATATTTAAACCTAACATTTTAGAAAGCTTGTAATACAATTTTTTTTTTGCAATTATCAATGTAATCAATCAACTAGTTAAGTAAGGTGATAACTATTAGTTTTTCTTTTTACCCTATTCATCTGCAGTGTCTCGCATTAATAATATTTAATTAATTTGAATACTCTGATTATACCAACAAAGGTAATTTATAAGACTCATATATAAATGACTGCTCATGTCTTGAGGTAACTGCACTTTTTCACTTCATACAGACTACAGATATCAATATGAGCTGCTCTCAGACAGCAGCAGAGGAGCTGGAGGAAACTACACTGTCAGTTCTGCTGCTCTAAATCACACAGGCGTTTATGTGTGTGAAGCAAACATTCAGCAACAAACAGCCACTATGGGTCACCGGTGAGTTCAGGCTGAATATCAGAATGAACGAGAAACTCTGGAAATTTTCCTTGATCTTTTTAGAGCTTGATGTGTCTTGACATTTTATCCTGTCATAATATATGGCTACTTATTAATGGTGTGAATGGAGAAAGATGCTTCTGCTGTCAGGTGTAGTTACTGCATCTACTAGCAGCTCCTAAATAAACCAAACTAACCAGAAACACCTTGATTCCCGAGTTAGCTGCAAAAATGTTCAATTGTAATGGATGAAAATTGTCATGAAAAACTAAAATATAAATTAACATAAGTGGATTTCAGGGAGAATAAATCAAATAGGTGTAATAAAAATTTATAATCTGACCTATTTAATAAATATGGAGGTTTTTGTTGGTTGTCACAGTTGTCTTTGGTTTGCTTGCTGATGGCATAATGACAAATATATTAAGGTATAATTTTGTTTATGCAGTTTTAAATGGAAATAATCAGTGATGCCAGTTCATATATTAGAACTTGAATATTGTTCTGAAAAGCTGCTTTGAAACAATGTAAGTTGTGTAAAGTGTTTTATCAATAAAACTGTCTTGACTTGATTTCTAAACTGTAGCTGTAATTGTCTTCTCAGGTGTTTCTCCTCCAGTCTCTCTGATCGTCAGACCCAACCGAACTCAACACTTCACATCTGTCTCTCTCTCTCTGAGCTGTGAAGACCAGAGTAACTCTGATAGATGGAGAGTGAGAAGATACACAGAGAAATATGGGCTGAAAAATTGTTCATCATCAGTGTGGGGATCACAATCAGGATCTACATGTACAATCAGATCCACCATCACATCAGACACTGGAGTGTACTGGTGTGAGTCTGAATCTGGAGAGAAATATCATCCTGTTAATATCACTGTATACTGTGAGTCTGTGTATCTGTATTTATTCATTTCACAAAACCCTCATTTTATGTTTCAGATATAAATATTCAGATTGTGATCTCAATTCAATCACCCACATAATATTATTCCTTATTCTGAATGACAATGAGTCCTGTTACGTCCCTTTTCTTCTATTTCTCTTTGTTATCTTTTGTTTGGGAGGTGTTTTTGTGTGTTTCTGTGGTTAAGGCGAAGGGATACGTACACTACTGGGCATGTGCACATCAATACAGCATAATTTTGGTCACACTGTACAACAATAGTTATTATTTTTTCATTCCTGTAAGGGGTAAGTGTAGATGTTAATAAAACACAATATAATAGGTATTCAATTAATTTCATTGTTCATTTCCGGTCGGAGCTGTATCCCTTCCAGCCACAACCTGTGGCTAGAAGGGATACAGGAGGAAATCTGATTGGTTCCTGTAGTCCCATTGGTGCCACACCCTGCCTGGTCAGCTGACTCCTGGCTGCCTATAAGAGACTTTGTCATCACTTCCTGCTTCAGCTTTGTGCTCGCTCGCTGTGTTTGCTCTGTTTTACTTTGCAGTTAGTTACATGTGTTAGTAAGCCTGAGAATATCTGTGTGTGTTTGCCCGTGAGAGAGATCGATTGTTGTTTGTTAGTTAGTTTGCTTTGCCCATTTGTTTGTATTACTGACTACCGCCTGTTCTCTGACCTAGATTCTGGATTGTCCCTGTTTGGACTTGTTTGCTAACAACTGAAAATAATTGTATATAATAACTTTTTGGGGCAGTAGTGAGACCGACGCCGTTTTATTGGAATTTCTTTGTTGATTGTTTTTGGATAGAGAGTCAGGGAGGTAATCTGTATTTTATTTTATTTTATTTTGTGAATTAGGGAATTTAGAGGGATAAAATTAGTTGGCTTTTGTTTGTTATTTTGGCCTTGTCGGCTCCTGAAGCTAAAATACCCCAATTGTACAGCTGAAATCATTGTTCCCTATCTGTCGGTCACTACGAGTTATGTCGTGACGACATTAGGGGATTTACTTGAGAGCCCCGACTGCCTCTGATAAGAGAAAACGCCAATGAAATTTGGCTAGTGGATTTTGCATACCTGAGCCACTCCCCGTGCATACGGGTATAAAAGGGCGACAGGTGCATCCACTCATCAGATTTTTGCTTCGGAGCCGAGTGGATGAGAAATCTTCAAAACAGATCAGATCTCCGGCCGTGTTCTGAGGTCCTACGCCGATCAGCTCGCTGGTTTGTTCACTTCCATTTTTAATGAGTCCCTTGCTACATCCGTGGTTCCCACTTCATTAAAAAAATCCATTATTATCCCTGTGCCTAAGAACAATAAACCCTCTTGCCTGAATGACTATCGCCCAGTTTCCCTCACATCTATAGTCATGAAGGTTTTTGAGAGACTTGTAAAGAGCCACATCTGCTCCTCCATCCCTGATACTTTGGACCCTCTTCAGTTTGCCTATCGCCCAAATAGATCCACGGACGATGCCATTTCTCACGTTCTCCACTCTTCCCTCACACACTTGGACAGCAACAATGGGAATTATGTAAGGCTGCTATTCATTGACTATAGCTCAGCTTTCAACACTATAGTCCCCATCAAGCTGGCATCTAAACTCACAGACCTCGGCCTAAACTCCTCACTCTGTGACTGGATTCAAGACTTCCTCACCGGCAGACCTCAAGTGGTGAAAGTTGGCCAGTTCACCTCAAACTCCATCACTCTGAACATAGGAGCCCCACAGGGCTGTGTCCTGAGTCCCCTGCTCTACTCTCTCTACACGCATGACTGCGTGTCCTCTCACAGCTCCACATCTATTGTCAAATTCGCTGATGACACTGTGGTTCTGGGCCTCATCTCCAACAACGATGAGACCGCATACTTGGATGAGGTAGAGAGACTCACATCATGGTGCCAGGACAACTGTCTCTCTCTGAATGTGGGGAAAACTAAAGAGCTGATAATGGACTTTAGGAAGAGACAGCAGCAGCCCTACTCTCCTCTCAGGATCAGTGGGACCCCTGTGGAGAGGGTGAGTAGCTTCAAGTACCTCGGTGTAAACATCTCCGAGAACCTGACTTGGACTACACACATCCAAACACAGGTTAAGAAAGCCAGGCAAAGACTGTACCATCTGCGACAGCTGAGGAAATTCAGGGTCTCACCAGCAATCCTGAAAACTTTCTATTCAGGGACCATAGAAAGTGTATTGACTCAGTGCATCTCAGTGTGGTATGGAAACAGCTCCAATCAGGACTGCAAAGCACTACAGAGAGTTGTGCGCTTAGCTGAGCGCATCTCAGGGTCTGCTCTCCCCTCTCTGCAGGACATCTACCTCAAACGCTGCAAAAATAGAGCTGTTAAAATCGTCAAGGACTCTAATCACCCTGGTAACCATCTATTCACTTTGCTTCCATCTGGTAAGCGCTTCCGTAGCCTGATGGCAAAAACTGAGAGACTTAGGAGGAGCTTCTTCCCCCAGGCCATCAGGCTCCTAAACTCTAACTCTGTGTCATAATATCACTTGACTCCATGTAATATCACCATATCAATAAGTTATTCATAATTTTTCTCCATGTAAATATCATATATCAATAAGCTATTCATAATTTTTCTCCACCTCATATTGCTGCTATTCAAATACCCTGTACAACTTTTTGCACGTTATTTTTTGCACATTCCTCTCATTACTATTTGTCAACAACATACTGACCTGCACATTTATATTTATATTTTTTTTATCTTATCTTATCTTATTTTATCTTATCTTTTATTTTATTTTATGTTTGTACTTCTTCTTAATATTTGTATTCTTTATAATTGCACTGTCCTTGGAGCGGACCTGACCTACATTTCACTGCTGGTTATACTCTGTATAAATGTGTATGTGACAAATAAAACTCTTGAATCTTGAATCTTGAATCTGGTTCACTCAAACTGGTTCATCAGGTAAGATATAATGCGTTTCATGCAGCAACATCTGAATAAACTGGTTTCATAAAAATATTATAGAGATTAATAATATTTAATCAATCTGAATACTCTGATTATACCAATAAAGGTAATTTATGACCAATGTAAAAAATGACAGCTCATGTCTGCACTTTTTCACTTTATACAGACAACAGATATCAATATGAGCTGCTCTCAGACAGCAGCAGAGGAGCTGGAGGAAACTATACTGTCAGATCTGCTGCTCTAAATCACACAGGAGTTTATGTGTGCAGAGCAAAGAGAGAGGAAAACCAGCCAATTACACCATCAGCAACGAACAGTTAATATGGGTCACTGGTGAGTTCAGACTGAACCACAGAATGAACATTGCAATTTTCCTTGATCTTTTCAGAGCTTGATGTGTCTTGAAATTGTGTCCCGTAATAATATGGCTACTTATTAATGGTGTGAATGGAGAAAGATGCTTCTGCTGTCAGGTGTAGTTACTGCATCTACTAGCAGCTCCTAAATAAACCAAACTAACCAGCAACACCTTCATTCCTGGGTTAGCGGCAAAAATGGTCAATTCTAAATGGATGAAAATTGTCAATATAACAGATTTATGCAGATATATGCATACAATATATGCAGATACGGCCACATTCCCCACACAATACACACACACACACACACATAAAAAATGTTGAAGAAAAAAAAAAAAGTTTTTTTTATGGAAAAAGCAGATCGCTAAGTTACGCCCCGCTCAGATGACAGCTGCGTCACAGCGTGCGTCACGCTTTCAGGAGAGAGCGCCAAATTCAAATAAACTATATTCTGTTTTTCTGAGAATTTTTGCCGTGGACGGTCTCATTCTGTTTGTAAAACTGTATGGTACAGCACCGTGTTGTTTTTTACCACCAAGACGCTGTTTTTGAGCGTAATTTATTCCATAACGGACGCAAACAATAACTCTCCCGAAGAAATGAAATGTAAACAAAGGAATATTCCTTATTACTGTTACAGATCAGCCAGGCTCTGCCGCCTCACAATCACAGCGTTCACTCTCACCTGAGTTCTGATTTCTTTCACCTGTCCCTCATCACGTCCCTCATTACCGGTTCCCATAAAACCACACACCGCCTTACACTCGACGTCCGGTCTCGTTTTAACGAAGGAGGACTACTTCAGCTACTCCAAGATCTAGTGTGTTTAGCTACGGAGTTTACTAACCTGCTACTTAATTTACCTCCACTCTGCACCCTCAGGATCCTGTTCCTCGTCTGCTCCGGAGTTCCCGAGTCCCAGCTCCCAGTCAGTGATGTGTGTGCTCACTCCACTCCTCTCCGTGTGTGTGGCATCTCTTGCAAGAACGCATTACGCCAGTTCATCCCGATTCATCCCGGTCAAGGATTCCATTGCTCATCCTCACTCGCTATTTCTGCTAACCATCTGGTCACCAATAAAAATAACTCATACCGTTCCTCTGTCTCAGTCCTCTTCTGTAACAATTACAACGTTATTGTTTTGTTGGACTAAAAGTGCTCGCTGGGATGTTGTTCTGTGGACCCTTACCTCTCTAACTAAACTGGGATTTCAGCAGTGGACGCGTTTGTGGCTCGTTATTACAATGAATCTGGTATGTACTGCTTTTTTATTCTGCATGTTTTGATGTGTACTGCTTACACAAATGTAGCAAATACATTCTTTATAAGCTTTCCATCGAAAAACAGAGATCTGTCGTCGATGCTTGAGGCTTAGACCCTCAGAATGATATATAGTTTGTCAAGATTAACTTTGTCCCGTTTCATTTATTCTATTAGAAAACAATGACACATGCAAACAAAGAGCGTTCAGTGCGCCGTTGCTCTGGCAAAGGTTAACAGGTTTTAATCTCAATTTTCCAAGTCTTTTCACTTCACTTTCAATTAAGCTACTACTCAAAGGCATAGATAAATCCACTCTAAAGGTTCCTGACAAACACTTACCCATTATGGTACAAACGCTTACCCATTATAAACACCCTCTTAGAAGCCATGTTTTTAACCGTATTCTATGGCTTCATGCGCATTGGGGAATTTGGGGAATCAAAATGTTTCAATCCAGACCTAAGCTTGTCTTTCTCTGATTTACGCCTGTCTATTTTTCTCTATTTATTAAACTCTCTAAATCTGATTCCACTGGTCCAGGCGTTATGATTTCAATTTGTAAAATTACTAATCTCTTTTGCCCCTATACATCTATGATACAGTGTCTTAGAGTACAACCTCATACATCTATCAATTCACCTCTTTTTATTCTACCTAATATTTTTGCTATGACTAAGTACTGGTTTAAAACTCACTTAGCCTCAGTCAGTTTTTCCGTGGCATGGACGTTTGCCACTCGTAGTTTGATCAACCTTAACAAATGGCTTTTCAGTATGTTATGTTTCCATTCAGTTGACTTATAATAATCTAACTTAGTCATTCCTAAAGTACTTACTATCATTAAGATACTTGATTTTATCTTCCTAAAGTTATCTTTGCTGTTTCATTTATGACTATCCTCTTATTTTTCAGGTTTCTCCTCTTAATTATGCTAGTGGGAGTTTTGAATCTGGTCTTTCATTTAATTTTTTGGGGGGTAGGCTCCACCCCTGCCTGCATCTCCAGGCAGGACCTGCCGGAAAGACCTAGACGAAGGACGGGGCCTTCGCCAATGATTTGTAATTAAACCCTAATCAAGGATCTCGATTCAATTATTTTAACCATAATAAAATTCTTTCAAACATTTGCATGCGTTCTTTATTGGTAGAAATGTGTTACGAGTTTAAGAAAATTGTTAAAAGTATTGTAAAAATTGTCATAGCGATCATAAAAAACTGCAAGACAAGTGTCCTCATGACTGCTCTATGGTCATGAATATATCTGATATTTCACATTTCTCACCTTATTTATCTCCAAAATTACTAAATGCACTGTGCACAGGACATCAGCTGACAACCGATGACAGGAATTTATTTTTATCTAAGTCTTTATCATATTTTAAACACTTTAGATTAGATATGAGATTTTAAATCTTCACTTTTGCGGAAAAACATAAATCATAGGTTGTTTTCTCCGAATACAGTGCTATTAGTTTAACATAACTACTACTAATATAACTGGTTTGGTTTAGCTGTATGGTAAATAACTATTTTTAACTTTGCACATTTAGAAATTATGCTAATTGTATTTATTTTAAAAGTGCTTGATATTCATAAATACATGTTTGTGTGAACTCTAGGGTGGGTAAAACATACTGTAATACTTTTGAGTCAGAGGACAATCCACGGTCAGCATGACAATAATAGAACTGATTCATTTTAAGTAGCTGTGCATTTCTATATTGAGATGAGATCTTTTCTGGAGTAGTTAATGTTATTGATTAATCACTGGGTCACAGGATTGTGATGTAAATCACTGATCTGTATAAATGAGGGGAGTGAGGTGTTAGATCATTCAGCAGGATCATCAAGCCATCATGAAGTCTTTGGTTTTCTTTGTATTTCTCAGCACAGCATGTAAGTACAAGAATCAGCACAAACTGAGGATTTGCACTTCATATCTCACCTGTAATGTAATAGCAGCGATTTTCAAATTGTCCATTGTGACCAAAAATGGTTTGCTGGTTTGTTTGAATAGGGACTTGTGCATCAGGGTATTTATGATTTAGCACGGATACTTTTGGGTCATTGGGTCATCACAGACAAGTGTGCCCAGGAAAATGATTTTACAAATAAAGTTTAAAAGACATGAAGAAAGAAATGCATTCTATTTTCAAAAATAATAAATAAAGAAACAAATACAGAAATAATATAAAAGTAAATAGTTATTACTAAAATAGTTACTAATATTAGTAAACTTACTAATAGTACAAATAGTTACACATATATTAAAACAAACAGTATTACAAATATTTACTAATATTAAAAATATAAAAAAGTAGTTATTAATATTTATAGTATGCATTATTAATTCACAAATATTTAGGGTTACACTTTATTTTAAGGTGTAATCATACATTTAAGTACTGAGTAATATTAATTAACTACATGTACGTACTATATGGGTAGGGTTAGGATTAGGGTTTGATTTAGGGTTACATGCATGTAATTATGCATACTTTATTGTTACTATAATAGTAAGTACATGTAACTGTAACGGAATGACAGAAGCGTGAGGTGTGCGGATCCATCTGCAAAGCTTTTTTAAAAGGCATGGTCATGAAACAAGCATTGGTCGATATACAGCAAACAGAGATAGACGAGGCAAGACAAAGAGTATTCCTAGGGCAAGCGTGAGTCTTCGTTTGGGAAACGGTATCCAACAGGGCAAGGCAAAGAGAGATAATCCAGGTACATGAACAATAATCCAGGCAGGGGCAAACACAATCCGAAACAGCAAGACAAAACTATGAAAACTACAAAAGCTAGGGTAGCGATATGTGCTTACAATACGATGAGAGAGAGGAAGTCCAAGGCTTATAAAGCGTGTCTGATGGGATTCAGCTGTGTAATCGGTGCAATGTGTGATTGGTGATAGCTGTGTGATCAATGCAATGGATGATGGGAAATGCAGTCCAGTGTGACGTGCAACAGTCTGTGTGATGTGAGAGTCAATATGATGGAAGAGCAACATCTGATGGCTAGTGGACGGAAGACCACGAACCAGATTCGTGACAGTAACGTTTAAAAAGTACACCGTAAAATAAAGTGTTACCATATTTACTTACTAAGCTGCAGAGGTCCTATCTGTGATATAATTTCCTGTCTGGAGAAAATAATGAGCATAAAAGTATAAATAACATTTGACTTTTTTTTGTTTTGTATGATGAACAGTATAAGGTCTATTGCAACTGATGTAAAATCTTGTTTCAAAAAAAAAAAAGAGAACCACTGCTTCCAAGTTTAAACAATGCTTACTCATTAAATGTCTAACTTAATTAACTATATGTACTATGCTATAATGAACAATGTCAGATCATGACAACAGACAGTCTATGTACTCTGAGCAGTTGCTGAAAACCATGTCAAAATTGTTGGAGGATATGAATGCGAGCCTCATTCCCAGCCCTGGATGGCGTTTCTGAAAGCGAGTTTTCACCAATGCGGTGGATTCCTGATCAATCAGAACTGGATCATGTCTGCCGCCCACTGCTACGACACGTAAGTACCCTCCGTGTCTAATAGTAAAACTGTTTAATTAAGCTCAAATGTTAAAGCTAGGGTGTGTAATTTCTATACTACTAGCTACAGCACATCTGTCTATTTTAGCAACCTGACTCAGCAATGATGAGTTAACTGACTTAATGTGTTGGGGGTTGGGCAGCCACAGCTTGTCTGAATGGGCAAAATATTTATCCACTTAAATGCTAAAACTCTTTTTAAACTGACTCTGTAAATTGGTTAAAAAATGGTCCTGTACTTTTAGAGTTTCTAGAATATTTTAAATCATAAAGATAATGTATTAAAATTTAGCACATGTCTTTGGCTGATAGGTTGACTACTAAGGGGCAGAGGGTCAATCGGAACACAGTTCATTCATGGAGCTCTCTTAACGAACTGGTGATTTGTGCTAAATAAGAGAGACATTCAAAATATGCAGAGGGGAGGTTCGCGAGGACCAGGATTTAAGAGCCAATGTTCTAATGCTACCTTCATGCGCTATCGGAAATTTCCTCTTTCCCACTTATGGAGTCATAATAACGTGCGTGTCGCATTAAAGTGTTTTATTGTCATAAATAATAAAATGTAGCATCCCAATGTTTCACAATCATATACACACTCACCACAATAGATTCTGGAATTTCGGTCAAACACATACTTATTCACTGTTTATAAAATATACAATATGATGCAAATGATTGTTCATATATAGCACATAATTACACTACTTTAGTTACAAGGCAAAGTGGTGTACTTGTTGTGAAAAAAACAAAACAAAAAAACTTATAAAGAATAGCATTGACAGCAGCAATGGTTGTCCCCTTCACCATGCTTAAAGTTTATGACCCACCCAACTCAGAAACTCTGGTATCAAAATTATCTCAGTTTCCCAGCAGTAAATACGACTTGAGAGGCGTTCACATCTAATTTCCAATTAGGAAACTTGTATTTACAATAATTCCAATAGCACGTGTAGGCAGCATTAATCAATACTCAAACACAACAACAAAACATTAAGGTGTGCATTCTAGGCTAACCACCTGTGGATGTAGAGCCTGTCAATCAATATTAGAGATCCACCCGCAGGCTGAATTATGCAAGGACATTTGACCTCTGCATGTGTTCAGTCATTTGATTGTAAACTATGGCCACTAGCAGTTAACCATAGTCATCTAGCTTACAATATGACTCAGTAACCACCCCACATAAATTTATGGTCAGGAGTTGTTTCTGGGGTAGTGGCATCTTTTTCTCTGACTAATACAATGCAGGGGGATTGTATGAAGGTACAATGAAACGGTCATTTTTGGTGGCACACGTAGTGCAGGCAAGTTCCTCACATGTGGGAAAATAACACTCAGGGTTGTGAGTAAATTCTGAACTTATTTTTGATCATAATCTCTCTGTTAGCCGCATAGAGGTCCGTCTGGGTAAACACAACATTGATGTGGATGAGAGCAGCGAGCAGTCCATCCTGTCTGAGAGTGTCATCCGTCACCCACAGTTTAACTATTCCACCCTTGGCAATGATATCATGCTGATCAAATTGAGCAAACCCGCGACTCTCAATAAGTTTGTGAAGCCTGTGGACCTGCCCAAAAGCTGTGCTCCTCCAGATACCATGTGCAGAGTCTCCGGCTGGGGAATCACCATGAACGACAGTGAGTTCATCCAGAGTATGATTTGGAGTTTTACAAACACCTGACAATCGTTTTTCAAATATCCGTGAAGTAGTTTTGTTAAAATATTTTTTTCTGAGAAATAATAAAAGAAGAATATTTTAATGGGCCATTTTTCTTAATTATGACGACAGGACCCTTTTTTTTTTTAAATTTAAGAACAGACTAAAATGTCATTATTTACTGAAAATGCAACAGACTCTCATGACTAAATGGTGACTAATTTGTGCAGTCTGCTGAAAATGAAAAATCTGTCAAAATATTATTTTTTTAATTCATGAATTTCTTTATAGCGGTTGATTCTGATAAGCTGCAGTGTCTGAATCTTTCCATCATCTCTGATCGTGACTGTAATAAGTCCTACGCTGGCCTAATCACTGCCTCCATGTTCTGTGCTGGATATCTGGAGGGAGGAAAGGGCGTTTGCCAGGTAACGGATGATAGACACAGTACTACATCTTTAAATGCATTAAATCAAAGACAGACATTGCATTAGTTATTGGTCTTCAAACATGGTTCCTATAAAAAAATATTCTCATTCTGCTCAGGGTGACTCAGGTGGTCCTATGGTGTGTAATGGTGAGATACAAGGTATTGTGTCAGCGGGTGGCCGTTGTGCTGCAAAAAATCAGCCTGGTATCTTTACCAAGGTAGGATGAGAACTGTACATTTTAAAAGCTCTATCTATCTATCTATCTATCTATCTATCTATCTATCTATCTATCTATCTATCTATCTATCTATCTATCTATCTATCTATCTATCTATCTATCTATCTATCTATCCTAACAACATGCTAGTCATGCTTGCAAATCATGCTAGCAACATGCTAATCATGCTAGAAACATGCTAGCAACATGCTAGTCACTTGCTAGTCATGCTAACAACATGTTAGTCACTTGTTTATCATGCTAGCAACATGCTAATCTTGCTAGTGACTTGCTAATCATGCTAAAAACATGCCAGCAACAATATCTATGTAATCCATCCATCTACATTTTCAAACTTCAAGCTTTTACAACTGCTTTTAAACTTTTAAACTTTAAGGCTAGGCTTTCTCAAGCCAACCTAAAGTTTGTCTTGACGAACTTTTTTATCTAGTTGATATTATTCTCTTTTGAAATCTATCTTAACAATTTGTTGAAACTTGCAAGCAACATGTTAAACCAAACTATAAACATGGTAGCCAAACATGCTACCAACATGTTAAAGCATGCTAGAAAAATCTAGAAAATGCTAATCTCAGTGATTTTTTTTAGGTTTCTTAACAGTCTAATGAGGTCTAATGGGGTCTGAAGTAGTCTAAAGCTGGCCACACACTAGAGGATTTTAAGGCTGATTTTAAATCCGATTTGCATTACGATTATTTAATCTCTCCCGATTGAGACATTGCATCCCCGAACTAAAATCATCTCAAATTGACTGATCTGGCTGCCTCTGACATGATACCCGCGATAGCAAATGAGAGCGAGCAAGCGTCACCTATCAGATGTTGCCTGCTTCTAAAGCTGAAACTTGGCAGCCGCAAACATGCCACGAAAGCAGAGTATATCACCCATATTCGTTTTTATACTTTTTTTTCACTGTGAATATATTGAATACACCCAACAATATATTGAATACACTCTTTTAGTTCTATAATGGAAAAGTTTCAAAATTCTGAAATGTTTTTTATATTTTTGCGGTTAAAATGTCAGGGTGGTGTATCTGTCTTGAGCTCTTGAAGAAAACTCAAATTAAAAGGCTTGTGATGTTTTGAAATCTGTTATAAATGTCATAATTATATCCAAACTATATGTCGTATTATATCCAAACTCTAATTATAATCTCTCTCATTCTCCACTAGGTCTGTCTGTTCAACTCCTGGATTACTGAGACGATAAACACATACCAAAACTGATCCCAGCTTCATCCTGCAAATAAAGCCACACAATTCAATATACCTAGTGTGAAGCCTGTCAACAGTTTATACGGTTTTTATGTGCAAAATAAAAACTTTTGAAGAATTATTTTCATGAGTCTTTTTTTTTTCTCTAATGAATACTTAAAACCTACTGAATGACCATCTGTGTAGGTATGAAGGTTGAGCGTCTTTCTCTCAGTGCACAAGACAATCTTAAAACCACACCAACCAGAATGACCCACAGCTCTGTTTCAACCTGAGCACCATCATACCCAATACATGTTAGCAAAGCTAAAGTCACAGAGAGACAACAAACACTTTATCAAAGGTTAAACCAGTGGTGTCATTTCCTGTTTGTCAAGAACAATCCAGTGGATGACTGTACTCATGAAAAAGTTCTTCATGTAAGAGATGTTTTTATGAAGGCTTTTATCATAAACACGTGATCTTCATTCTTTATTAATCATATATATATTTATATTATACAAGATGCTAGCAGAAATTAGCATGATATAAAATACTAAAATATGTTCCCAGACAGCAAGCAGTGTCGACCCAGATCCGGCCCATATCTGGATTTAACAAGGGCCAGATGTGGGCCGGATCTGGGCCAACACTATGTTGATGTCTGGGTAAGAAAACTCATCCTTCTGGTGTGTTTTTATATTTAGTTCATCAGTTTAAAAGCACAAGTTCTGTTAACATGACTCTTCACACACTTTGGAAAAAAATCCACCTCGGTATCGTGAAAGACAAAAAGAAACCATTATGCAGATTTTTTGTTTCATGTAAAATGCAAAATGTGGGAAACTTTAGCTGTACCAGTACTTGGCTCAGCTCCTGACATTCGTCTCCATAAATTTAGATGTAAATGTAATGTAAGAGTTAAAAAAATTAAACACAATTGTATTTTTGTGTTAGAAATGCCCCATGTTAAAGTGTCTGTAGTTTGAGGACTTTTATCCTGATGGGAAGGAAGTCTGAGTAAAAGGAGGAGAGAGAAGGAGGTGAATTGAGAATAAAGTGTGAAAAAGAGCTTGTCAGTATTCAAGGGTATTATTTCCTTAAAGTCGTGACGTATTGTCAAGTATGGTGACCCATACTCGAAATTGGTGCTCTGCGTTTAACCCATCCAAGTGCACACACACAGCAGTGAGTAGTGAACAAATGCACACACACACACACACACACACACACACACACACACACACACACACACACACACACCCGGAGCAGTGGGCAGCCATGCTGCGGTGCCCGGGAGCAGTTGGGGTTCGGTGCCTTGCTCAAGGGCACCTCAGTCGTGGTATTGAGGGTGGAGAGAGCGCTGGACATTCCCAGGTCTTAATGGTTAGAGAGTCCACGACTTCCCACGACTTTAAACATTCAGATAAAGCCCTGAAAACACCCAC
This sequence comes from Barbus barbus, assembly GCF_936440315.1. Lineage (NCBI taxonomy): Eukaryota > Metazoa > Chordata > Actinopteri > Cypriniformes > Cyprinidae > Barbus > Barbus barbus. The sequence goes on along the minus strand of NC_136737.1, from coordinate 25,841,453 downwards.
AAGCGCACAAGCAAGCGTTATATTTGTGGCAGCGGTGTTTTTCGTCAGATATTCGAGTTTCTTTTTTTAATTTATGCTTTATTTTTCGCCGGCGCCTTGCACAAGCACAGTGTGAACATCTGTGATACCAGCGGGACTCCGTGAAGTTCGGTGTGCCGTTAATAATCTTAAGAGATGTCAGACGAGGAAGCCCAAGCGCCACAGGTGAACAGTGCTCATACCTCGCTACCTAGTCCATGTTTAACGCTTGTTGTAGCTATGTGAAAATAAGTGTATAAATGGAACAGTTCATTGTTGGAGCTGAGCTGATCTGAATGAGAGAGAGAGAGAGATGCAGAGCGTGTGCAGAGCAGGGGGAAGCGAGGAACAGGATTAGAACCGCTGCTTTAGAACATTGATTTTGAAACTTGTGAATTCATTAGATTCGTTAGAAGACAGAATCGCGATTCATATAGTATATGAATGGATTTTTATGTGCACGGCTAGTTTTCTTCATCTTCTCTAAAGCAGCACAGCATGGCCTTGCCCCTTAGTTGCATGTTCCCGGGGGCGGGGTTTATCTGGGTTTATGATGTCACTAACCCAGAATGATTTTGTTGTAGTCCCTCACCAGCCGTTCCCTTCAGGCGATGCTATGCTAATTCTATAAAAGACAATCAAAACTTTGAGCTTCGTAACTTTGCAGATGTTGTTTATGCTCACACAGCTACAATACACACTAACAAAAGTTAAATAGGTGAAATCGTATTATATGACCCCTTTAAGTATTATTGCTATTTTTTTCCGTGGTATCGACTTGGTATCAAGTATCGTGTACTTTTAGAGGTATCGGTACCAACTACTAGATTTTTGGTATCATGACATCCCTAGTTTGTATAATAATAACAACATTTATTGCACCCCCTCCATTACAGAGCCTTTAAAACGCTACACTTCCTGTGAAGTGATTTATTGATGTTCCCTTATTCCCTTAGCCATTCACAGTGCCCTTCACACTGAACAAGTTAATTCCCTTCAGACTGGAATCTCACTTAAGATGGCAGAATACCCTGTGAAGTCCACTTCGCAGTGCACTTACGGTCGAATGGAACGCACCTACAGTCAGCGTTCTGAGACGTGTGTTCAGGACTGCGCATGCGCACTGACTGGTCTAGCCTGAAAAAACACGCTTTTTTAATGCTATTTGAGCAACATATTATGATCACATATCTTATGAAAGTAAACATGTTTAGAGGGATATTTCTGTCTTCTCGTTTAAACAGTAGGAGGGAGTGATTTCTTTTGAAAGTCAGTTCCTTTTTTTGTCAACTGTGTGTTGATGTAACCTGTTTCATCAAACCCTAAAAAAAACGTTCCTGTAAAAAAACCGCGTTATGAGATTCATTTCAGTTAGATTGCTAATAATGCACGCAGGCCATTGGTGCTTGGACCCTGATGATTCCTGCTTGTGGCTTTATTTGTAGTATAGTTGTCATTTATATACTATAGAGTATACTGTAGGTGATTAAATGCTTGTTTGCTTTGGTGTTGCCACCCCTCACAATCCTCATGCCACCCCCTTGCCACACTAAAAACTATTTGTACAATATCCGCCCCTGGATAGATGTGAGCTCATAGTTGTGGTTTGGTTTGTTCCCTTTCAGCTCCACCGCACTAACCATTGAGGAAGGAGCAGCAGTTGTTCACTTTATTGTAATGTACATACTTATGAACACAGCTAATACCACCAATACAATAAAGAGCCATCAAAATATTGCTCCATTTCCCTTGTTCATTGAACACACCAGAATACAACTTTTCGTAAGAGCAAATAAGTCCTGTTCAATTTACAGTTTATTTTTCAACTTCTTACACATAAAATCTTTACTTGTCACACAATTTCTGAAACCAGACAAACACTAGAACCACACGCCAAATCTGCAAAACCATACACTAATTCTCGGCCTTTTTCAATTTCATAAAACACTTTTTGCAAAACACAACACACAATTCTCTATGTAACACACAAAAATCAACAGGAATTAATATTATGGCACAGGTGTTTGCAGATGTTTGCTTTTGAGATGTCTTTGTGATATTTTGAATGCAGTACTTCATTTTGTAAGAGATATGAGGCATTTTGCAATTCTTGGAATTGTGTGTAATGTTTTGAAAAAAAGAGGCAAAGTTTAGAAAATGTGTGTAAGCAGTTGAAAAATCTGTAATACTGAATGGGTCAAGTTAGTCAGTGTGACATTCTGTGAAAACATGTTACAAGATGATCAACATGATCAAAAGATCTTCTGTAACACATGAGGTACATTTGTATGTCTTTAATCTGTCAGGATGTTTCTGAAGATCTGACCGCAGGTTTCAGGAAGTCTTGAGTCTTTAACACAGTCTGTGTCTTTAACCGTCTGTCATCATTCAGTCAGTATGGAGCTCAGTCAGCTTCCTCTTGTGCTCTGTGAGTATTATTTTATCTCAATGTATTTAAGTTGAATTATTATATTATGTAGTAGATCAAGTGTTTTAGTGTTCCTAGATTTGTGTCTTTTCTTGCTGCTCTCAGAGTTTCAGATCCAGCTCTAGTCCATGATATATGAGTGAAGGATGAGTTTGAGAGAGGAAGTGTGCAGTTAGTGCTGTTTGTGAAAGAGAAATGCACTCTGTTGTGTTCAGTGGTGTAGTTTAGTTTTGTAGTGAGTATACTGTGATCTTTCCCACCCAGCCTCATACTCACCCGTCCCAGAGCAGCACCTCATAAGCACCATCACACTCACTAAACAGGGCTCTACACTTAATTTTATTTTTAGGAGCACTTGTGCTGCTAATTAAAAAAAAAATGGTAAAAATAATCAGGAGCACCTTCTGATCAATTTCAAAAATTGGCCTTCCCATTACTAAGTAATATTGGACTCCTTAAAGTGATTTACAGGGGCATTATTTCTAACTTTATTGGAAGTATGTCATCTTTTATGTCGTCAAATGCAAAAGTGTTTGTATAAGCTTTTTTCAAAATTTCTAATTAAAACAATGGAATCAGAAGAATAAGTTACCAATCAAATAAAATCAGTATTAACAAAATTAATTTGCACTACAGAGGTGCCAAAGAAGAACACAAAAGTGGCTTGTATGTATATTTACAGACATTTAATGAGGCGGCATGAGAGGTGGCATGAGTACAATTAAATTCATAAATTCATGTTGAGATTAATGTTTTAAATATAAAATGTTGAATGGAGATAGGCTCAGCTGTGACTTTGTTTGAAACTAACGTGCTGTGTCCCATTACAGCTGCTGGTTTCACATCTGGTTCTACAACTGATTCGTTGTTTTAATTTATTGTATAAAAATAATGGCCATTGTCAAAGTCATTCATTTGTGTCAGTGTACTTCCACTAAAATAATTCAAATAAATCAAACATAAACTCATTAATTAAATCTGTTATCTGTCTGTTAACTCTGCCTCAGTCCTTAGACTGTTATTTCATGGACATACTTCATTTGACCTTACTATATAAATTATGATAAAAAGAAAACAATGCTAACGCATTATAATTTAATATAATGTAAAGCAAGCAATGCTGAGGTTTGCTTTGTTTGAGCCAGATACTGAAGCAGTCACATGGTTTTCAGGCGAACAAAGCTTCAGACGTCATAGATAACGTGTTTTTGGCAAAACGAATCAAGCTCCGATACAGCGCTTCAGTGTGAAATGTGTTGTTTTTTTTTATACAAGCTTCAGAGCTTCCATGTTGAATGTAACCTCACTACTCATTGTTCTTACATGCCAACAATCCCCTGCTGTTACAGTTACATTAATGATAAGGTATACGCTACTTTGATGTAGGACTACCAGGTAACGTTACGATAGCATAGGCCTCGTTTTCTTTACCATGTAGGATAGTATCAGCCTTATCTGGCAAGTTTTCTGTCATTTCTATAATGTTAACATTCCTGTCATCTGTTTGCAGTGTCACCCGAAGCAGCAGCAGCTTCATGGGCAGGCTTATGAAAACACTGAAAGAGAGTGATCGTTTCATATCTCCTTATTCACATTAGTTAATTTCATGCTTGCGCACTCAGTGCTGCGTAAGAGTTGCACAATAGCAATAGTCCTCAACAGAAATACAGTGTGATTATCAAAGAGTAGGTGCTTCGCAACACAGACGGGGTGAATTTGTGAATGAGTGTGGGAAAGGTCCATCACAAATCGATGTTGTTACATATCCTCGCGCTTTTTTAAGTGGGTATATGCAAATCCTTGACCTTTCCTTGTGGGTATACGGCGTATCTGTGTATCACGTATACTATACCACTGGTTGTGTTGTAGATCAATGTTTGTTCAGTCAGTCAGTTTTGTGATGTGTAATGCTGTTGAATCAGTTCTGTTGGTTTGTTTGTTCAGTTATTGTTGCTGTTATCGTAATATTCACTAGTGCACAGTTAGTAAGAGTTTGTCTTTATTCTTCTGCTCGTGATCAAACTGTTGGCTTGAAGTTCCCTAAGCAGTTCTCTGCTGTGACCAAATCTATAAAATACCAGTCAAATATTTCATGTTCATCTAGACACATATACAGTCCGTACACAATATCTTAATATTTGTTCATCTTTATAATTATCAGCTCTATGTTCACATTGTAATGAGTTTTTCTCTTTGTGTTTTAGTGCTGATTTCAAACATCTACTCTGGACATACTGAAGGTGAGTCTCAATTTAATTCATATATTTTCATCACATATGAGTAACATCACATTACAAACCTACTGAGTGTTGAGGAATTATTAACATTTTCCGTGTAATGGTTTTTATACTGTACCATCCGTATAGTCTATCGCCCTACACCAACCCTACACCTAAACCTACCCCTCACAGGAAACTTTCTGCATTTTCACAATTTCAAAAAAACTTTGTTTACTTTATTTTTAAAGTAGTTTTACAAATGAGGACACCCCCAAAGGAAGGTTTTGGAGATTTTGTCAGGTTTAGCTCACTTTTGGGTACAAATTTGGTTAAGGTGGTATACACACTATATTCCCTCTAAGCTGCAATAAATAATGTGCCGCGCACAAGCAAAAATTAATTGGGAATTCAATCATTTGATTAAATTGTAGTAAAAGCGAAAGAACCGCAATGCTTGGGAAAACCGCTATAGAGCTAATATCGCTATATAGTTAGAACCAGTGAATGCGGTTTACAGGTTCTATAGCGAGAGAATGATGTTCTCCAAATGAGTCGCTGTAGAAACCGAATACTTCAATGGTTGCGGATGAAATAGCTCAAATCGAGAGCCAACGCAAATGTGAAATAAAACATTGTCATGTATTAAAGAAGAGTGGTTTGAGCAGAGGATGGGTACAGAATGGTAACAAAACTCTGAGATATTTACAGTCACACACAGGTGTATTGTGCAAACTGTACTTAATAGCGATGTTTAGGTATCTCAAGAGTTTACACGTTCACGTTACACAGATCTCAGTTTAAGTATTACTTCAGTTTGTTTTCTATTCTATTCTATTCTATTCTATTCTATTCTATTCTATCAGTTTAAATGCTTTAGTTTGTTTTGATATTATATTATATTATGTTAGGCCTATACGATCAACCTAATAAATAATTTACCTTGTTTTTTTAATGGAGTCTTGTTCATCAAAGACTGTATTTATTTATAAAATACAGAAAAAAACTGTGATATTGTGAAATTGTCAGTCCTCTGTCGTGCGTGTCATGTGTTCCCGCCTCTTGTGTCCATATTTGGTCTGTTTCCTGTCCTTGTTTTATGTGATCATTAGTTAATTATTGTCCAGCTGTGTTCATCTCATATTATCTATGATTAACCTGTGTATGTATAGTCCTGTCTGTTCAGTTTGATTTTGGCTGGTCTACTCATTACTCCCCGGTGTTCCTGTTTGTGTCAGCCTTGCCTTGTCTTGCCCTGCCTTGATGTCTTCAGTAAAGACTGTTATTTTGAGTTACAGTGGTGTGGAAAAGTGTTGGCTCCCTTCCTGAGTTTTTATTTTTTTCCATGTTTGTCACACTTTAATGTTTCAGATCATCAAACAAATTTAAATATTAATAAAAAAAGATAACATAAGTAAACACAACATGCAGTTTTTTAATGAAGTTTTTTATTATGAAGGGAAAACAAAATCCAAACCCACATGGCCCTGCGTGAAAAAGTGCTTGCCCCCTAAACCTAATAACTGGTTGGGCCACCCTTAGCAGCAACAACTGCAATCAAGCATTTGCGATAACTTGCAATGAGTCTGTTACAGCGCTGTGGAAGAATGTTGGCCCACTCATCTTGGCAGAATTGTTGTAATTCAGCCACATTGGAGGGTTTTCGAGCATGAACCGCCTTTTCAAGGTAATGCCACAGCATCTAAATAGGATTCAGGTCAAGACTTTGACTAGGCCACTCCAAAGACTTCATTTTGTTTTTCTTCAGCCATTCAGAGGTGGATTTGCTGGTGTGTTTTGGATCATTGTCCTGCTGCAGAACCCAAGTTCGCGTCAGCTAGAGGTCACGAACAGATGGCCGGACAATGGGACACTAATAAGTGCGTACGTTTTTTGTATTTATACGCACATTTGAACTTCTCACGAAAACTTTCCTCCTAATTCACAACACGTGCATACGCACATGAGCTTGTTCTTAAACTCGTTCTTCTGTTAGTGAATCTGGAGTCTTCTAAAAGAGCGCCCACGTGCACGAGGTTAGTGATTAGCATAATACACGCCCAAACCAGCTCCATATAAGGGCTTTCCGCAAAGCGGCACTCGTCTAGAGAAAGACAATTATGGCATCGAAACAAAAGACAAAGAAAAATAACTTTAACGATAATGAACGTGAGGTTTTGCTGTCGGAGGTGGAAGCCAGAAAAAAATGTGTTATTTAAAAGCAACTGAACAGCCATTCGTCACTCTCAGCAAACATATCTGTGTGCCAGAGCCGGCGCCAGGGCGCCTCCATCGGGGGGCATTTAAATTTCTAGGCGGGGGGCACAAATCCCGTTTTGTGTGTGTGTGTGTGGGGGGGGGGGGGTGTATCCGTGAAGAGCGTGCAATCTGTGATCGCGTGCAGTTGCTGACGCTCGCTAAAGATTTCAATTGCTTTCTTATGTGCGCTGTTTTATGGGTACTTTCGCTTTCAAAAATCGATCGCGTTCAGCAAGGAGGGGAGAGGATGGAAAGTGGGGAGGCACAGTACCTCGTTTGGGGGGCCACGGCCCACGAGTGCCCCCCTTGGTGCCGGCCCTGCTGTGCGCTCTCTAAAGACGCGCTCTCTCCTTAGAGCACGCGCCGCAATGTCTTCAAGCTGTACCAAGTGTGCCATGCCTCCAAACACAAGGTGAGAAACAATAATCGCCGTTTATATAAGCATAGATCAGGTGATTTGTTGTTTGGACCTCTAATTATATATAATTGGACCTCTAATTATACTTTATTATCAATTTTAACTTCTAGTTACTTTTCACCCACCCTGTACATAACATATCTAATTACATGTAGGGTTCTTTATACATGCTTATAAGGCCCTGGGCGTACGTGATTATTGCGTATGTGTGGTATAAGTTGTTCTTGAATTTTTTCGTACATTTAGAATAAATTTTAGTACGAAAGTTTTTGATGAATCATGATTTATTCGTGAAAACGTCCGTACGCACATTTCATGCAAAAATTTGTGCATACGCATGTTTAGTGAATGAGACCCATTGTCCTTCAGGATTTTTTGGTAGAGAGCTGAATTCATGGTTCCATTTATCACAGCAAGTCTTCAAGGTCCTGAAGCAGCAAATCAGCCCCAGACCATCACACTACCACCACCATATTTTACTGTTGGTATGATGTTCTTTTTCTGAAATGCTGTGTTACTTTTACGCCAGATGTAATGGGACACACACCTTCCAAAAAGTTCAACTTTTGTCTCGTCAGTCCACAGAGTATATTCCCAAAAGTCTTGGGGATCATCAAGATGTTTTTTGGCAAAACTGAGACGAGCCTTTATGTTCTATTTGCTCAGCAGTGGTTTTCGTCTTGGAACTCTGCCATGCAGGCCATTTTTGCCAAGTCTCTTTCTTACGGTGGAGTCATGAACACTGACCTTAACTGAGGCAAGTGAGGCCTGCAGTTCTTTAGATGTTGTTGTGAGGTCTTTTGTGACCTCTTGGATGAGTCGTCGCTGCGCTCTTGGAGTAATTTTGGTTGGCCGGCCACTACTGGGAAGGTTCACCACTGTTCCATGTTTTCGCCATTTGTGGATAATGGATCTCACTGTGGTTCGCTGGAGTCCCAAAGCTTTAGAAATGGCTTTATAATCTTTTCCAGACTGTTAGATTCAATTACTCAATTATTTACTTTCTCATTTGTTACTGAATTTCTTTGGATCTCAACATGATGTGTAGCTTTTGAGGATCTTTTGGTCTACTTCACTTTGTCAGGCAGGTCCTATTTAAGTGATTTCTTGATTGCGAACAGGTGTGGCAGTAATCAGGCCTGGGTGTGGCTAGAGAAACTGAACTCTGGTGTGATAAACAACAGTTATGTTTTAACATGGGGGGCAAACACTTTTTCACACAGGGCCATGTGGGTTTGGATTTTGTTTTCCCTTCATAAAAAAACCCTTAATTTAAAAACTGCATGTTGTGTTTACTTGTGTTATCTTTGATTAATATTTAAATGTGTTTTATGATCTGAAACATTAAAGTGTGACAAACATGCAAAAAAAATAAAAATTCAGGAAGGGGGCCAACACTTTTTCACACCACTGTACATCCTTGTCTGCGTGTTCCTCGTTCCTCCCTGCTGTGTGCACCGTGACAGAAATATTATTGCGATTTCTAATATTGGTTTCCAATTTTAATACCTATAATTTAAAATATAATGTATTCCTGTGAAGCAAAGCTGAATTACTCAGCAGCATTACTCCAGTCTTCAGTGTCACATGATCCTTCAGAAATCTATCTGATGCTGATTTATTATCAGTGTTGCTGATCTAATATGCTGATTTACAGTGAAACTGTTGTGCTGCTTAATATTTTGTTAAACCTGTGTTACTTTTTTCTTTGATTCTTTGATGAAAAGTTAAAAAGAACAGCATTTATCCAAAATAGAAATATGTTCTAACAATATAAGCTTTTACTCTGAATTTTATCCATTTAACACATCCTTGCTGAATAAAGTTTCTTTAACTTTCTTTAAACTTTTTTTAAAAGAAAGGACAAATTTACTGACCCCAAACCTTTGAATAGTAGTGTATATTGTAACACAAAATTTATATTTTGAATAAACACTGTTCTTTTTAACTTTTTATTTATCAAAAATATCACAGGTCCCAAAAAATATTAAGCAGCATAACTGTTTCCAACATTGATAATAAATCAGCATATTAGAATGATTTCTGAAGGATCATGTGACTCTGAAGACTGGAGTAATGATGCTGAAAATTCAGCTTTGATCACAGGAATACATTATATTTTACTATATATTAATATATATATATATATATATATATATTTAATTTCAATAATATTTCATAATATTGTTTTGTGAAATAATATTCAGTATTTTTTAATCAAATAGATACAGCCTCGATGAGCATAAGAAACTTCTTTAAGAAACTTTACTAATACCAAACTTTTGACCGGCAGTGTATTATACTGTAGAAATGTTTTCTCAGGTAACACAAAATGTACATCCTTTAGTTACAGTGGGACAAATAAGTATTTGATACACTGCCGATTTTTCAAGTTTTCCCACTTACAAAGAATGGAGAGATCTGTAATTTTCATCGTAGGTACACCTCAACATTGAGAGACAATATAAAAAATCCAGAAAATCACATTGTATGATTTTTGAATAATTAATTTCCATTTTATTGCATGAAATAAGTATTTGATACAATAGAAAAATAGAACTTAATATTTGGCACAGAAACCTTTATTTACAATTACAGAGGTCACACATTTCCTGTAGTACTCGACCAGGTTTGCACACACTGCAGCAGGGATTTTGGCCCACTCCTCCATACAGATCTTTTCCAGATCTTTCAGGTTTTGGGGCTGTCGCTGGGCAACACGGAGTTTCAGCTCCCTCCATAGATTTTCTATTGAGTTCAGGTCTGGAGACTGGCTAGGCCACTCCAGGACCTTGAAATGCTTCTTACAGAGCCACTTCTTAGTTGCCCTTGCTGTGTGTTTGGGGTCATTGTCATGCTGGAAGACCCAGCCATGACCTATCTTCAATGCTCTTACTGAGGGAAGGAGGTTGTTGCCCAAAATCTTGCGATACATGGCCCCATCCATCCTCCCCTCAATACGGTGCAGTCGTCCTGTCCCCTTTGCAGAAAAGCACCCCCAAAGAATGATGTTTCCACCCCTATGCGTCACGGTTGGGATGGTGTTCTTGGGATTGTACTCATCCTCCTTCTTCCTCCAAATACAGCGAGTGGAGTTTATACCAAAAAGTTATATTTCGGTCTCATCTGACCACATGACCTTCTCCCATGCCTCCTCTGGATCATCCAGATGGTCTTTGGCAAACTTCAGATGGGCCTGGACATGTGCATGCTTGAGCAGGTGGACCTTGTGTGCGCTGCAGGATTTTAATCCCTGACGGTGTAGTGTGTTACTAATGGTAACCGTTGAGACGGTGGTCCCAGCTCTCTTCAGGTCATTGACCAGGTCATCCCGTGTAGTTCTATGCTGATCCCTCACCTTTCTCAGGATCACTGATACTCAACGAGGCAAGATCTAGCATGGAGCCCCTGTCCGAGGGATATTGACAGTCTGTCATGGCCATGTATTGGGCCACACATAACTTCTATAGACTATCTTTGCACTGATTAATAAAAACAAGCACATTGTTACATTGGTTTAGCATGTTATCTTTATTTGTCATTTTTACTGAGTCAGTGCACGGGCTTGGTTATTTGGCTTAAGGCTAAAATGTTAAAACCAGTTAAAATTCTTTTGACTTGAAAGGTGACTAAAATTGAAAAAATAACTTCTGATTAAGATACAGAGTAGCAATAGGATTTAGATAATAAAATGTACCTGCTGTGTCATGTGTACCCAAGCCAGACTCCTAACAAAGGGGTTCAAACAGGAAGTTGAGCAGTTTTATTGGATTCTGAAGGAAGTTGGAATGTACCAACTATGCTTAGTTGGAAGGAACATTGGAAAATGTGATGTCTTGATTAAGGTGATTTTTTTTTGTCTAGCACAATGCTATTTACATTAACTAAAGTTATCCATGGCTCTAACTTTAGTCGAATGTATTATGTTAATTCCTGGATATTTGTGGTTTATGTCTGTGTGTATTTGTAATTTTTGTTACTCCCCTTTTTCTTCTTAAATGGTGCTGGTCACCTTCTTTAAATTCAGTGTATGTTTTGTCTTGGGGAGGGAGGTGATACTTCTTGTTCTGGGAAAGTTGTACTGTAGTTAGTCCTCTGTGAGTTTGAGAGGCTAGAGCAATGTAAGGTGAGTCTTTCTACTCCAACTGTATCCACGTGAAAGGGATGGTATTTTGCTGAACATTTGATTTTCACCATATTCTTTTGTCATCAAAAGGATGTCTGAAGTCACCTTTTCCCTTGTGTAAGCAAGAGTCATTAAAGACCATCACAATTTCACTCTGACCCCTGGTTGTGGCTATGGACATTTTTTTTTGCTAATGTATATGGCAGATCCATCACACAGTCATCTTGAATTTCTTCCATTTTCTAATAATTGCGACAACAGTTGTTGCCTTCTCACCTAGCTGTTTGCCATTGTCCTGTAGCCCATCCCAGCCTTGTGCAGGTCTAAAATTTTGTCCCTGGTGTCCTTAGACAGCTCTTTGGTCTTGCCCATAGTGGAGAGATTGGAGTCTGATTGACTGAGTGTGGGAACGGGAGTCTATTATACAGGTAACGAGTTCAAACAGGTGCAATTAATACAGGTAATGAGTGGAGGATAGGAGGGCTTCTTAAAGACAAACTAACAGGTCTGTGAGAGCCAGAATTCTTGCTGGTTGGTAGGTGATCAAATACTTATTTCATTCAATAAAATTAATTATTCAAAAATCATACAATGTGATTTTCTGGATTTTTTTATTTATTTTATTCTGTCTCTCACACTTAAGGTGTACCTACGATGAAAATGACAGATCTCTCCATTCTTTGTAAGTGGGAAAACTTGAAAAATCGGCAGTGTATCAAATACTTATTTGCCCCACTGTATATCAAGGGTCAAATCAAATATACAGCAAATAGCACATTAAAGTTAAAGGTTACACACATTTTTTGTGTGTGCTGTACAGGGTATAAATGATATTTTTGCTCAGGTGCCCGAAATGTCCGCCCAATAAAGACAAGTTTTTCTCAGCATTGGTTAGCAGATATATTTATAATATTCACTGTGAAATCAAAACAGTGAGAGACATTGTTGAAAAACTTTTCAACAAATTCACAGTGATTGTATATTGACATATTTTATAAATGACTATAACAGCTATAGAGAACAACACTTCACTCTCATCTGATTTAGCATGTGTGTGTTTTACAGTCAAGTAACTGTTCATACAGTAAAGCAGCACATTATTTTCATTGTGAATTATTCTCATTGTACAGAAAGACCAAAAGCCAAAGTGACCAGCAAACCTGATCAACATGTATTCATCGGAGAGACAGTCACTCTCAGATGTGACATATATGCTGAAGGAGTCACTAGCTGGCAGTACAGCTGGAACAAAGGCAGTTCAGTCTATGTTTTCAGTGAACGACAGGAATACACATTTAGTTCTGTTACTAAGTTTGACACAGGTAAATTCTTCTGTTCTGGAGCAGAGAGAGAAGGATCACGAACATCACACCGCAGTGATGCAGTTACACTGACAGTATCAGGTGAGTTTGATCATCTCTTCACATTCACACACAAGTTTAACATGTTATTAATGAGTGATTTCTCTATTTCAGATAAAGCTCAGGCAGTTTTAAGTGTTTCTCCACAGACGTGGTTGACTGAAGGAGATCCAGTGACTCTGATCTGTGAGGTTGAGGGCTCCTCTACAGGCTGGACATTCAGCTGGTTCGCTGATACTGGTTCATCAAGTAAGATATAATGTGCTTCATGCAGCAACATCTGAATAAACTGGTTTTATAAAGAAATATTATAGAGATTAAAAATATTTAATCTATCTTAATACTTTTATTATACCAACAGAGGTCATTTATGACCAATGTAAAAATGTCTGCTCATGTCTTGAAGTAACTGCATATTTTCACTTAATACAGGCAACAGCAATCGTTATGATCTGCTCTCAGACAGCAGCAGAGGAGCTGGAGGAAACTACACTGTCAGTTCTGCTGCTCTAAATCGCACAATTTATGTGTGCAGAGCAGAGAGAGGAGAACCAGTCTATTACACACAGTACAGCGACACACACTTAATATGGGTCACTGGTGAGTTCAAACTGAATCACAGAATGAATGAGACACTCTGAAAACTGAAGCTTGATGTGTCTGGAAATTTTGTCCCGTCAGAATATACTGTATGGCTACTTATTAATGGTGTGAATGGAGAAAGATGCTTCTGCTTTCAGGTGTAGTTACTGCATCTACTAGCAGGGCTTAAATAGACCAAACTAACCTGAACAAACATTGATTCTTGGGTTCGCTACAAAAATGTAAAACGTTTAATTGTAATGGTGGAAACTGTCATGAAAAACGTCTTAGGTTACATATGTAACCCCAGTTCCTCGAAGGAACGAGACTCTGCGTCCAGAGACGCTTAGGGGGAACGCCTTCAGCGTGACCAGCTCGGAATACAAATGAAATCTGTCCAATGGATGGATGGGACGTCACGGCGAGGTATAAAGCTGGTATAAAAGCACGTGCGGTGAAACCGGCGTCAGCTTCTAAAATGAAGCAAGTGCTGGCAGGGATTGGGAAGTGTGGCCTCGCGACACAGCGTCTCGTTCCTTCGAGGAACTGGGGTTACATATGTAACATAAGACATTCCTCTTCAGGAACCCGAGCTGCGTCCAGAGATGCTTAGGGGAACGAGGTACCCACGGCACCAGACTTCCCAATCCCTGCCCCGTGTGTATCCGTGTGGAGCACATCTAGGGCGAGAGGATGGAAGAGCCTGGAGTGGCTCGCAGGTCCAGGCTATAGAACCTGAAAAAGGTCAGGGGCATAGACCATCCCGCAGCGTTGCAGATGTCTTGAATTGGGACACCTGCGAGAAAGTCCTTGGAGGCCGCCACACTCCTAGTGGAATGAGCCCTGACTCCCATCAGTCTCCAAACTGGCTCTGTTCCTGCCAGTCTTAAAGTGGCTACGGTCACTCCTCTGCTCAAGAAGCCTTCACTGGAGTCCTCTGTCCTAAAATATTTTCGGTCAATTTCTGTTTTACCTTTCATTTCAAAAGCTTTGGAGAAAGTTGTGCTGAATCAACTTCAATGTTTTCTGTCAAGTAACTGTATTTATGAGGTTTTTCAATCGGGTTTTAAGTCTGCTCACAGCACTGAGTCCGCCCTGTTGAGAGTGCTAAATGATATTTACCTCTCTACTGATTCCGGAGACTCTGTGGTTCTTATTCTTCTAGATCTGTCGGCCGCTTTTGATACCGTAGACCACTCCTCTCTATTATCTAGACTGGAGTCTTGGGTAGGTCTAAAAGCTAACGTCCTGAAATGGTTTCAGTCTTACCTGTCTGACAGAAAGTTTTTAGTGAAGCTGGGCAATTTTACCTCTTCCCCCGCACCTCTGACCTGTGGCCTTCCACAAGGCTCTATTTTAGCTCCCTCTCTATTTTCACTCTACATGCTTCCTCTGGGCTCTATTCTGCGTAAACATGGCATGTCTTTTCATTTCTACGCAGATGATACTCAGATCTATTTACCTATCAAAAGAAACAATTCCACTGCGATTACTTCTCTTCTGCAATGTCTAGAGGAGGTTAAATTATGGCTAGCCCAAAATTTCCTTGGTCTTGAGCCACCACTGTAGGGGTCTCATGTGGGTCTCAGCAGGCCAATAGGTATCACATTGGACACAGCTGCCATCAGACCCAGCAGTCTCTGAAACTGCTTGACAGTGAGTGACTGGCCTTCTTTCACCCTCCTGACTTTCGAGAGGATTGACTCGATCTGAGCAGGAGACATACGTGCCTGCATCATGGTCGAATCCCACACCACCCCCAGGTAAGTGGTTGTCTGTAATGGAGAAAGCACACTTTTCTTGGGGTTCAGTCTTAACCCCAACACTTTCATGTGAGCGAGAACGACATCTCAATGTTGAGCCGCCCTCCGCTCTGATTAAGCGAGAATCAACCAATCGTCTATGTAATTGAGTATGTGGACGCCCCGTAGCCACAGCGGAGCTAATGCGGCGTCCACACACTTCGTAAAAGTGTGGGGTGAGAGTGCTAGGCCAAAGGGAAGTACCCGATATCGGTAAGCTTTGCCCCCGAAAGCAAACCTCAGGAACTTTCTGTGAGTAGGAAGGATGGAGACATGGAAGTATGCGTCTTTTAGATCGATCGCGACAAACCAATCCTCGGACCTGATTTGAGACATGACCTGCTTGAGAGTAAGCATCTTGAACTTCAGTCTGCTGACTGAGCGGTTCAACTGCCGCAGATCTAAAATGGGACGCAACCCTCCATCCTTCTTTGGAACTATGAAGTACCGGCTGTAGAACCCGGACTCTCTTTCGTGAGGAGAAACCACCTCGATGGCCTCCTTCCTTAAGAGAGTATCTACCTCTTGTTCCATTACCAGAGCCTGCTCGGGGCCCACTAAAGTGGAATTCACCCCGTTGAATTGAGGCGGACGAGAACCGAACTGGATTCTGTAGCCTCTCTCTACAGTGCGCAGGACCCACTGAGACACGTTTGGCAGTAGTTTCCATGCTGCAAAATAGTCTACTAAGGGAACCTCTCGAGACTGGCCTCTGGTGTAATCAGAGCGGCTAGTTTGGTGCCCTGGAATGGCACACCGGCAGGGAAAGGCCGAACTAGCTGCTCCAGAGACCCCTGAAGGGGTGGCGAGCAGCTCAGCTCCGCTACTGTTCCGGGCGGAAGAGACTGAGATGTGTGCTCGCTGGAGACCTCTGAGCCCTGAATCACCATATGTGGCAGGGTTAGCAGATCGATCTCCTGAGGGCACTGGGGCGAGACGAGCACCGTACGCTGCGGTGATCGCTGCTCTACCCCAGCGGGGGCTACCCTCATAAGCCCTGGTCCACCAACATCGGGGCTTCTTGGCCATGGTGTGCAGACATGAGCCAGCCTGACCTGCTGTCGCGTACCGCTTGCCCACCAGCACTGACGATGTGTGCAGCGGCTTGGTGGGCAGGGTCGGAGCCTTCACAGACGACGCAGCATCAGGGGACAGATAGCTCGCAAGCGTCTGTTCCACACGCGGCATCGCTCTGCGGGCCGAGAAAGGTTTCCCCCACGACCTCGACACCTCAGTGTCAGTGGAAAAAAGGCAGGCTCCGATGTGGAGGTGAAGTCTGAAACTGCAGAAAACGCTCGTCTAACTTGCCTCTCTGCGGTTCGACAAGACACTCGGCCGGCCAGTCGAGACTCAACTTGGCTGTGACACGAGCAATCACCTCCACAAGCTCCTCATATTGGGGTGAAAGAGGGGGTGCAACATGCTCGACGTTTCCTGTGTCAACCTCCTCAGAGGAAGACAAGAGAAACGCAGAGCCCGCTGTCCGAGGGGAAGTATCCGCAAGGCGGGCTTCTGATCTCGGGGAGCGGTCATGGAATCCGACAGGTGAGGATAGAGATAGAGACTCGGATCCGTCTCCGATCCCGCAGCGAACCCCACGAGCGCTGCCTCCCCTCCGCCTCAGCGGAAGCGGGGCCAGCGCCACGGGGAACGTCACTGAAAGAAACCTCCCCGGAGAAGAGGGCCTTTCGGAAGCGAAGCACACGCAGAGGAAGGCCCTCGCAGTGCGGGCAATCAGCCCCCTCGAGAGCCGCCTCCGCATGTCTTGTCTTGCTCCCAAGCAAAGCACACACAAGCTGTGTGTATTCCCTGCACACAAAAAACTTTGCAGGGAGGAACACACTGCTTGTATTGTGCTTCGCTCCCATGCTTAGCCTTAAACTGGCTTTTAGACATGTTTTGAACAGACAGACAACACTAAATGGGACTCACGGAGATACAGAGCGCTAGCTGAATGACAGAAAGCTGACGCCGGTTTCACCGCACGTGCTTTTATACCAGCTGGTCATTACGTCACCTCGCCCGTGACTTCCTGCCCATCCATTGGACAGATTTAATTTGTATTCAGAGCCGGTCACTCTGAAGGCGTTCCCCCTAAGCGTATCTGGACGCAGCTCGAGTTCCTGAAGAGGAACTAAAATATATCTCTTGAGGCACAAAAGTGTTACTTACGTAAGTGGACTTCAGGGGAAATAATCAAATAGGTGTAATAAAAATGTATCTTCTGACCTATTTAATACAGTTGTTGTTTTTTTAATGTTAAATTTGAATGGCATTGACCATACCTTGATTCTAGGCACTTTACCAGCAACGCAGGACACTCCATCACTGTGCACATCAGCAAATTTTATAGGATGAACCATATATACACTTAGTCAATCATTTTACAGTTTGATTAATATCTGCCTACTAATTATATATTAGTAAATTAATATACAAACAAACTCAACTAACTATAAACTCTACTAGATTCACATTGTACAGGCAAAGAAGAACTGACCGCTGAGTTTGGTTTCTCACAAGTTTTTTTTTTTTTTTTCTCCAACACATAATATATGGCTACTTTTTAATGGTGTGAATGGAGAAAGATGCTTCTGCTGTCAGGTGTAGTTACTGCATCTACTAGCAGCTCCTAAATAAACCAAACTAACCAGCAACACCTTGATTCCTAAGTTAGCTGCAAAAATGTTGAATTCTAATGGATGAAAATTGTCATGAACAATTAAAATATAACTTAACATAAGTGGATTTCAGGGAGAATAATCCAATAAGTGTAATACAAATGTATAATCTGACCTATTTAATAAATATGGAGGTTTTTGTTGGTTGTCACAGCTGTCTTTAGTTTGCTTGCTGATGGCATAATGACAACTATTTTAAGATGTAATTTTGTTTATGAAGTTTTAAATAGAAATACTCCGTGATAACTTATAGATTTTCTGATACTATAGCTTGAATATTGTTCTGAAAAGCTGCTTTGAAACAATGTAAGTTGTGTAAAGTGTTTTATCAATAAAACTGTCTTGACTTGATTTCTAAACTGTAGCTGTAATTGTCTTCTCAGGTGTTTCTCCTCCAGTCTCTCTGAGCGTCAGACCCAACAGAACTCAACACTTCACATCTGTCTCTCTCTCTCTGAGCTGTGAGGACCAGATTAACTCTGATAGATGGAGAGTGAGAAGATACACAGAGAAATGGAGGCTGGAAGATTGTTCATCATCAGTGTGGGGAACACAAACAGGATCTACATGTACAATCAGATCCACCAGCATATCAGACACTGCAGTGTACTGGTGTGAGTCTGAATCTGGAGAGAAATATCATCCTGTTAATATCACTGTACACTGTGAGTCTGTGTTGCTGTGTTTATTAATTTCACTCATTTTATGTTTAGTATTTAACCCTTGTGCACCCTTATGGACATTTTTGTCCATTTTAGTTTTGTTTTTATTGATTAATTTTGCCTGTGTTAATGCTAACTGTATACATTTTGGCTCAGGTATGTATTTTTATTGGAATTTTAATATTCCACCCTCATTTCCTTTTAATAAATCTATTTTACACTAGGTACAAAAAAGTGAACCACTCAGCACCTTTTGGACAAAAATGTCCCCATTGAAACCCATTAAACTGCTATTTTTAATCGCAGTGCCGTTTAACTGTTTTCAGCTTCTGCATATTATTATTATTATTATTATTATTATTTAGTCATTTAGCAGACACTTTTATCCAAAGCGACTTACAAATGAGGACATAAGAAGCAATCAAAACCAACAAAAGAGCAACAACGTGCAAGTGCTATTACAAGTTTTGGTTAGCCTAACGCAGTATAGATCTTTTTTTTTTTTTTATAAAAAGACATATAGATAAAATGAAATTAGAATAGAGAGTGCTAGAGTTAGAGGGTCAAGTAAAGATGGAACAGATGAGTTTTTAGCCGTTTCTTGAAGATGGGTAAGGATTCGGCTGCTCTGATTGAGTTGTGCAGGTCATTCCACCAGCTGGGAACAGTTAATGAAAAAGTCTGTGAAAGTGTTTTTGTGCGTCTTTGGGATGGCACAATAATGCGTCGTTCACTTGAAGAAGGCAAGCTTCTACAGGTCACATAAGTCTGAAGTAGTGAATTTAGGTAAAGGGGTGCAGAGCCAGTGGTGGTTCTGTAGGTAAACATTAATGCCTTGAATTTAATGCGAGCAGATATTGGTAGCCAGTGCAAATTGATGAACAGAGGCATGACGTGCATTCTTTTCGGCTCATTAAAGATTAATCTTGCAGCGGCATTTTGGATTAATTGTAGAGGTTTAATAGAATTGGCTGGAAGACCTGCCAAGAGAGCATTGCAATAATCAAGTCTGGACAGAACAAGAGCCTGAACAAGGAGTTGTGTTGCATGTTCCGAGAGAAAGGGCCTGATCTTCTTAATATTGTATAATGCAAATCTGCAGGACCGGGCAGTTTTAGTAATGTGGTCTGAGAAATTCAGCTTATCATCAATCACAACTCCAAGGTTTCTGGCTGTTTTTGAAGGAGTTATGGTAGATGAGCCTAACTGGAAGGTGAGATTGTGAGGTGAGATTCTGTATTATAGAGCCAATTGGATAAATAATGCAGCTATAATTGTGTGGGTGTGTTGGTATAGATGTCAGAGTGTGGTTTGCATGTGTGTCATAAAAAACAAAACTGTGTGTGTGTGCTTGTAATATTTGAGAAAGAAAAATTCTACTGTAAATCACAAATCCAAGCACTGTGTGCACCAGCGGAGTTTTGCTGGCATCTAATGGGGGAAATTTACTGTGCCCAAACAAAATCTTACTGAAAGCTATTTTTTTTTGTTGAGGTATCAACCTCAAATTTGGAACACAACTTGTTTAGATTTATTTGAATTGATTTTCTAGCAGGTTTAGAGTTGTTTCATATAAAATATTTATAAAGTAAAATATAAAAAATTGTTCATAAATAATTTTCATAAACTTAAACCTGTATAATTTTTTTTTCACTTTTTAAACATTTTTTACTTCAATAATAATCTGCCATGGGTCTTCTTTAAAATGAGACCAAACTTAAGTCTGTGCTCCCAAGAGATTCAATATTTTTTTTATTTGTCTCACACACAATTATACAGAGTATAACCAGCAGTGAAATGTAAGTCAGGTCCGCTCCAAGGACAGTGCAATTGTATAGAATACAAATATTAAGAAAAAGAAAAGTAGAAAATTTTTTTAAAAATAAAATAAAAGATAAAAAAATTTAAATGTGCAGGTCAGTATGTTGTTGACAAATAGTAATATAACAGGAATGTGCAAAAGAATGTGCAAAAAGTTGTGCAGGGTATTTAAAGAGCAGAAATATGAGGTATGAGGAAGCTTCCCATTTTTATGACCACTATTTTTTTGTCCACTGCAGTATGGATCTAAGTGTAACTTTTGTTTTATTGATGCACAAGGGTTAAATAGCTGGATTGTGAATAGCTGGAATAATCCATACAATATTATTCCTAAATGACAATGAAACTGCTAGACTATTAAACCTGTGACTATTAAAACATTACTCAGTTTCAGATAGGTGACCTTTGTCATTTAAAAAAAAAAAAGTCATTGCGATTTATCAATTTATCCAGATTCACGCAGCTCTTGTTGGTCTTTTACCCACGCCATGTAAACAAATAACTGTTTATTTTTGTTTACATATTTTATTAATCTCATGAATTCATGAATCCCCCTCACATGAGAAAATGTATTATTATTGTTGTTGTTGTTATTATTATTGTTGTTGTTGCTGCTGTCATCACCACATTGTTGATACATTCTTACTATATTCTTACTATTTGTCAGTTGATGTTTGCTCTGTTTCTGTAGCTGGTGTGATTCTGGAGAGTCCTGTTCATCCTGTGACTGAAGGAGAAACTCTGACTCTACGCTGTTTATATCAAAATACAACCTCACCAAACCTCAGAGCTGATTTCTATAAAGATAGGTCACTCATCCAGAATCAATCTACAGAGATGATCATCTCTACTGTCTCAAAGTCACACGAGGGTTTCTACTCCTGCAAACACCCAGAGAGAGGAGAGTCACCCAAGAGCTGGATCTCAGTCACAGGTGAGAGTCAATGAAACTGAGCTGATTTATTTCTTCTTATGTTCTCGTTCAGATATGGTGCTTGATAAAGTGTTTGTGTGTCTCTTCTTCAGCGTCTCATTCAGGATCTCAGATCTCTGTCCTCCACACACTCAGTTCTGTTCTGGCAGTTTCTCCATATCTGCTAGTGACAGTCGTGCTGATTTTCAAGTGCTGCAGGATGAGAGGTAAATGTCTGATTTATTACATTATATTCAGTTAAACGTACCCCTAACCCAACCCCATGTAGTTACCTTATATTACCAGTATTTGTTAGGTAGGTACACTGTACATGTAAATACACATACTGTAAAATAAAGTGCGACCTACCAGTTCAAGTAAATGCTTGATTGTTTTGTGTATTTAGCAGCTGCTGTTGAATAGCAAGAAACTGCAATCTGATCTTAATCTGTCGTGATGGTGAGAAAACTTCAGCTTCATCCTGGAATCTCTCAGTCTCTCAGTTCAGACTGAACATGATTATTTACTGTAAAAGTCATGTTTTGGGAGTCAATGCTTTTGTCATCTCACAGTTGTTAAAGTCATCATGAACCAGTATCACAACCCTTCTGAGTGAAACAGGATATTTGACGAGAAAACATATAGAGAAGAACTTGATTTGATCCATCTGGAATGAATTAGATTGTAAAAAACAAACAAACAAAAAACAGGCTATTATATACAAAGTTTAGTGAAAAGCTTTAATGAAAGTTCCTAAACGTAAATTAGGGAGGAGCGAGCCCATCTAATCTTTCAATCAACAGCCAGAGTTTATAAGCAGCTGGTTACCTCTCTCCAGTCTTAGCTGTTCCAGCATCCCTCCACCTTCATCTTAGGTACCTTGCCCTTTGTAATGATCCTATATCAAGTCCCTGGGGGGTATATCAGAGCTCGAGTTGAAGCTGTTTCATTGAGCCCCTCATCAGTGGACAGCAAGCCATAAGTTTATTCTATTTCCTAAGGATTATATGGGCAAACAAACTCGTCAACCGTCATAATTAGGGGTGTGCAATATTGTTAAAAAAAGGTTATATCTCTATTTCCTGGGTGAGCAAGTTATGTCGTAATGGACATATACTAGATTAACTCATGGACATTTATTGATTGCTGAAGAAGCACCAAAATGTTAATATTGTGGGACTCTCTTGATGGTGAAACATGTGCTTTAGCTCTGCACAATATTTAATGTCATGAGACAAAGGTTATTATCAGGACAAACTCTTAAGGACTTGTTTTATAAGATGGACCCAGAAAAACTTTTATAATTTCTTTCAAAAGTAAATTTAAAGAATCTTTTATAGAGTTTTATGTATAAAACTTTGTTTTATAATTGCTTTATTTTGTATTGTGTACTACTGTATTGTTATAATCTTTGTTTGCCTGTGAAGATGATGACAATAAACTTAAATCAAGTCAAGCTCTATTTCTTGGGATTTTGTTGATAATAATTCGACAATATTTTGTTGAGTGTATTTTTGTGCTGGCACTTTGTCTGGTTTAGGTCTGTTATGGACAGCTGGCTCATATTTTGTGTGATGGTTGGTTCACACAGTGACAGAAATTAACTTTTACATTTAAGGGTGATATTTGCACCTTCGTGCTTCATTAGTCAGTGAATGTGTGGATTCTCAAGACATGTTTTAGATTTTTTCCAAACTGAGTGACATACTTAGGGATGGGCATTTTTCAGAAATATTGTATTCAAATATTTGGGCTCATAAAAATTAATGTTTATTTAAATGACGTTTAACGAGAAAGACATTATTTTTTTAATAATCACGTTTTTGTCACCATTTCTGAATAAGCTTATAATTAGGCATTATACACAACTATATAATTTTATGTTTTGTTTACACACATAAAACAAAACAAAAAAAAGCCAACCTTGCCAATTTCAGTACAGAACGCACATACACTCGAGTCAGCCTGTGTTTATCATATTTATATTTTTCACATGTTGATGTTACGTCTTTTTTCCGATTGCTTAGGCAAGATTTTAAAAACAAGGCTCATTTTGTCAAAACACTACACACAGTCCACACATCTACACACACACATGTATCAGAACACCTCAGATCTTTTGCAAAAGGAAGCACTTCATTCAAAACTTTACAATAATGTAACAAAATCCAGTTTTGGTGCACACATGGTTCATACAGCTGGATTGTGTTTGAACCACTAAGACACTGCTGTGCTCACAGGCCATAAGGTGAACTAGGAAAAAGTGGCTAGAAGGTGATTTTCGTTCCCACACATAGGCCCTACTTTTTCAATGCATTTTTGCATAGACAACACCCTTTTGGACTGTAGGTTAAAAGTTCTCCGCAAAATATCCAGCAGTTTTTTTTTTTTTTTGTCACAATCCATAAATGTATATAATTGAAAAAAAAACAAATCTTATGCTGCTGGTTTTGCTTGTAACTTTATATTAATTTTAGCAACGCAAAATCTCTCTCAAACTGACATTTATACATGTACCTAAATGTGTGAGACCAGTATAGGTGCATTAGTATACTCATGTGTGAATGCAGACCATGAAATATGGAAAATTTGTAGAAAAAAACGCTTCAACTTCACAGAAGCATAATTAAAGATACACATTTTTTTACAGTGTATCTCTGGTACAGGGCGTCGCTTGTTGGGGACATGGATAGTTCTGGCAAAGCTGACGATGCCATGAAGCACGGAGCAAGGCTTTGTATCTTGCATCGTTCACAGTTTCAGCAGATGACTGGCCATACTGGTAGCTCACATATTTGCAAAGTAGTTCAAAGGTTGACTGGTCCAGGGTAAAACTGCTACCCAGATCAGTAAATGCAGTCAGGTAATCCTCTTTATTTTGCCTTTGCCAAAAAAGGCGCTTGTAGGTCACAACCTGAGAAGATATGGATCACTGTGAAAGTTAAAACACATGGTGTATCAGCTTCTATGTTATAAAATATGATTATGATGATCATTATAATGAAATCCACTGTTGTGAGAAAAAAAAAAAAAAAAATGTTGCATATATGTTCTAACCAAAACTGCCAAAGAAAGTGATGATATTTAAATTACCTGGAATTTGAAGAATCAAGATCTTCATGTTTTTTTTTTTTTTTTTTTTTTTTTCATAAGATTTACAAAAATCCTTCTTAACTCTATCATTGTCAGCACTTCTTGGTTTACAGTTTTTCTATGGCAGGTGATTCTCTCAAAGAAGATCTTGTAGCTGGCATTGAATGTTCGCTAATTTCTGAAAGAAAACACATTAAAAACAGAAAATGTTATGTACCATAATTATTTCACAATGGCTTTTATTTTAAATATAATATACATTTTAGAAAATCAAAAGCAATTCAACAAGCGTTTTAAGAAGCTTTTTTTTATTCTACAGAAAGAAAATACATTGGTTATTAATTATTTCTATTTTCTTTTACCATCATGAAACACTACACATTTTATCATATTGAATTACTGTTACCAAGAGGTGTGCAGTCAAGACTGTGTTAACAGACAAACTAACAATATACAGACTATGAAGATGGTTAATGCTTTACTTTTGAAATGTGCAATAATGTGAGCGAATTCATATTTATTATTTGATAATGCAATATAGTAACTCACTGTTGTTCTAAGGTCCCAGTAACTGTTGCAGCAGACCAGGGCCCGTATTCATGAAAAATCTTAGTGCTAAGAGTTGCTCCTAGTAACAAAATTCTAAGAAAATTCTTAGAAATGTGGGTGTTTCCTTAAAAGAGGTCTTAAGGTCAAAATTGTTAGGAGTTTCTTTAGCAGTGGAGAAAATGGACGAAACATGAAGAGGGAGAAGAAATGTGTTGCACACAATGCATGACAGTGAGTTAATAAGACGCTACACATTAGATCGTGCAGGGATCATGTTTGTGATCGATCGTATTAAAGACATGCTAACATCTCTGACGCCGCGCAGAAATGCCATAGCGCCAGAAATGGACATACTCACTACATTAACATATTTGGCAACTGGAAAAATGCAACTATGCAGCAGTGATGATTTGGGTCTGTTACAGCACTTATTAGGCTATATCTCTGTTCATTTCCTATAAAATACGGTATGACAGCATGGTAAATAAAAAATAAAGAATATATATATACATCTATAATGTGTGTGTGTGTGTGAGAAAGAGAGAGAGCGAGAGTACGGTAAAACAGGACAAAGTACGCCTGTAATTTCAAAGTGAAGGCTTATAATATACCCTACTCTTAAAAGCGCTCTTTTATTTCCTTCTTGACAACCAACTAATCACAGGCTGTATCCGAAATCGCTCCCTATACCCTCAAATAGTGCACTACTTGAGGGGAAGGCCATTTTAAGTGGTGTTCGAAACCATAGTGGATGTTCTCGAGTGCACTCATTCAATCCCACAATGCACCGCAAAAACGAGTGTACAACCGATGTACACTCAACCGCTAGATATGACCCAGAATGCACTGTGAGAGTCACGCGCCAAGTGAATTCCCGCGTCTCACCAGAAGATGGCGCTCCGCAGCTGAATCATCCATTCATTGATTTTAGAAGCACTCGTCCACGGCGTAATACAGGTAATACAACACAGGTACAAAATTAATTGTAAATTGACTATTGGGTTTATAAATAATTTCCATGACAGAGTTCAAGATATATCCTTCAATATTACTACTGGAGCTGCCCGTTTCAAATGGGGTCAGCCCCACCTCCTCATTAAGATGAAAGTTTTTGTCTTTTCCTTGCTCAGAGTTGCTCTCAGATTGGTCCTGAATTACTTTTAAGCTAAGACTCCTAGTTAGAAATTTTTAAGCTAAATTCGGAATACGGGCCCAGGAGGGCTACCATCCTGCAGACTTCAGCTCCAACCCACCTGTCTGTATTTATCAAGTAGCCCTCAACACCTTGATTAGCTACTTCAGGTGTGTTTGATTGGGGTCAGAGCTGAAATCTGCAGTAAACCGTCAAGAACCTGCTATACTGTCTGTAACAGGACTAAAAATGAACTGAGCTGGACAATCACAGAACTCAATGATGCACTGACTTTAACTGAAAATTGAGTGTTTATTATTGTCCTTTTGCATTATTGACACACTATTTTCATATTTGATACTGTAAACCTGCTTTGACAATCTGTATTGTTAAAAGAGCTATATAAATAAAGGTGACTCGTGGTATCGCACCTCTAGAGTCTTATGCACAATAATGCTATTGTGTTCTTTCATCTCAGCCTATCACTTTCAGCATCTGGCCTGTAAATAAATAATAATAATAAACTATAATGAAATTAATATGTAAATAATAACCATTAACCAATTCTGAGTGTTCTGGCTTTAGCTGTATGCAAAACAATCAACATGCAAACCTGACTCTGACGGTTCAATAAATATTAAATAAACAGTCTAATTGAAAGTTAGCTATGGAATTTGTCGTTGTAGAGAATAGCTACACATGTGTATCTTTAAATTAGAAGCCACAGACAAAAGTTGCAAACTTGTAGATTTTTTTCTCTCACCCACAAACACAAAACAGTTACACCTTCTCAGATCCTTCATTGCAGATACACAAATCCTTTTCTACGAATCACAAATCAAGAAATGCATACGCTCACATGTTTTGCTAGTATTGCTGCACATGCATCAAAAATGTGAAGTCACGGACAAATTTTGTACATCCGTAAATCAGTATGTGAATTCTTGCAATGAGATTTCTACACACTTGTAGAATGTTTTCTTACATATTTTTTTTTTTCTTGGATGCTTTTTCTAGCACAAACACAAGTACATACAACAACGACTTGAATCTTCTGCTACGAGTCTTAAATGTTGTTTTTCAATTACAAATGACAAGTTTCACGCATTCTCCCTGTTGCACCACATATCTGTGTGAAAGTGATTTGTGCATCTGTAGAGGCAACGGCGGGCACTCTTCAGAGATCAGAGAATTTCAGACAATCAGAAAAGCTACACTGTAGTGTATCCGGTTTTTGTTATTCTTTATAGTTCTTCGTTTTTTTATGTTCAAGTTTGTGGATATTATAGTCTGCAACATCGGGGGGTATTTTTTTAAATTTTTATTATTGGATGAAAAATTTGACAAACAAATTCAAATTTGTTAAAATGTATTCTTTAGATCTGTTGGCAGAGTCAGAGTAATAACAAA
Organism: Barbus barbus; assembly: GCF_936440315.1. Classification (NCBI taxonomy): domain Eukaryota; kingdom Metazoa; phylum Chordata; class Actinopteri; order Cypriniformes; family Cyprinidae; genus Barbus; species Barbus barbus. The sequence continues at coordinate 25,813,982 of NC_136737.1, read as the reverse complement.
TAGTATGTTTCAAGCTAAAGAAAATGTGCAAAGACAGGGGTTTAGTTTAAATGGGAATACAAGTCAAACCTAAACTTCTGAACAAATTCACAAGAAAAGAATAAATGTATTAATGTTTCATCTTCGTTGCCACAAAATGTTCAGATACTAGGAATATCAATATATTTGGAAACACATCGTCATATTTTTGATCCATCATGACAGTGATTACATCAGCTGGTGAGTTAAGTTATGATGTCAGTTATCCAAATCAATCAGAGAATTAATCAGGGAAGCATAATGAACCTGTCTACAGTAGTTCTTAGTAGCTCTTAGGGAGGTATGAAAAAATAATAGTTACTTATTAGATAATAGTGAACTACCGCATTCGACTAAGCACTATTACTTTCTAATTCATTAATCAGAGTTTATTGTTAGATACTAGTAGTATCTAGAGTGCTAATATTGTGTTACTCATGTCTTCTTGTGTAGTTATTCATTAATGATGGAACAGTATTCTAAAGTGTTACCCTTTTTTTCACTAGGGTGCAGGTCTTTAAAGGGATCGTTCACCCTAATATTTAATTTCTGTCATTATTAAACAGTCGCTGGTCCACATTGACTTTGATAGTAGGAAAAAAATACAAATGGAACCAGCAACTGTTTGGTTTTCCACATTCCTCAAAATATAATTGATGTTCAGCAGAAGAAATAAACTCTTTCAGGTTTAAAACCACTTTTGAGTGAGTATACATATATTTACATATATAGATACATATATATCTAACATTGCTATGCTAATGACACACAGCCCTACTTTTAATTTCAAGATCCCACAGTAGCTACACAAATCTCAGTCTGCCTGACGGACATTTCGGCATGAAAACCCTTCATCTACAACTCAGTCTAGTGAAGACAGAGCTTCTCGTCTCTCCAGCAACTCCAACAATACAGCACAACTTCACCATCCAGCTATTAAAAAACAAATATTGCCACATTGATGGCTAAAAAACGTGTAATTGTTCAAATAACTTATTCACTTACTCACATGCAAATATCTAAAACTTATTTGACAAATATATCTAACAGCAATAAAGACAGCAAACACTGCGCGAGAGTCGCGGAAATCAGAAAGTAAGACTTCACAACTCCTCCCTCGACTTCAAGCAGCAAATCTCGCTGATCGGTATTCGGTAAGTTTATTTGAGATGCCAGACGCCTCTCCTTGAATGAGGACGAGAGTAGAAAGCTAAAGTCATCTGTTAATCATATTTGTGGCAGATGTATAAGTGTCTGGTTGAACTCCATGCTGGTAACAGCACTTTACTATGCAGGCGGAGTGTTGCCAACTCCTCAGTAAGGAAAGTAGCTATTGGCTGTCCTAAATGTCGCTAGAACTCGTTAGATGACGTCATCACCTAATTTGCATAATGTCATTATGCCAAGATCATTAGCCCGGTGGCAGTCCGCCTCAATCTTCCTCCAGTGTACAGGAGAATTCATCCCATGTTCCATGTATCCAAAATCAAACCCGTCTTTTATGCCCGTATTAATCCGCCAGCCCCGGTTCCCCCACCGCCGCGACTCGTAGAAGGGGAACCTGCTTATTCGGTTAATCGTATTCTGGACTCAAGGCGGAGGGGACGCGGATTTCAGTACTTGGTGGACTGGGAAGGTTACGGTCCGGAGGAGAGAAGTTGGGTGCCTGCTAGAGACATTCTGGATCACTCCCTTATTGATGATTACAATCGACAGGTAAGGGAGTCTGGGAACACCAGGAGGCGTTCCTAGGAGGGAGGCTACTGTCACGGTTCATGAATTCACTGGTTTCTTCATGTCTCGTGTATTATTGTTCTCTGTGTGTGTGTGTGTGTGTGTGTGTGAGTGGGCGTGACCGCTCAATCCAGTCATCAGCGCGCCAGATGATCTCAATTCCAGCACCAGCTGCTGCCAATCTACTCACCTATAAAGTCTCACCGCACTTTCCTCTCCTTGTCAGATCGTTGTTTGATGTCCTCCGTTTGCCGTTGTTTGATGTTCTTCGTTTGCCGTCTGCTTCAGTGTTCCTGGTCCTCGTCTGTCTGGAGTCTTCGTGGTTTTCGTCGTCTGGATGTACACCGGCACTGGATTCACCGTCACCACTCGTCACCAGCACGCTGTCCATCTTGTCCCTGCTCCACCATCCCATCCGAGAGACTGTACTGTGTTTGTGTCATCTGACTGTAAATAAATATATTATCATTTTTCACCTGCATCTCTGCTTCCGCATCTTTCCGTGACACAGACTTGATCAGGCTAACCAAGCTGTCAAGTAGCTTAAGAGGATCTACCTGCTCTCCCTCAAATGCCTTGATGGCCAACTGTACCTCACCCAGCACTGACTTCAAAAAAGTAAGATACAATATGTTTTGAGGATCACTGTACATGGAGTATAAAATCTCAGCCATTTATCAGTGTTCACTGGACTTGGTGACTGCGAAATGCAGCTTAAGCGCCTCCCACTGGTCCAAAATGCGTGAAACCGCGGGTTCAATGGACAGCCAATGTGTGGCACACACCTTTGTTATCTGTTAAGGTTTCTCCCCACAGTTGATGGTCTCACATATGGCCTTGTAGGCCTCCCTGCGCTTTGGAGACCAGTTATAAGTCTCTTGTACCAAGTACTCCACACTACGGGGGATGGTGTCATTGGAAGCATGACTTACAGCAAGCTGCAGAGAGTGGCACACACCAAATAAGAACCAGATCTTTGAGGCCATAGTCCTCCTTCAGCACTTTATGGACCCCATTGTTAATCCCTGTCATAACTGAGGCATTGTCAGTCCCTATCCCCAGGAGTTTATCTTGTTAAGACAACACTTCTCGAGGAAAGCCACAACAGCATGGGCTATAGATATGGCATCTCCTCCCTCCAACTCAACAAGCCCTAGAAATGTTGATTCAATTGTCTGCTTGGAGTCACTAAAGTACCTTATCACAACCCCCAGGTACGTAGAAACGCTCATATTCGTGGACTCATCAAGGAGGAGGCTGAAACGTTGGTCACCCACATCTGCGACCAACGTTTTCAGAAAGTATGGTGCTAGGACACCATTAATCATTTCTGTGCACTTTGTCCTTTTAGTGGGTAGCAGCAGTGGAGTCTGAGAAAGCAGCTCTACATGCTTCTCCAATGTGATCACATGCCAGCATAGAACAGTGTTCAGCAATGGCTAATGCTATGGTGGCTTCAGATTTTTTTGCAGAGTCAATTTTTTTTAACCATAAATGGTAGTTTGTTGTGGTTGGAACTATTGTAAGGCTTTGCCTTTTGAGTTACCATGTGTTTTTTTACACCAAGTTTGGCGTAGGAATCAGCCTTACAATACATGCAGTATGCCCGTGTATCATCTCCAATAAACGGCTTTAACCAGCCTTTGAATTCAGGGTTTGATTCCCACTCAAGTATACAGTTTAGACTGAGACATGATGAACTAGCTAGCTAAATGTTTAGCTTATGTCACAGAGAGGCACACACAGTGGACGAGGTGAGTAAGTGACTGAGGCTGTTTGAGTCAAAAGCAGTGATTTCACGAGTTCACACTTACATATATTTAGCACGAGTTACGTAATGCGTATTTGGCGAGTATGGTAATACGTAGTTGGCGTGCTGTCCTGGGGAAGGGCTCTGAGCTCGGGAATGGCCCGAACCCAGAGTATCCCCCCGTGGTATGGTGAGAACTTAGTGATATTGGTGGAGAAGGAGTGGTGGAGGGATGCTGATAGACCGTCAAATGAGGTATGTCAGCTGTATTTATGTCCGTGAGTTGATTGACTTGATTGCGTACCACTTGTGTTTAATTAGGCTAAGTATCTGACGTGCTCCTCCCGAACTTTGTTAATAAAACATCATTTATTTTTGTGCAGTGATTTATTTTAGACAAAGAACATTTAACTTTTTTTATTTTATTTTATTATTATGCCATGCATCAGAACAGAACATTTTATATTTACATCCCGCCTAAAGCCGGTTACAAGCCAGGGCGGGAGCAGCCAGGCGGTTTCGCACACGTGCGATTCATTTGCAGACAGGACGCGGAGGGGTGAACATCTGCTCTGACTGCAGCTGGGAGGGACTGCTGCGTTAGGACTGGGCCGCCTGTGAGTGCTTTGGGACAGGGGAGGGGCCGGCGGCAGCAGCATTTGCTGCAAGTTGAGAAGAGTAATAACAGTACGGTACGGACACATCAGAGTCTCCAAAAGTCTCCAGTAACACCAGAAAAAGTCGCTAGATTTGTCGCTAGTCGCTTTTTTGAAAATGTGTCGCTAGAGGGGTCTGAATACTCGCTAAACATAGCGACAAAGTCGCTAAGATGGCAACACTGTGCGGGCGGAAGTAAGAATACCCTGCTTCGACTCAAAACGGAAGCTACGTGACGTCATGTGAAAAGGGTCTATTGTTTCCATGGCGACGCGTCATGCTTGTCACCTGACACACACGCAGCCACAATAGCGCTGTATGACACATGGATCGCTTTTATTTTGTTTTTCCTTTTTTGATTATTAACATTCACAAACATACTCACTACATTATGAAATATCTGATATTCCGATTCTGAAATATGTGCAAGTAAATGTATTTGGTAGTTTAAATACTTTCATAATGACCGTGTTAGTTGATCTATACCGGGTGATGGGTGCCGCCATGTTTGTTCGCACTGAATCCAAGCTGTGGGATTAACAACATGTAAATTCATCCTCTTCTCCCAAAACACGTTAAAGTCAGTCTCCAGTTAAACTGGGAGAAGAGCAGAGTAAACTTTAAAGTTATCTACACAATTTGTATAAGATATCAATAAAACATTGTCAGATTATATTTGTAAGGATCATTATTGCTGATTCCATAGTCATCAGAGTGTATTTTACAAACTATAAATGTATGGTTTTGCTAGTACTTCTGTGTATTTAAATGTCTGAAACCTAAAATAAGCATTATATGGTTGAAAACACTGAATATTTGTGATAATATGACAAGCGCTCAGCGCTTACGCGAAAGCAGGGCCTGGATTCACGAAAATCTTAAGAAATAATTTAAGACATTTCTTAAGATAAATAGAAGTGAGTAAGAATGTTCTTAACTGCAATTCTTGAAAAATTCTTAAGTTCTCAAATATATTCTTAAGAACATCTAATGTGGCATGTTTTGAACAGCCTGTCTCCAGTGTTGCCAACAAAAAAGTCGCTAGGGGGGTCTGAAAAGTCGCTAAATCTAGCGACAAAATACTTTATTTCAACTGCAATTAACATAACATTCTTAAAGATGGCATTCTTTATTCATGCAATAGTCAACTGTTCATGTGCCCAAATAATATCTGCATGCACAATAATGAAAAGAACACAATATGCTATAGTGCAAGGGTTTTCAAACTGGGATTCAAGACCAAAGCCAAAGGGTCCGCAAAATAATTTGTACCATATTTTCCGGACTACAAGTGGTGTTTTTTAATCTTCTGAGATGTGCCGGATTATTCCAAAGAAACTTATATAATGCATTTAATGTCAAAAAAATAAGACAAAATGTAAACACTTAAAAGCGGGCACTTAAAAGGTTTCTATAAATATAGTTATCATGTCTATGTGACAAGTAAACAGCACCACTGAGTTTTATACTTTTCAGGCTGAGGTTCACGGAAACCGATATGGCAAGCGCATTTAGTTGGTTTTCTTTATTTTACAAAATAAATACTGCTTGTAACTAATGGCACTAGAATACATATGCCTATATCATTTTTGTTCTGTTTTGAATAGTATTGAATTTAAACGATTGGAAGAGAGGTAAAGTAAAATGCATGTTTTTACAGTTTTTATAATGTTTAAGTTTCTTAACATTTCTTTTATTTATCAGTATTTACATTATTTATGAAAGTATTAGTAAAATGTGTCTTATACACCGATGCAACCTGTGAGTGTTTTTTCCTGACCTGGTGCAACTTTCCGGAAAATATGGTAAATTAGGCCTATATTGTGCTGTATTACTAAACAAGTCATATAAAATGAGGACCATTTAAAACAATCAATAAATAAAACAATCCTATTATGTTTATTATACTCCCACCCACAATAACTTTAACCTTAAAATATGTTGTAATTACGAGGGTGTCCTTGACGAATCTTGTCTGCAAGGGGTCCCTGGCTCCAAAATGTTGGAAGAGCCCTGTGCTAGTGGACAGGTATCCATATACAGCAGAGATTCTGGTGTGGCAGGTGGAACTGTCCTGGTCATCACACCATCTCTCTGTCTTCACGAACTGCCCTGAAACACAATTGAAATATAAACGTGGCCTAATGGTTAGAGAATCGGACTCGTAATCGAAAGGTTGCGGGTTCGAGTCCCCGGCCGGCAGGGATTGTAGGTGGGGGGAGTGAATGTACAGCGCTCTCTCCACCCTCAATACCACGACTGAGGTGCCCTTGAGCAAGGCACCGAACCCCCAACTGCTCCCCGGGCGCTGCAGCATGGCTGCCCACTGCTCCGGGTGTGTGTTCATGGTGTGTGTGCATTTGTTCACTACTCACTGCTGTGTGTGTGCACTTGGATGGGTTAAACGCAGAGCACCAATTTCGAGTATGGGTCACCATACTTGACAATACGTCACGACGACTTTTTTTTTTTAAACAATTATTATAAATATAAATATAGCTTGACAATGCTCATTTTGGCCTCTGTGGTGAACATATGATCAGAAAATACTGCCAGACTAATTATTAGTCTTTAGTGAATCATTTCAAAGTGTGTTTTTAAAACATTATTGTTAATGTAGTGATAGAATGTATTTGTATTTGCCAATACTAAAACTAACCACTAGCTGTCAGTAGTGTTACACTTACCTGTAGAGTGTGTAGATTACGAATCAGAAGTTAAACTGTGTTGCTGTGTCCCATCCTGAAAAGTAGAATAAAACTATTTTATTTTTATGTTTGTTACAAAGCTGTGTTTATTAGATCAAGAAACATTACAGTTAAGTGTTTTAGTGACGAATTACAACTAAAATCAACATAAATTTACCTCAGAATTAACCAGATATATACAATTACAAAAAGGTAATTTTGAAAATATATAATCTTTCTAATCCAAATATATAATTGGAAATATAAATTTGAAGTGAAATTTAACATTAGATTGATAAAACGACAAATAAATGTACATTAATAACCTTAGAAACCCAAATCATGACAAGCTACAGTGTTATCGAAAATGACGTATTTGGTGTTTAACTTTATATAATGTAATAAATCAGACATTTACCTCTCATCCTGCAGCATTTGAAAATCAGCACGACTGTCACTAGCAGATATGGAGAAACTGCCAGAACAGAACTGAGTGTGTGGAGGACAGAGGTCTGAGATCCTGAATGAGACGCTGAAGAAGAGACACACAAACACTTTATCAAGCACCATATCTGAACGAGAACATAAGAAGAAATAAATCAGCTCGGTTTCATTGACTCTCACCTGTGACTGAGATCCAGCTCTTGGGTGACTCTCCTCTCTCTGGGTGTTTGCAGGAGTAGAAACCCTCGTGTGACTTTGAGACAGTAGAGATGATCATCTCTGTAGTTTGATTCTGGATGAGTGACCCATCTTTATAGAAATCAGCTCTGAGGTTTGGTGAGGTTGGATATTTATATAAACAGCGTAGAGTCAGAGTTTCTCCTTCAGTCACAGGATGAACAGGACTCTCCAGAATCACACCAGCTACAGAAACAGGGCAAACATCAACTGACAAATAGTAAGAATATAGTAAGAATGTACCAACAATGTGGAGACAACAGCAATAATAATAATAATAATATTTCTTGTTTGGCTCTCAGCAAAGGCGGTCGCATTCTCTTCCCTCCCTACCCTTACCTCCCCTGCTTGCTCTCTCGTCTTGTCCTTGTCTAACACTGAAGAGACTCTCTCTGCACTATTCTACAAAACCGAAATTATGGATCTGATCAACTGGTCTCTTAACGCAATTGACACCATCTTCTCGACTAGAAGTTTGGGATCGGGAGTACCCAAGTGTCCTGCTGGTACTTTCGCAGCTGGCTACACGATGGACGCATGGGAGAGGTGGCGGGTCGTGTGTCTGGCTGCTCTTTCCGTGGAGGACATTGAAGACATCTACCTATTCGGAACCATGATAACTGGGTTTCTGCTGTTTGGATTAGGCGTTGCCCTGAATTATCGGAGAATTAAGGAGACGGGAACAGCTGTCCAAAACCTCACAAGGCTGCCCGTCATGATTGAAGCAGTTGGCAGAGTGGTCGCCTCTGAGACAGAGACTATTAACCGCAATATGGATTCGATCACGGATAAGCTATAGGCTTTGGAAAGGAAAATTGATGGACAAGGAGATCAGAATGGACAATGAGAATAGCTGTGAAATTAGGCAGCTGTTCACCCAAAGACACAATAATCTTATCTCTTTTCGGCTTCCCAAAACAACAGACAGTTTGGCAAGGTTGCTCTGGAATCTAACTCCCCGGATGAATGCTGCAGGGAGACGCTCTTTCTTCCCTCCCCCCTCAACAAACACCTTGTGATTGCCGAGCGTTTGGGTTCCGGCCAAGGTCGTTTCCATGGCAATTGCTGTGTCGCACCACAATCTGCGGACTGAGACAACTTGTTTGGAGTGCAAGCGCGGCAGACCTCTAGGCACACGAACTTACACATACACACACTCACACGCTCATAGATACAGATATTCATTCACCTCCCATTACCCACATCTAACGCCTTTGCCGCTTCTTCCCGTCAGACTGATAACGGGTCTGTGTTAGCGCTGTAATGGCTGCAGACTGGATGGCTGTTCGTCTGAACTGGATTACTCTCTGCAAGTTGTGTGTTCCTGTATTGACTGTGCTCTATGCTGAGGTTTTTTTGTCTGTTCTCACACTGTACTCCCGTTCAGGAGCAAAGTGTGAGGAATATATTTTTTCTCCTTCCTTTCCTCATGTTGTGCTGTATTTTTCTTCTCTATTGCATTTCGTTGCCTTGTACCTACATGTGGAATGACAATAAATTGAATCCAATCCAATTAATAATGCATTTTTACACCTTAATAGCAATCATAAATTACAAGACAGTAATACAAAGCAATATCTATTCAACATTAAATTCAAATGAATCAGGAAAAGCTCATTTAAAAAGATGAGATTTAAGACGTGATTTAAAAGTAAGAAGAGAATCACTTTCACATTGTTGTGTAAGAGAGTATCAGAGACGAGGAGCAGCTGAACGCTCTGAACCCCACAGTGGTGAAATAAACAGGAGGAAGAACAAGAGAAACAGATGAGGAAGATCTAATGTGTGAACACCAAAAGTGAATTGAATTATTTGCACGAGTAGATTACATACAAAGTCAATGCAAAGACACAAATCAGAGAGATATATGGGCTTCTGCAGATGTGCTCAGAGGAAGAGGTTCTAGTTTATGGAGGAGTTTGAGACCTAACTCAAATAGGACAGAGTTAATCAATACAATAATAATAATGATAATAATAATACCTTTTCTCATGGGGGTTATGAAATATGTAAACAAATAAACATGACGTGGATAAATGACTGCACGATTCTGGATAAATTTAGAATCACAATGATTTATTTATTTTTTTGGACAAAAGTCGAAGGTTGAGCAATGAATTAATAGTCAATGGTTTATTAGTCTAGAGGACTCGTTGTCATTCATGAATAATGATTGCATGGGTGACTGAATTGAGATGGCAATCCGGCTATTTATATCCAAAACATGAAAAAAGGGCTTTTGTGAAATTAATAAATACAGAAACACAGACTCAAGGTGTACAGTGATATTAACAGGATGATATTTCTCTCCAGATTCAGACTCACACCAGTACACTCCAGTGTCATATGTGATGGTGGATCTGATTGTACATGTAGATCCTGATTGTGTTCCCCACCCTGATGAACAATCTTCCAGCCCCCATCTGTCTGTGTATCTTCTCACTGTCCATCCAGTAGAGTTACTCTGGTCCTCACAGCTCAGAGTGAGAGAGTCAAATCTGAAGTGTTGAGTTCTGTTGGGTCTGACGATCAGAGAGACTGGAGGAGAAACACCTGAGACGACAATTACAGCTACAGTTTAGAAATCAAGTCAAGACAGTTTTATTGATTTTATAGACTCAACTCAGCGGTCAGTTCTTCGTACAGTGTGAATCTAGTAGTACTGATATTTAGCTGAGTTTGTTGTATATTAGCTTACTGATATAATTATTAGGCAGATACTAATCAAACTGTAAAATGATTGATTAAGTGTTTATATGGTTCATCTTATAAAATCTGCTGATGTGCACAATGAGTGTCCTGTGTTGTTGGTAAAGTGCCTAGAATCAAGATGTAAGGTCAATTACATACAAATTTAAAAAACGATTTATTAAATATGTCAGATGATACATTTTTATTACACCTATTTGATTATGTTCCCAGAAGTCCACTTATGTAAGAAACAGTTTTGTGCCACAGTAATTATATTTTAGTTTTTCATGACAATTTTCCTCCATTAGAATTAAACGTTTTACATTTTTTGCAGCTAACTCAGGAATCAAGGTGTTGCTGGTTAGTTTGGTTTATTTAGGAGCTGCTAGTATGCAGTAACTACACCTGACAGCAGAAGCATCTTTCTCCATTCACACCATTAAAAAGTAGCTGTATATTATGACAGGATGAGATTTATTCAAGACACATCAAGCTCTAAAAAAGATCATGGAAAATTTCCAGAGTGTCTCATTCATTCTGTAGTTCAGTTTGAACTCACCAGTGACCCATATTAACTGTTTGTTGCTGTACCATGTGTCATAGCCTGGATCTCCTCTCTTTGCTCTGCACACATAAACTTCTGTGTGTTTTAGAGCAGCAGAACTGACAGTGTAGTTTCCTCCAGCTCCTCTGCTGCTGTCTGAGAGCAGATCATAACGATGTCTGTCTGTATAAAGTGAAAAAGTGCAGTTACCTCAAGAAATGAGCAGTCATTTATATATGAGTCTTATAAATGACCTTTGTTGGTATAATCTTACCTGATGGAGCAGTATCAGTGAACCAGCTGAATGTCCAGCCTGTAGAGGAGCCCTCAACCTCACAGATCAGAGTCACTGGATCTCCTTCAGTCAACCACGTCTGTGGAGAAACACTTAAAACTGCCTGAGCTTTATCTGAAATAGAGAAATCACTCATTAATAACATGTTAAACTTGTGTGTGAATGTGAAGAGATGATCAAACTCACCTGATACTGTCAGTGTAACTGCATCACTGCGGTGTAATGTTCGTGGTACTTCTCTCTCTGCTCCATAACAGAAGTATTTACCTGCGTCAGACTCAGTAACAGACCTGAATGTGTGTTCCTGTAGATCACTGAAAACTAAACCATCTTTATACCAGATGTACTGCCAGCTAGTGACTTCTTCAGCATATATGTCACATCTGAGTAACTCTCTCTCCTCTGAATACATGTTGAGCAGGTTTGATTGTCACTGTGGGTTTTGGTGTTTCTGTAGAACAACAACAATTCACAATGAAAATAATGTGCTGCTTTTACTGCATGAACACAGTTACTTGACTGTAAAACACACACATGCTAAATCAGATGAGACTGAAGTGTTGTTCTCTATAGCTGTTATAGTCATTTATAAAAGATCTGTCAATATAGAATCATTGGGAATTTAGAAACATGAGTTGTGAAAGTTTTTTAACTAAAGTTTTCCAACAGAAGATCTTGTCTCAGTTTCGATTTCATGGAACATAAACATGAAATATTTGACTGGTATTTTATAGATTTGGTCACAGCAGAGAACTGATTTTTGTTTTCTTCAGGAATGTCATTCGACTATTGATGATTGCAAATGGTGGAAATCTCAGACGCCATGAGTCCCAGCATCGTCTGAAATTCCTTCAAGTGAACAGAGCTGCCATAGTCTGAAATGGCGCAGGGAAGACAAAATGGCCGCCGAGCATTCCCGAGAGAGGCAAGCTCACATCTCCACTGAGTCGAAGCATACTTCCAGATATGTTATAGACTGACTCGGGGCGAGAATGCTCTTCTGTATGTTGACACATAGCCCTAGGGACTCTAAGTGATGAAGCAGCGCGTCTATATGGCCGATTAGCGTGTCCCGGGACTGAGCCAAAATCAGCCAATCGTCCACTCGCTCTGAGAGGGGGGAGGGGGGGTTTGCTGCATCCATGCACTTCGAAAAAGTGAGTGGGGCAAAAGCCAGGCCGAACGGGAGAACAGTTTATAAGTATGCTGTGCCCTCGAAAGCAAACCTCAGAAAGTGTCTGGTCTGTGATGCGGTGCTATCTGAATATAAAAGTACGCGTCCTTTAAATCCACGGACGCAAACCAGTCACCAGGGCGAATTTGCGCCAGGATCTGTTTCAGCATTAACATCCTGAACGGACGCTTGAAGCCGGCGTCAGCTTTCTGTCATTCAGCAAGCGCTCTGTATGTTGTCAGTCCGTTTTGTGTCTTGTGAGTCTTATTTAGTGTTGTCTGTCCTAAAAGATGCATAACTCCTAGGCTAAGACGATGGGCGATCCCAGATCGCGTTTCAGGTTGTGTGTTAGTCCCTGCCCTCGCTACATCACGAGTGGGGACACACACAATCTGTGCGTGGTCTGCCTGGGTGCGGAGCATGCGGCGTCGGCTCTCGAGGGAGCCGATTTCCCGCACTGTGAGCAGCCCAGAGAGAGGGCTCGACGCCTCGCTTGTCTTCCTAGCTTTGTAAGCTGCAGTGTTTGCACAAGCATAAGAGAAAATTAAAGCCGGTCCCGCTTCTGCCGTAAAAAAGAGAGAGGAAAAAAAGGCAGAGCGGCGGCTGCGCTCGCAGGGCTCGCAGAAAAGAAAAAAAAGGCTGATCTGGATGGCGAGAGTCAGACGGGCATGTCCCTATCTCCTCCCGTATCCGCCAGATCTGACGCCCCGTCTCTCGGTTTGGAAGCGGTATTCTTCCCTGCCGAGACGAGGGCTCAACGCTTCGTCTCTCTTCCTTCCTTGGAGGTTGACGTGACGAGCGTTGACGAGGTTTCGCCTCCTCGTTCGCTCTCGAGCTCTCCGCGCAGTTTTGGTCCCACTTCTGCCGAGGCAGAGCGGCGGCTGCACTTGTGGGGCTCGCAGGCTGATCTGGCTGGTGAGAGTGAGACAGGTATGTCCTTATCTCCTCCCGTATCCGCCAGATCTGGCGCCCCGTCTCTCGTTTGGAAGCGGTCTCTTCCCCCCGAGACGAGGGCTTGACGCTGCGTCTTTCTTCCTCCGAGGAGGTTGATGTGACGAGCGTTCACGAGGTTTCGCCGCCTCTTTCGCCCCAGTTTGAGGAGCCACTTCTACACAGGAGCCTTCCGTTTTTTCCCCGATCTCCACACCGAGGTGTCGAGGTCCTGACGGGCGAGCCCCAGGACCGTGGAAGGCGACCCCTACTGGGGTGGAGCGGCTTACACCGCGGTACATGGTGACCGTCTCACCTCAGTGCCCTTCAGGGACTTGTCTGCCAACCCTGCCGTTGTCCCAGGGCGCAGCGGGTTCCAGCGAGTATTTCTCTCAGGTTTTTCCGCCTGTGAATACAGCGGACCTGAGAGACTCGCCTCAGCCGCCAGATCGCGCGTTTCCTTCCAGTGCGCCGCATCTATTACACCAGAGGTCAGTCTCGAGCGACTGATTCCCCTAGTAGATCATTTGGCAGCCCGGCAGCGACTGCTGAATGTGTCTCCTTGGGTCCTGCACACGGTAGAGAATGGCTATTGCATCCAGTTCGATGGGCCACCTCCGCCGTTCAACGGGGTTGTTGTGACTGAGGTCCGCCCCGAGCAGGCTCTGGTGCTGGAACAGGAAGTCGTTACTTTGCTGAGGAAGGAAGCCATCGAGTTGGTTCCTCCTTACGAAGTTCACACCAGCTTCTACAGCCGGTACTTCATTGTTCCAAAGAAGGATGGGGGGCTGAGGCTTGTCACGATAGACCTCAAAGATGCCTATTTCCATGTCTCCATCCTTCCTTCTCACAGGAAGTTCCTGAGGTTTGCTTTCGGGGGCAAAGCGTACCAGTATCGGGTTCTTCCCTTCAGCCTAGCACTCTCACCCTGCACTTTCACCAAGTGTGTGGATGCGGCACTGATCCCGTTGCGACTGCAGGGCATCCGCATACTCAATTATATTGACGATTGGTTGATCCTCGCTCAATCAGAGCGGTTGGTGATTCGGCATCGAGATGTCGTTTTCGCCCACATGAAAGACTTGGGGTTAAGACTAAACGCCAGGAAAAGTGTGCTTTCTCCAGCTCAGAAAACCACTTATCTAGGCGTGGTGTGGGATTCGACGAGTCGATCCTCACGACAGTCATGAGAGTGCGAGAGGGCCAGTCACTCACTGTCAAGCAGTTGAGGATGGTTGGGCTCATGGCAGCTGCGTCCAACGTGATCCGTTCGGCCCGCTGTACATGAGGCCCCTACAGTGGTGGCTCAAGACCAAGGGGGTCTCCCTGAGGGGAAACTCGCTCCACGCTGTCGAAGTGTCACACCGCTGTCCGTGCCTTAGACATGTGGAGGGATCCTTGGTTTTTGTCTCGGGGCCCGGTGCTGGGAGCTCCTTGTCGCCGTGTCTCGCTTGTTTTAACGGGGGGGAGGGGGGGGGGGGGGGGGGGGTGATGATCTGAGACAACTTGATTTGAATGCCAGCGTGGCGGCTCTCCCGGCCTACAAATACACAAACTTTACACACATATATAGAGATATGCATTCACCTCCCCACCCCCGATCCCTCGCCTTCGCCACTTTGTACCGCCAGTCTGACAAGCGGGTCTGTGACCAGCGCCAAGAACGGCTGCAGGACCGGATGGCTGCTTGACGGAGCTGGATTACCTCCCCTTTTTCAAAGTCGTGTGTCTATGTTGTTTTGATTATGTGCTTGTGTTGCTGGGGTGTTTTTCCTGTTCTCACACTGTACTCACAAAGGAGCATAGTCTGGGGGTTATTTTTTTTCTCCCCACCTTCCTCATGTTATGCTGTATTTCTTCCTCAATTACTGTCTTCCTGTCTTGCCTACCCCCTTGTCATATTGTATGTATGTTATGTATGGACAGGTTGATTGCTAATTTCGCTGGTACTTGTGACTGTTATATGAGTTATATGAGTCTGAGCCAGAGGGCGCAGACTCATATAACTCGTAGACTTTATCACAGTATGAAAATAATGTTTTTTTTGCCTCCTTAATAAGAAGCCTCATCAGATTGCATAAGTTGTTTCAAACACTCAGTGACATTTTAAAATGAGTTTTTAGTAAAAACAGTAATAATAGTCTTGTGTTGATGACTAAACATGCTAGCCCTTATGCAAATAGAAACAATTATATTTTATGAATACTTCAGGAAAGATAATCGACTTGAGACTTATTTTATTAAAATAAAATTATGTAGCATCATTAAAGTTTTTCTTTGGTGTGGTAAGGTTTGGGGTGGGGGGTGGTCCATGTTTCAGGAGGTAGGGGTTTGCATGGGGTTTCAGAGGGGGGCGGAGTGGTTTGAGTTCAGGGCTCTCACAGCCTGGGGGAAAAAGCTGTTGAGCAGTCTGGCGGAGCGGGCTCTGATGCTCCGGTACCGTCTTCCTGATGGTAGGAGCTGGAAGAGACTGTGGGAGGGATGGGTGGAGTCCTTCACGATGCTGTTGGTTTTGCTGGAGCATCGTGTAAGGAAGATGTCCAGGATGGAGGGGAGAGGGGCACCAATGATCTTTGCAGCTGTGTTCACTGTCCGCTGGACGGTCTTGCGGTCAGCAGCACTGCAGTTCCCATACCAGACAGTGATGCAGCTGGTCAGCACACTCTCAATGGTGCCTCTGTAGAATGTGGTGAGGATGGGTGGAGGGAGACTTGCTCTTTTCAGCCGGCGGAGAAAGTGTAGGCGCTGTTGTGCCTTTTTGGAGAGTGACATGGTGTTGGTGGTCCAGGTGAGATCCTCTGTAATGTGCCCCCCAGGAATTTAGTGCTGCTGACTCTCTCCACAGTCAAGCTGTCGATGATCAGTGGGGGGTGGTCAACGGAGTTTCTTCTGAAGTCCATCACAACCTCCTTTGTCTTCTCCACATTGAGGGACAGATTGTTTGTGCCACACCATTCAGCCAGCTGTGCCACTTCCTCTCTGTAGTGCGTTTCATCATTGTTGCTGATGAGACCTACCACTGTTGTGTCATCAGCAAACTTGATGATGTGGTTGGAGCTGAACTTGGCAGTGCAGTCGTGGGTCAGCAGTGTGAAGAGCAGCGGGCTAAGCACACAGCCTTGTGGGGCACCTGTGCTCAGTGTTGTAGTGCTCGAGGTGTTGTTGCTGACACGGACTGACTGAGGTCTTCCAGTTAGAATGTCCTGGATCCAGTTACAAAGGGAATTGTTAAGGCCCAGCAGGTTTAGCTTATTTATGAGCTGTTGTGGGATTATTGTGTTGAATGCCGAGCTGAAGTCAATGAACAGCATTCTAACATCGGAGTCTTTATTTTCTAGGTGGGTAAGAGCCAGGTGGAGGGTGGAGGAAATTGCATCGTCCGTAGAGCGGTTTGGACAGTATGCAAACTGGAGCGGGTCGAGTGTGTTGGGGAGGCTGTTTTTGATGTTATGCATGACTAGACTCTCAAAGCACTTCATCATGATTGGAGTCAGTGCTATGGGACGGTAGTCTTTGAGACAGGACACAGGTGATTTCTTTGGTACCGGGTAAATAATACTCACAGAGCACAAGAGGAAGCTGACTGAGCTCCATACTGACTGAATGATGACAGACGGTTAAAGACACAGACTGTGTTAAAGACTCAAGACTTCCTGAAACCTGCAGTCAGATATTTAGAAACATCCTGACAGATTAAAGACATACAAATGTACCTCATGTGTTACAGAAGCTCTTTTGATAATGTTGATAATCTTGTAACAAGTTTTCACAAAATGTCAGACTGAATAACATGCAAGCTTTCTACTGAAATGTTGTTGTGACCCATTCAGTATTAAATTGAACAGGATTTATTTACTATTATGAAAACTTGTATTCTGGTGTGTTTAATGAACAATGGAAAGTATTTATAATGATGCATAGAGCAATATTTTGATGGTTCTTTATTGTGATGCTGTTATTATCTGTATTCATAATGATGTATTTACGTCACAATAAAGTGACCAATGCTGTTCCTCCTTCATTGGTTCGTGTTGTGGAGCTGAAACAGAACAAACCACAACTATGAGCTCATATCTATTTATATTCTATCAGGCCTCTGACACTGATATATTTGTTCCTGTGAACACAGTTTAGTATTCATACACCAAGGCAAGGGATGGACATTGAAACATTTAATGTTTATGATTCCAGGTACAACAATTCAGACTACACTGGTATGTTTCACACTGTTACTGAGTAGTGACACGGTTGTTAAAAACTGTAGCAAATCTGAAGCAACCGTCACAGATTGAGCCAGAGATAAACAGGTAGTGAAACACAGGCAGGTTTATTGACAGGCTTGTGGAAGCAGATCATGATGATCAATGCCAGGTGAGTATCAAACACTATGAGCAGTTCAATGGTTGTTAGCTGTATGCCTACGAGTGGTTTCTTTGCAGGTTCTTTGGAGATCAGAGACCAGGAATGAAGGAGTACTACACTGGAGAATAGTTGGAGAATCATCAGGAGATCTAGAGTAGTGATGGGTCGTTCTTGAACGAGTCGTTCATTTTGAAAGAATCTTTAATGTGACTCGGGAAGAAGAGTCGTCTCGGGGAGTGATTCGTTCAGTCGCGCATGTGCATTGCACAACATTCTATGGGTCCTGTACTGGAATTAGTTCACCTCCCGAGTCTTCGGGTTTGAGTCGTTCGTTCATCACAGGACAGCCCCATACGCTTTACCAATGCAGCCTGAGCCGGATAGAGAATTAAAGAGACAGATCGCACAATGGGTCCAATAAGTGAAGTCATTTAATATGTGTCTGCAGCAGCTCGGTATGCGCAACAACTGAAGATATTAGAAGACATGTTTGTCATAAGAGTTTTATAGTAACATAGCTTATCAACATGATGATGATGAATTTGTAAGTAAATGTAATTAACATCTAAATAAATTCCCAAGATAAATTATATTGTTTGAAAATGTTTATTTACATTAAAAGCAAAATAACTGAAATAATAAGAGCACAAGTATAAATCTGGAACTTCTTTAGGTCTGTCTACATATCATGTAGTAATTGCAATGTCTTCTGGTCCATATCCTTTCCTTAGGAAGGTGTGACCCTGATTAATGTAACATAAAAATACTATATTTATATATTGTGCTATTGTATTGTGGAGTGACACTTTCATAAACTGTTCTATGCTCCTCTGATTATATAATGGTAAATATTACAATATCATAGCACAACAACAGTGATCAGCAATAATGATAAGCCTAATACTCACAATAAAAATATTAAGGTCATATAGATCATAACACAGTCTCGGAGGTAAGAAGTGGATTATCCTTCACCTGAAATGTTTGTCTTTTCATCCTGAAATGCACGGCAAATGTTGGTTCACAATAATTAGGAACCACAGTTTCCACAAATCCCTTCACTTGATTGGGATGTTCTCTTTTATTCTGAACGGCAAGGGCAGTGACTGTAACATTGAGCATATTTTTCAGTATTAAACATCTATTTACATCGATTTCATCAGGCTCCAAAAATTCTTCACCGTTTTTGCACCGTTTTTTGGGGGCTGAATGCAGCCCAGGTGTGTGTCGTGACTGGGCTGATGACTGTGATGCATCCCTGACACAAGCATTATTTGATTTTTTTTAAAATACATTTAGAAAGATAGCCTACATCAGCCATGCAACAACATTTAACCGAGAGAATGATGTGAATGAGGAAGTAGAAGAGAAAGAATAAACAGCTTGCATAACTTTACACATTACTAATAATTTCTGATGATGCAGTGTTGCCAAATAAACCACGTGTGTGTGAAGAGAAGTTCATGTCAGTGGTTTTCAGATCTTGTTTTGTTAGTTCTTCTTGCAGAATGAGAAATGTTGGTAAAACTAAACACATACGAATTTTAATCAGTTGAGAGGCATCAATATTTATTTTTTTGTTTGTGTTTTTTTATTTTTTTGGGTAACACTTTCTATGAAGCCCATATTTATAATACATTATGAGGGTATTCCGAAATAATAATAAATAATCGTTATAACAATTATAATACGTTATATTGCTTAAACATTTGTGCTTATAACTTTTAAGATTATGATTATTCATAACACAAATTGAACGCCATATTAAACCTATTTTACATTTATAATGGACTATATATCTTGACATTGTTTGTTTAAGATCTGCACAGTATCTTTCTACATCTTGTAAGTGGTTAGGTGTGGAGTGTTATTTGAGTTTTCCCTGTGAGGCTAATATTAATTTTGATATGAGCTAATTAATTTCAACTGAATAAAATGCAATCTTTATATGTTAGGTTACATTTTATTTTGATGGTCCCCTTAGTCTATTGACTATAAGCAACTTTGCAACTAACCCTCATTCTCAGTAGAGTATTAGTAAGCTTAGGTTAAGGTTAGGGTAGAATGTTGATGTACTCTCAGAGATACTTATAGTCAGTTTGTCTGTTGGGGAACCATCAAAATAAAGTGTTAGCATATATTTAGCAGACATACTACTAATACTCCAATGACTGCTAGTTGACATGTAGTTGCAGAGTGACTTATCAACAGCTGTCTAAAGAGTACCATCAAAATAATCAAACTGATATTACAATAAAAAATAGTTCAATGCAAATGTGTCATATTACACATTCATCTGATCTGATATCTGATCTTATGGTTGTTTGAGAGAAAAAAAAAAAAGATTATTATTGTTACTACTACTATACCTATACAGGTCCTTCTCAAAAAATTAGCATATTGTGATAAAGTTCATTATTTTCTGTAATGTACTGATAAACATTAGACTTTCATATATTTTAGATTCATTACACACAACTGAAGTAGTTCAAGCATTTTATTGTTTTAATATTGATGATTTTGGCATACAGCTCATGAAAACCCAAAATTCCTATCTCAAAAAATTAGCATATCATGAAAAGGTTCTCTAAACGAGCTATTAACCTAATCATCTGAATCAACTAATTAACTCTAAACACCTGCAAAAGATTCCTGAGGCTTTTAAAAACTCCCAGCCTGGTTCATTACTCAAAACCGCAATCATGGGTAAGACTGCCGACCTGACTGCTGTCCAGAAGGCCATCATTGACACCCTCAAGCAAGAGGGTAAGACACAGAAAGAAATTTCTGAACGAATAGGCTGTTCCCAGAGTGCTGTATCAAGGCACCTCAGTGGGAAGTCTGTGGGAAGGAAAAAGTGTGGCAGAAAACGCAGCACAACGAGAAGAGGTGACCGGACCCTGAGGAAGATTGTGGAGAAGGACCGATTCCAGACCTTGGGGGACCTGCGGAAGCAGTGGACTGAGTCTGGAGTAGAAACATCCAGAGCCACCGTGTACAGGCGTGTGCAGGAAATGGGCTACAGGTGCCGCATTCCCCAGGTCAAGCCACTTTTGAACCAGAAACAGCGGCAGAAGCGCCTGACCTGGGCTACAGAGAAGCAGCACTGGACTGTTGCTCAGTGGTCCAAAGTACTTTTTTCGGATGAAAGCAAATTTTGCATGTCATTCGGAAATCAAGGTGCCAGAGAGGGAGAGGGAAATGCCAAAATGCCTGAAGTCCAGTGTCAAGTACCCACAGTCAGTGATGGTCTGGGGTGCCATGTCAGCTGCTGGTGTTGGTCCACTGTGTTTTATCAAGGGCAGGGTCAATGCAGCTAGCTATCAGGAGATTTTGGAGCACTTCATGCTTCCATCTGCTGAAAAGCTTTATGGAGATGAAGATTTCATTTTTCAGCACGACCTGGCACCTGCTCACAGTGCCAAAACCACTGGTAAATGGTTTACTGACCATGGTATTACTGTGCTCAATTGGCCTGCCAACTCTCCTGACCTGAACCCCATAGAGAATCTGTGGGATATTGTGAAGAGAAAGTTGAGAGACGCAAGACCCAACACTCTGGATGAGCTTAAGGCCGCTATCGAAGCATCCTGGGCCTCCATAACACCTCAGCAGTGCCACAGGCTGATTGCCTCCATGCCACGCCGCATTGAAGCAGTCATTTCTGCAAAAGGATTCCCGACCAAGTATTGAGTGCATAACTGAACATAATTATTTGAAGGTTGACTTTTTTTGTATTAAAAACACTTTTCTTTTATTGGTTGGATGAAATATGCTAATTGTTTGAGATAGGAATTTTGGGTTTTCATGAGCTGTATGCCAAAATCATCAATATTAAAACAATAAAAGGCTTGAACTACTTCAGTTGTGTGTAATGAATCTAAAATATATGAAAGTCTAATGTTTATCAGTACATTACAGAAAATAATGAACTTTATCACAATATGCTAATTTTTTGAGAAGGACCTGTACATGGTCTTTGATTGCTTTAGATATGAGACTCATAATACATTATAACAATGATAAATATAATCCATTGTAACTTAAGTTGTTATAAATCATCATGATCTTAAACGGTATAACCTCAAATAAGTAAATATTATAATACATTAAAACTGTTCTTATATTCATAAGATGATTTGGAAACTTGAGGTGCATTTACATCACAATAAAGGTTTTTTTGCATTATGCATTCATTGTAATGCCTTAAGAATACCCTTATAATGTATTATAAATATGGGCTTCGTAGAAAGTGTTAGGTTTTTTTTTTTTTTGTAAATCTCTATTCTTATTACATTTTTTCTCAGTTGCTTAGACACTAAAATTCATTAAAAAAGCCAAATATCACAAACATTAAAACAAAAGACATTTTCTTTATATATTTCTCAGAACTATTAACACTATGCTGGTGTTTCACAGCTCTGTTCATCATTTGACTCCATGTGTTCCTGTTCAGTAGCGTTCACAAACCATTAATGCCACCAAAAGCAGCAGATCTCACCATGTGAACACTAGTATGCAGCATTTTCACCCTCCAGTCAGAACCACAGGATGTGTAAAAATAATCACGTGTGAATTCATTGGCTGTGGATACAAAAATGCAAGCTCAAATTTTGTGAACACTGATTTACTGATTTACACAGTTATTAAACTGTGTTCACAGGAACAAATATATCAGTGTCAGAGGCCTGCTAGAATAGAAATACATAGATATGAGCTCATAGTTGTGGTTTGTTCTGTTTCAGCTTCATCGCACGAACCAGTGAAGGAGGAACAGTTGGTCACTTTATTGTCATATAAATACATCATTATAAATACAGCTAATACCATAATTACAATAAAGAACCAAAATATTGCTCCATTTCCCTTGTTCTTTAAACAACTTTTCATAATAGTAAATAAATCCTGTTCAATTTAATACTGAATGGGTCACGACATCATTTCAGTAGAAAGCTTGCATGTTATTCAGTCTGACATTCTGTGAAAACATGTTACAAGATTATCAACATTATCAAAATATCTTCTGTAACACATGAGGTACATTTGTATGTCTTTAATCTGTCATGATGTTTCTGAAGATCTGACCGCAGGTTTCAGGAAGTCTTGAGTCTTTAACACAGTCTGTGTCTTTAACCGTCTGTCATCATTCAGTCAGTATGGAGCTCAGTCAGCTTCCTCTTGTGCTCTGTGAGTATTATTTTCTCTAAATGTATTTCAGTGGAATTATTATATTATGTAGATGATCAAGTGTTTTAGTGTTCCTAGATTTGTGTCTTTTCTTGCTGCTCTCAGAGTTTCAGATCCAGCTCTAGTCCATGATATATGAGTGAAGGATGAGTTTGAGAGAGGAAGTGTGCAGTTAGTGCTGTTTGTGAAAGAGAAATGCACTCTGTTGTGTTGTAGATCAGTGTTTGTTCAGTCAGTCAGTTTTGTGATCGGTTCTGTTGGTTTGTTTGTTCAGTTATTGTTGCTGTTATGGTAATATTCACTAGTACACAGTTAGTAAGAGTTTGTCTTTATTCTTCTGCTCGTGATCAGACTGTTTCCTTCAAGTTCTCTAAACAGTTCTCTGCTGTGACCAAATCTATAAAATACCAGTCAAATATTTCATGTTTATCTAGACACATATACAGTCCGTACACAATATCTTAATATTTGTTCATCTTTATAATTATCAGCTCTATGTTCACATTGTAATGAGTTTTCTCTTTGTGTTTTAGTGCTGATTTCAAACATCTACTCTGGACATACTGAAGGTGAGTCTCAATTTAATTAATTTACTTTCATCACATATGAGTGATTCTACATTAACTGTTACAAACCAACTGAGAGTTGAGAAATTATTTTACAATGACTATGCACCCTTTTAATAAGTTGAATTATTCATGTGACAATTCTGAGGTGTGACATGAAACACACACACACACACACAAACATAAGTCAGCAGCAATGTTCCCTCTAAACTGTACGCGCGCTGCCAGGAAATCCACGTGGACTACTTGCACAACTACTACGTATTACAGCTCGGGAGTTTCCGGTTAGCGTTCAGTGCACCTACATACAGACAGTTTCTCATGAGAACGCAGATTATTACTACATTTTAGGGCTCGAATTTCTTAAAAAACAACAATTAATCATATTTTCTGCGTTAACATGAATTATCTTCAACCTGCTGAAATGTTCCTATAAATATATTTCCCTTCCAAATGTTCATTCTGAATAATAAATCAATATATTTCCTCACTAACCTGCTGCATCAGCGCTTGTCTTGTCATGAACAGAATTTTTATTTTACTGATCACATTTCATACCTGTGGAATGTAGTTTTAAATTAATTTGTCAGATAAACACCCTTATGAAAATTAACCATGGTTTTACTATAGAAAAAGTGTCATTTTTTTTTTTTTTCATTTTTACCATTTGTATAACAATACTTTTACTACAAATAGCCTACCATAGGCTGCCATAGCCTACCATACACTCTTAAAAATAAAGGTGCTTCACGATGCCATAGAAGAACCTTTTTGTCTAAATGGTTCCATAAAGAACCTTTAACATCAGAAGAACCTTTCTGTTTCACAAAAGATTCTTTGTGGTAAAACAAGGTTCTTCAGATCATAAAAAGGTAAGAAAGAGATGCTTCTTTAAAGAACATTTGACTGAATGGTTCTTTGTGGAACCAAAAATGGTTCTTCTATCTATGGCATCGGTGTGAAGAACTTTTTGAAGCACCTTTATTTTTAAGAGTGTAGTCACCTGTGGGATACATGGCGCTCTATTCTGTTGTCCTTTTTCTCTATCGAATCTTTTAGTAATTATCAGATTATATATAATTTGAAAGCGTAGAAGCTCAAGATTCATCCTGTGAAAACCATTTTGAAATTGATCATTGCGTTACCATTGAAATGTTACTTTAAAATCTTTTGGTGGTCTCCTCCCCATTAGTGGGCGGTGTCATATTACAAAATGCATTACGCTAATTTTTTTTTCTTTGATGAATAAAAATAGAAAAAGAACAGCTTTAATTCAAAATTTAAAGCTTTTCTAACAATATACGCCTTTACTATCAATTTGACATATCATTTAACATATCCTTGCTGAATAAAGTTTCTTTAAAAAAGAAAGAAAGAAAAACAAAAATACTGACCCCAAACGTTTGAATAGTAGTGTATATTGTAACACAAAATTTATGTTTTGAATAAACACTGTTCTTTTTAACTTCTTATTCATAAAAAATATCACAGGTCCCAAAAACTAATAAGCAGTACCACCGTTTCCAACACTGATTATAAATCAGCATATTAGAATGATTTCTGAAGGATCATGGATATTCAAATATATATATAAATTGCAATAATATTTCACAATATTATTTTGTGAAATAATATTAAGTATTTTTTATTAAATAAGTACAGCCTTGATGAGCATAAGAAACTTCTTCAAAAAACTTTACTGATCCCAAACTTTTGACCGGTAGTATATTATACTGTAGAAATCTTTTCTCAGATAACATAAAATGTACATCCTTTAGTTATATCAAGGGTCAAATCTAATATACATAGTATATTATATATAGTAAATAGCACATTCAAGTTCAAAGTTACACACTTTCGTGTGTGTGCTGTACAGGGTATAAATAATGTTCCCTTCCAGGAACTTCGAGCTGCGTCGAAACGCATATGGGAATGCCTTCAGCGTGACCAGGCTCTGAATATGATGTGTAATCAGTCAAACAAGGGCGAGGCGTCACGGGCGGGGTGACGTCACGACCAGGAAGCATATAAGCACGTGCGACGGAGCCGGCTTCAGCTTTTTGTCATTCAGCGAAGCGCTCTGTGTGTGTCAGTCTTATTTACTGTTGTTTGTCCTAGTTTTAAGTGGAAAGCATTCAGTATCATGCCAAAGCCAAGGGCAAGCTCAGGGGTGAAGCTTTCAGACCACGTTTTGAGTCGTGTGTGCATCCTTGCCCTCGCTATATCATGAGCGAGGACACACACGATTTGTGCGTGGTCTGAGAAAAAAAGGCAGAGCGGCGGCTGCACTCGCGGGGCTTGGAGAGAGAAAAAAAAAGAGAAAAAGGCTGATCTGGCGCCCCGTCTCTCGGTTCGGAAGCGGTCTCTTCCCCCCGAGACGAGGGCTCAACGCTTCGTCTCTCTTCCTCCGAGGAGGTTGATGTGACGAGCGTTGACGAGGTTTCGCAGCCTCTCTCGCCCCAGAGAGCTACTTCTACAAAGGAGCCTTCCGTTTTCCCCGATCTCCTCACCGAGGTGTCGAGATCGCGGGTGAAATCTTTTCGTCCCGGCCATTCGTTCCCGCGGGAACTGAATGAGCGCGGGTATGCGGCGATGCCGCGGGTTGTCCAGACGCTTGCGAGCTATCTGTCTCCCTCTACGGCATCGCCTTTGAAGGCTCCTGCTCTGCTTACAACATCTTTGGTGGGCAGAGGGTATGCGCGCTCTCTAAACTCAGGTGGCTGCTGGGCGGGCGCAGCCTCCTCCGCATACCAGCTCCTCGCGCAAAATGTCCTGACGGGCGAGCCCCAGGACCGCGGAGGGCGACCCCTACTGGGGTGGAGTGGCTTGCACCGCGGCACTCGGTGACCACTTCACCTCGGTGCCCTCCAGGGACTTGTCTGCTGACCCTGCCGCTGTTCCAGGGCACAGCCGGTCCCAGCGAGTATATTTCTCAGGTTTGTCCGCCCGGCAGCGCGGAGCCGAGAAACTCGCCTCAGCCGCCAGATTACGCGTCTCATTCCGGTGCGCCGCATCGAGACAGCGGTCTGGCCGCTTCTCTGAACCCAGAGGTAAATCTCGAGAGACTGATTCCCTTAGAAGATCATTGGGCAGCGAGCTGCCGAATGTGTCTCTTTGGGTCCTGCCTTGCAGGGTCTGGTTCGTTCAGAGGTCCTGACGGGTGAGCCCCAGGACTACGGAGGACGACCCCTACTGGGGTGGAGCGGCTTACACCGCGGCACACGGTGACCGTCTCCCCTCGGTGCCCTCCGGGGATTTGTCTGTCAACCCTGCAGTTCCAGGGCACAGCAGGTCCCAGCGAGTATTACTCTCAGGTTCTTCCGCCTGTGATTTCAGCGGGCCTGAGAAACTCGCCTCGGCCGCCAGATTACGCGTCTCCTGCCGGTGCGCCGCAGCGAGGCAGCGGTCTGACCGCTTCTCTAACACCAGAGGTCAGTCTCGAGAGACTGATTCCCTTAGTAGATTGTTTGGCAGCCTGGCAGCGACTGCCAAATGTGTCTCTTTGGGTCCTGCGGACGGTAGAGCCTGGCTATTCCATCCAGTTCGATGGGCCACCTCCGCTGTTCAAAGGGGTCTGTGTACTACGGTCCGCCCCGAGCAGGCTCTGGTCTTGGAACAGGAAGTCGATACTTTGCTGAGGAAGGAAGCCATCGAGTTGGTTCCTCCTCACGAAGTCCACGCCGGTTGCTACAGCCTGTACTTCATTGTTCCAAAGAAGGATGGGGAGCTGAGGCCCATACTGGATTTGAGTCTTCTGAACCGCTCAGCCAGAAAGCTGAAGTTCAAGATGCTAACTGTCAGGCAGATCATGTCTCAAATCAGGTCCGAGGACTGATTTGTCACGACAGACCTCAAAGATGTCTATTTCCATGTGCCCATCCTTCCCTCTCACAGGGAGTTCCTGAGGTTCGCTTTCGGGGGCAAAGCGTATCAGTATCGGGTTCTTCCCCTCGGCCTAGCACTCTCACCCCGCACTTTCACCAAGTGTGTGGATGCGGCACTGGTCCCGTTGCGACTGCAGGGCATCCGCATACTCAATTATATCGACGATTGGTCGATCCTCGCTCAATTAGAGCGGGCGGCGATTCGGCATTGAGGTGTCGTTCTCGCCCACATTAAAAATTTGGGGGGTTAAGACTAAACGCCAAGGAAAGTGTGCTTTCTCCAGCTCAGAGAACCACTTATCCAGGTGTAGTGTGGGATTTGACCACGATGCAGGCTCGTTTGACCCCTGCTCGGATCGAGTCAATCCTCACGGCAGTCGAGAGCGTGTGAGAAGGCCAGCCATTCACTGTCAAGCAGTTTCAGAGACTGCTTGGGCTCATAGCAGCTGCGTCCAGCGTTATTCCTTCTGGCCTGCTGTAGGCCCCTACAGTGGTGGCTCAAGACCAAGGGGGTCTCCCTGAGGGGAGACTCGCTCCGCGCTGTCAAAGTGTCACGCCGCTGTCCGTGCCTTAGACATGTTGAGGAATCCTTGGTTCTTGTCCCGGGGCCCGGTGCTGGGAGCTCCTTGTCGCCGCGTCTTGCTAGCGACGGACGCTTCCCTCACCGGTTGGGGTGCGGTCATGAGTGGCCACCCTGCCCGTGGTCTGTGGAGTGGTCACCACCTGACGTGGCATATCAACCAGCTAGAGATCCTAGCTGTGTTCCGTGCGCTCAAGCACTTCCTCCCAGACCTAAGAGATCACCACGTGCTGGTGCGCACCGACAGCACGGCAGTGGTCTCTTACATCAACCACCAAGGAGGTCTGCGGTCGCGCCCCTTGTATAAGCTGGCACACCAGACCCTTGTGTGGTCCCAGGGCAAGCTCCTATCACTGAGAGCTGTGCACATTCCTGGGCATCTTTATGTGGGAGCAGGCGTCCTGTCGAGACAGGGGCCGAGGCCCGGGGTATGGATGTGGAAGGTTTTGGCCAGGCACAGGTGGACATCTTCGCCACTCGAGAGTCAGCGCAATGTCCCCTCTGGTTCCTCCAGCTCCTCCGGGACTGGACGCTATGGTATAGACGTGGCCGAGGCTCCGTCTGTACGCCTTCCCCCCGATCGCTCTGCTCCCTGGAGTTCTGGCGAGAGTGCGCCGGGACGAGGTCTACTGTTAGTAGCACCGTTCTGGCGGGCCGAGTATGGTTCTCGGACCTGATATCTCTCCTCGACGGCACTCCGTGGGAAGTGCCCGTCAGGAGGGACCTCCTCTCACAGGCCGGGAGCACCGAGGTGCACCCTCGCCCGGAGTTATGGAAGCGGTGGGTGTGGCCCCTGAGGGGGCACAGCTCATAGCTTCCGGTCTGTCAACCGAGGTTGTCGAGACCATCCTCCAATCCAGAGCTCCCTCTACGAGGAAACTGTACACCTTGAAGTGGAGGCTCTTCACTTCTTGGTGCGGGGACCGCCAGCTCGACCCAGTCAACTGCCCCGTTGGTGCAGTACTGGAGTTCCTGCAGGCCCGTTTCTCCGCAGGGGTAACCCATTCCACTGTTAAGGTCTACGTGGCAGCTATTTCGTCATACCACGCCCTTATTGGTGGCCAGTCAGTGGGTAGACCCCCCCTAGTTACACGTTTCCTCCGTGGTGCGCTGAGGCTGAGGCCTCCGGTACGATCTCGCGTCCCTACGTGGGATCTGGCTGTGGTTCTGGAGGCTCTGTGCATTGCACCTTTCGAGCCCATTCAGGAGATAACTGAGAGACTCCTCACTATCAAGACCGTCTTCCTATTGGCTATCACCTCTCTGAGGAGGGTGGGTGACCTTCAGGCCCTGACAACGGCTTCTATTCACTTTGCGCCCGGTTCGGCGAAAGTATTCCTCTACCCCCGCGTGGGGTATGTTCCGAAGGTCCCGTCGGTCGTTCCACAGCCGGTCGTACTGCAGGCCTTCTGTCCTCCTCCCTTCGGGGAGCCAGACCAGGAGAAGCACAACCGTGTGTGTCCAGTGCGAGCACTGGACGCATACATCCACAGGTCCTCCCTGTGGAGAGAGTCGGACCAGCTGCCCGTGTGCTATGGTCCGCCTAGGAGGGGTCTTCCTGCTACGAAGTCCTCTCTTAGTAGGTGGATTGTGGGTGCCATGGCTTTGGCATACGAGGCCTCTGAGCTCCCCCCGCCGGTGGGAGTCAGAGCGCACTCAACCCGAGGTGTGGCGGCCTCCAAGGCCTTCTGGGCAGGTGTTCCACGCCCCTGACTTTCGTTAGGTTCTATGACCTCGACATCCGAGGCACTCCCGGCTCCTCTGTCCTTTCGTCCTGACACCAGGCAGGGACTTGTCAGTCTGGCGGCGTTGGTATCTCGTTCCCATGTGCGTTTCGACGCAGCTCGAAGTTCCTGGAAGGGAACATCTCAGGTTGCGTATGTAACCATGGTTCCCTGAAGGGAACGAGACGCTGCGTCGCGTTGCCGCACTTCCGGCATCCCTGCCAGCGCTTGCTTCATGACTTGAAGCTGAAGCCGGCTCCGCCGCACGGGCTTATATGCTTCCTGGTCGTGACGTCACCCCGCCCGTGACGCCTCGCCCTTGTTTGACTGATTACACATCATATTCAGAGCCTGGTCACGCTGAAGGCGTTCCCATATGCGTTTCGACGCAGCGTCTCGTTCACTTCAGGGAACCATGGTTACACACGTAACCTGAGACGTTTTTGCTCAGGTGCCCAAAATGTCCACCCAATAGAGAAAAGTTTTGCTCAGCAAGAATAAAAATAAAATAATAATAATAATAAATAAATAAATATATATATATAAATTAGAGGGAATATCGGTCAGCAGATATATTTCTAATATTCTCTGAAATCAAAATCAAAACAGTAAGAGACAAAATCTTTGTTTGATTGTATATTGAGAGATCTTTTATAAATGACTATAACAGCTATAGAGAACAACACTTCAGTCTCATATGATTTAGCATGTGTGTGTTTTACAGTCAAGTAACTGTGTTCATGCAGTAAAAGCAGCACATTATTTTTATTGTGAATTGTTGCTGTTCTACAGAAATACCAAAACCCACAGTGACCATCAAACCTGCTCAACATGTATTCAGAGGAGACACAGTTACTCTCAGATGTGACATATATGCTGAAGGAGTCTCTACCTGGCAGTACATCTGGTATAAAGATGGTTTAGTTTTCAGTGAACTACAGGAACACACATTCAGGTTTATTACTGAGTCTGACGAAGGTAAATACTTCTGTTATGGAGCAGAGAGAGAAGGACCACGAACATCACACCGCAGTGATGAAGTTACACTGACAGTATCAGGTGAGTTTGATCATCTCTTCACATTCACACACAAGTTTAACATGCTATTAATGAGTGATTTCTCTATTTCAGATAAAGCTCAGGCAGTTTTAAGTGTTTCTCCACAGACGTGGTTGACTGAAGGAGATCCAGTGACTCTGATCTGTGAGGTTAACAGCTCCTCTACAGGCTGGACATTCAGCTGGTTCACTGAAACTGTCTCATCAGGTAAGATATAATGTGCTTCATGCAGCAACATCTGAATAAACTGGTTTCATAAAAATATTATAGAGATTAATAATATTTAATCAATTTGAATACTGTGATTATACCAACAAAGGTCATTTATAAGACGCATATATAAATGTCTGCTCATGTCTTGAGGTAACTGCACTTTTTCACTTTATACAGACTACAGATATCAATATGAGCTGCTCTCAGACAGCAACAGAGGAGCTGCAGGAAACTACACTGTCAGTTCTGCTGCTCTAAAACACATAGGAGTTTATGTGTGCAGAGCAAAGAGAGGAGAACCAGCCAATTACACAACCATCAGCAACCCACAGTTAATGTTGGTCACTGGTGAGTTCAAACTGAACCACAGAATGAATGAGACACTCTGGAAATTTCCCTTCATCTTTTTAGAGCTTGATGTCTTGAAATTGTTTCCTGTCATAATATACAGCTACTTATTAATGGTGTGAATGGAGAAAGATGCTTCTGCTGTCAGGTGTAGTTACTGCATCTACTAGCAGCTCCTAAATAAACCAAACTAACCAGCAACACCTTGATTCCTGGGTTCACTGCAAAAAATGTAAAACATTTAATTCTAATGGAGGAAAATTGTCATGAAAAACTAAAATATATAGCTACTGTGGCACAAAAGTGTTACTTACATAAGTGGACTTCAGGGAAGATAATCAAATAGGTGTCATACAAATATATCATTTGACCTGTTCAATAAATATATATATATATATATATATTTGTGTGTGTGTTTTTTATTTTTATGTAATTGACCACATCTTGATTCTAGGAGGCACTTTACCAACAACACAGGACACTCATTGTGCACATCAGCAGATTTTATACAATGAACCATATAAACACTTAATCAATCATTTTACAGTTTGATTACTATCTGCCTAAAAATTATATCTTAGTAAGGTAATACACAACAAACTCAGCTAAATATAAACACTAGTAGGTTCACACGGTACAGGCAAAGAAGAACTGACCCCTGAGTTGAGTTTGGTTTCTCCCAGGTTTTTTTTTCCCTCCAATAGTAACACCTTATGGAGGTTTTTGTTGGTTGTCACAGTTTTCTTTGGTTTGCTTACTGATGGCATAATATATTAAGGTGTTATTTTGTTTATGAAGTTTTAAATATAAATACTCAGTGATGTCTTGAGAATTTTCAGATATTAGAACTTGAATATTGTTCTGAAAAGCAGCTTTGAAACAATGTAAGTTGTGTAAAGTGTTTTATCAATAAAACTGTCTTGACTTGATTTCTAAACTGTAGCTGTAATTGTCTTCTCAGCTGTTTCTCCTCCAGTCTCTCTGATCGTCAGACCCAACAGAACTCAACACTTCACATCTGTCTCTCTCTCTCTGAGCTGTGAGGACCAGAGCAACTCTGATAGATGGACAGTGAGAAGATACAGAGACAACTCGTGGGGGTTGGAAGATTGTTCATCATCAGTGTGGGGATCACAATCAGGATCTACATGTACAATCAGATCCACCATCCCATCAGACACTGGAGTGTACTGGTGTGAGTCTGAATCTGGAGAGAAATATCATCCTGTTAATATCACTGTACACTGTGAGTCTGTGTTTCTGTGTTTATTCATTTCACAAAAGCCTTATTTCATGTTTTGGATATAAATAGCCGGATTGCCATCTCAATTCAGTCACCCATGCAATCATTATTCCTGAATGACAATGAGTTCGCTAGACTAATAAACCATTGACTATTAATCCATTGCTCAACCTTCGACTTTTGTCCAAAAAAATAAATAAATCATTGTGATTCTAAATTTATCCAGAATCGTGCAGTCATTTATCCACATGTCATGTTTATTTGTTTACATATTTCATAACCCCCATGAGAAAAGGTATTATTATTATCATTATTATTATTGTATTGATTAACTCTGTCCTATTTGAGTTAGGTCTCAAACTCCTCCATAAACTAGAACCTCTTCCTCTGAGCACATCTGCAGAAGCCCATATATCTCTCTGATTTGTGTCTTTGCATTGACTTTGTATGTAATCTACTCGTGAAATAATTCAATTCACTTTTGGTGTTCACACATTAGATCTTCCTCATCTGTTTCTCTTGTTCTTCCTCCTGTTTATTTCACCACTGTGGGGTTCAGAGCGTTCAGCTGCTCCTCGTCTCTGATACTCTCTTACACAACAATGTGAAAGTGATTATCTTCTTACTTTTAAATCACGTCTTAAACTCATCTTTTTAAATGAGCTTTTCCTGATTCATTTTAATTTAATGTTGAATAGATATTGCTTTGTATTACTGTCTTGAAATTTATGATTGTCATTAAGGTGTAAAAATGCATTATTCATATTATTATTATTATTGCTGTTGTCACCACATTGTTGATACATTCTTACTATATTCTTACTATTTGTCAGTTGATGTTTGCTCTGTTTCTGTAGCTGGTGTGATTCTGGAGAGTCCTGTTCATCCTGTGACTGAAGGAGAAACTCTGACTCTACGCTGTTTATATCAAAATACAACCTCACCAAACCTCAGAGCTGATTTCTATAAAGATGGGTCACTCATCCAGAATCAAACTACAGAGATGATCATCTCTACTGTCTCAAAGTCACACGAGGGTTTCTACTCCTGCAAACACCCAGAGAGAGGAGAGTCACCCAAGAGCTGGATCTCAGTCACAGGTGAGAGTCAATGAAACTGAGCTGATTTATTTCTTCTTATGTTCTCGTTCAGATATGGTGCTTGATAAAGTGTTTGTGTGTCTCTTCTTCAGCGTCTCATTCAGGATCTCAGATCTCTGTCCTCCACACACTCAGTTCTGTTCTGGCAGTTTCTCCATATCTGCTAGTGACAGTCGTGCTGATTTTCAAATGCTGCAGGATGAGAGGTAAATGTCGGATTTATTACATTATATTCAGTTAAACTCCAAATACGTCATTTTCGATAACACTGTAGCTTGTCATGCTTTGGGTTTGTAAGGTTATTAATGTACTTTTATTAGTCGTTTTATCAATCTAATGTTAAATTTCACTTCAAATGTATATTTCCAATTATATATTTGGTTTAGAAATATTATATATTTTCAAATTTGTCTTTTTGTAATTGTATATATCTGGTTAATTCTGAGGTAAATTTATGTTGATTTTAGTTGTAATTCGTCACTAAAACACTTAAATGTAACGTTTCTTGATCTAATAAACACAGCTTTGTAACAAACATAAAAATAAAATAGTTTTATTCTACTTTTCAGGACGGGAACAGCAACACAGTTTAACTTCTGATTCGTAATCTACACACTCTACTGGTAAGTGTAACACTACTGACAGCTAGTGGTTAGTTTTAGTATTGGCAAATACAAATACATTCTAAAGGGAAGTGGTGTGTGGCCAAGTATGGTGGCCCATACTCGGAATTTGTGCTCTGCATTTAACCCATCCAAGTGTACACACAGTAGTGAACATACACCCGGAGCAGTGGGCAGCCAATGCTGCGGCGCCTGGGGAGCAGTTGGGAGTTCGGTGCCTTGCTCAAGGGTCTCACCTCAGTCGTGGTATTGAGGGTGGGAAGAGTGTTGGTTATTCACTCCCCCACCTCCAATCCCTGCCGGACCTGAGACTCGAACCCACGACCTTCAGGTTCCAACTCTCTATCCATTAGGCCACGACTGCCCCACTATCTATCACTACATTAACAATAATGTTTTAAAAACACACTGTGCAATGATTCACTAAAGACTAAAAATTAGTCTGGCAGTATTTTCTGATCATATGTTCACCACAGAGGCCAAAATGAGCATTGTCAAGCTATATTTATATTTATAATAATTGTTTATATTTCAATTGTGTTTCAGGGCAGTTCGTGAAGACCGAGAGATGTTGTGATGACCAGGACAGTTCCTCCTGCCACACCAGAATCTCTGCTGTATATGGATACCTGTCCACTAGCACAGGGCTTTTCCAACATTTTGGAGCCAGGGACCCCTTGCAGACAAGATTCGTCAAGGACACCCTCGTAATTACAACATATTTTAAGGTTAAAGTTATTGTGGGTGGGAGTATAATAAACATAATAGGATTGTTTTATTTATTGATTGTTTTAAATGGTCCTCATTTTATATGACTTGTTTAGTAATACAGCACAATATAGGCCTAATTTACCATATTTTCCGGAAAGTTGCACCTGGTCAGGAAAAAACACACAGGTTGCATCGGTGTATAAGACACATTTTACTAATACTTTCAGAAATAAAGTAAATACTGATAAATAAAACAAACGTTAAGAAACTTAAACATTATAAAAACTGTAAACATGCATTTTATTTTACCTCTCTTCCAATCGTTTAAATTCAATACTATTCAAAACAGAACAAAGATTATATAGGCATATGTATTCTAGTGCCATTGGTTACCCTTTGGCATTGGTCTTGAATCCCAGTTTGAAAACCCTTGAACTATAGCGTATTGTGTTCTTTTCAAGGTTAACAGTTTCGTTTTACTTTTCTTTTTGTTTTCGTTTTGAAAAGCTTGTTATCTTTGCTGTTTACCTCACTTTATCCTATAGAGGCTTTCCTTATTTATTTATTTTTTTGTATTATTATTTATTTGATTCCTCAGTGTTTGCTAAACATTCTGTAATTTAGGGTATTAGTCAATAAATAATACAGCATGTGATGTCTATGCCTCGTCTTATTCTTTTTTGTTAATAAATGTTATGTAAGCTAGTTTGTCATTGTAACCTACTGTTTTATTGTTGTTGTGATTTTTAATTAATAATAACAATGAATCCATCTTTGTTTTAGTCTTAAAAAGTGAAAGGTGTATAGATACAAGTTAAACAGACAATTAAATTTTCTTGTAAAACGTGACTCCAAGATCGCGAATTTGAAAGTGAAAGCGCACGAAAAAGGAATTCCTGATCACAAAATTGAACGGGTTGAATATTGAACACTTTCGTTAACATAACTATAATATAAACTATGATAAAAGTTCATCAGCATGCATTGATTAATCAAATATAGCAAAAAATAATAAAATTAAATAAAATAAAAATGCGACAAAAACTAGCAGATTAAATAAATCATTTGAAAACAAACTTTTCAAAGTGATTCAGCTGAACTGCTTCTTCTCTCTCAAAGCAGCTTCACTTCAGCGCATCTGTCTGCAATACGAGCTGCTGCACGCTGTCGCTGATTCAAGGCTTGCGCTCGCATTTCAGGACAGATGTCAAAATTGTCACTTGCTTAACCGGGTCATTGTTGCATGGTCACACAAATGTGTAATTTGCAAGCCAGTAAGGTACTGGCGTGCTCCAGAGGCTGTTTCAAGGCTGAGCGCTCACAGTCACATCCAAAGCTGCCTATAGCGAGTATCATATTGAGTTATTTTTCGTAGTTTGTTGTTGAGTTTAAGTGGCCAAATACACACAAAATTACGCAAAAATTGCCATCCTGGCAAGTAAATGTGAACAGCTGAGAAAGAAAACACATGTGTATAGGCTATGGATCTGTGCATTATGTCTTGTGAGAACAGAGCAGTTCACATGTCGCGTCTTTTGCGTGCTCAGGTTCTTTATTTAATGTAGATGTGCCGCAAGCGCAGTGCCTAATTCTGGAGCTGATGCTTTGTCTTGATGATGATTCTTGCAGTGTTGCAGTAAAAGCAAATGAACCATGACCTCTTACTGCAGTCAATCAGGTTTGACATGTCAATTATTTTGCTTTCTTTTTTTTTACAATTAGTATGCAGTTAAAAAGAAAACTATTAAATTTTAAACCATTTTTGAGCTTGCATTTTTGTATCCACAGCCCAAGAATTCACATGTGATTATTTTTACACATCCTGTGGTTCTGGTTGAAAATGTATTATATTATATATGAC
This sequence comes from Barbus barbus, assembly GCF_936440315.1. Classification (NCBI taxonomy): domain Eukaryota; kingdom Metazoa; phylum Chordata; class Actinopteri; order Cypriniformes; family Cyprinidae; genus Barbus; species Barbus barbus. The sequence continues at coordinate 25,777,360 of NC_136737.1, read as the reverse complement.
ATTATTATAAATGTCAAATTATAATATGATAAAACTATTTGAATTTGAATTGTGTAAATTTGAATTATTGACAGGTGTCATTTAACAAAACTGAATATAATGTGGCATTTAACATAGTTCTGAATTTTATTTTTTTTAAAACTTGAATAATGAACATTTGAAATTAAACAACTGAATTTTTTTTTATGGCAGTTTTTTAAATAGACATGTATTTTCAAACAGCGGATTTTTTGTTCTGAATTCTTTGAATGCAAAGATCCAGTTTTAAAAATTACAGCTTCAAGTTTTCAAGATGAAGAAGAAATTCGGAATATCAAATTCAATATTTAAAATTCAAAGCGCAGAAATTCAGATCGTAAAGAAAGTAGGTCAGAGGTCATCCACAGGGAAGAGTAGATGATCTCCGAAAAGTAGAACGAAGCATTTACTGTGACCGGGAGGGGATATGTTCAGTTCACTTAGGCTAGTTTTGTCCTGGCCACAACATATTAACTTGTGGGAGTGTGATAATATGTTGGGTCCACCATATATATATTTATGTATGTTTATATGTATGTCTATGGAGGGAACAACCATAGATATACTAAATGCCTCATTAGCGACTGTTTCTACTGTCCGCCATATTGTAGCGGTATACTTGACGTCATTCACCATATTAATCACTGAATATTCGAAAGATGCCACAATCATACACAGAACGGCTCAACGGCTCTGTGCGAACCTACAGTACGGTGAATGATGTCAAAAATACCGTTCCAAGATGGCAGCAGCATCTACGTGCCTGGAGCGATCTTATAGGGCGCCTATCTATGTCTATGGGAACAACATCCATTTCTCGTGGCCACGAGTTTAATGTGTATAATGTGGTCAGAAGTTACAGTGTTAATTTCTTTCTGCTATAACAAAATGATCGAAATGATCGCTAATGAGGCATTTAGTATATCTATGGTTGTTCCCTCCATAGACATACATATATACATACATATACTGTATATATATATATATATATATATATATGGTGGACCCAACATATTATCACACTCCCACTAGTTAATATGTTATGATTACTGAACCATAATCAATTCTGGAATATGTGGAATAATCTGAGCACAACAAAACCTCAAGACTTGCCAATACAAGATGTAAGGTCTGTTCTTCCAGATGAAATTGAACAAAAAAGTATCCACCTCTTTTATGACCGATTGTGGAACATCTAATACAAAAGCCGTATACACTAAACGTGACAACCCTTCAGCTTAGTGACAGATTTCTCATTAACCATGAATTTAATTTTTGTTTAATTGTCTTAATGTAACGGTTCGGTGGTTGAGGAGGAATGAGGCGCACGACGAATGTATAAACAAAAAGAGTAGCAGTAATCTTTAATAAGCAGCATCCACACACTTAGTTAACTCAAGATCGGACAAACATAATGGCAAAACTGAGGACTTATAAAGGGGAGGAACAAACGAGGAAACAAGGTAATTAATAGAACACAGGTGATGACGATAATTAATTAATAGAACTAGGACACAAACTAAAGCAGGAAGAACCAAATAAGGAAGAAACAGAACAAAACCAAAACTGACATATTACAGTATCTCCCCCCCCCCCCCCGGAAGGTGCGTCCCGCACCGTAACAGTAACATCGGGGAGGGGGGGCGGGCGTCCTAGAGGCTGGAGCAGGACCAGGATAGAATAGGGAAGCCTCCAGGACGGATCAGGAGCCTTGGGAGGCCATGGCAGGACTGGAAACCCGGGAGGCCATGGCGGATCCGGAGCCTTGGGAGGCCATGGCAGGACTGGAGATTCGGGAGGCCATGGCGGATCTGGAGACTCAGGAGTCCATGGTGGATCAGAGTCCATTGTGGCCTTGGCCTTTGGCCTGGCCACACAGACTGGGACTATATGGCCCCCCCCCAAAATTTCTTTGGGAAAGTTCCCCTCTGGAGGCCACATTGGAGGAGAGGGCTCTAGCGGGCGCTCTGGAGGAGCGGGCACTAGAGGGCGCTCTGGAGGAGCGGGCACTAGGGGGCGCTCTGGAGGAGCGGGCACTGGGGGGCGCACGGGAGGCGCGGAGCTGGACGGAACCAGCGGAGACGAAGGAGAGCTGGACGGGACCAGCGTAGATGCAGGAGGGCGCTCTTGCAGCGCGGACTCCTGAGGGCGTTCTTGCAGCGCCGACACTTGAGGGCGCTCTTGCAGCGCAGACACCCGAGGGCGCTCTTGCAGCGCAGACACTTGAGGGCGCACGGGAGGCGCGAAGCTGGATAGAACCAGCGGAGACGAAGGAGAGCTGGATGGGACCAGCGGGAACTCAGCTGGGCTGGACGGGACCAGCGGGAACTCAGGTGGGCTGGACGGGACCAGCGGGAACTCAGGTGGGCTGGACGGGACCAGCGGGAACTCAGGTGGGCTGGACGGGACCAGCGGGAACTCAGGACGGCTGGACGGGACCAGCGGGAACTCAGGACGGCTGGACGGGACCAGCGGGAACTCAGGACGGCTGGACGGGACCAGCGGGAACTCAGGACGGCTGGACGGGACCAGCGGGAACTCAGGACGGCTGGACGGGACCAGCGGGAACTCAGGTGGGCTGGACGGGACCAGCGGGAACTCAGGTGGGCTGGACGGGACCAGCGGGAACTCAGGTGGGCTGGACGGGACCAGCGGGAACTCAGGTGGGCACTTGCGAGGTGCCGGAATTGGTGGGCTCAGACGAGGAGCAGGCACAGGAAGGCACTGGCGAGGGGCTGGCACTGGAGGGCGCTTGCGAGGGGCTGGCACTGGAGGGCGCTTGCGAGGAGCAGGTACTGGATGGCACTGGCGAGGAGCAGGCACTGGAGGGACTGACATGCCCTCAAACTCTATCAAAATCCCTACCGGCACCTGCTTTTCCTTCCTCGGTTGTTCAGGGTGAACCATTATAGGCGGCGGGATCCTCTCCAGCGCGGACGGCTCAACGTTCATCGCCCCTTGCGGCGGAATCCTCCTCGCCGTGGGCGGAACATTCATCGCCGTGTACGGCGGAATCCTCTTCGTCGCGGACGGCGCAACGTTCATCGCCCTTTGCGGCGGAATCCTCTTCGCCGCGGGCGGAACATTCATCGCCGTCTCATGCAGAGCGAATTTCTCTTGGGCGGGGGGTAAGGGCGAGCGGCGAATGGCGACCCGTTCTCCCCAAAACGGGTGGCCTGGGTAAGCCGCGACAGGCAGCCCAACGTCCCACGCAGAACGGGCAGGGGCGAGCCGCGAACGGCGGCGAGAACCCCCGCAAACGACGGGAACCAGCTCTAGCATTCCGAGCGTTGATCTCGTCTTCAGTTAGAGGTCCGATCTTCTGTAACGGTTCGGTGGTTGAGGAGGAATGAGGCGCACGACGAATGTATAAACAAAAAGAGTAGCAGTAATCTTTAATAAGCAGCATCCACACACTTAGTTAACTCAAGATCGGACAAACATAATGGCAAAACTGAGGACTTATAAAGGGGAGGAACAAACGAGGAAACAAGGTAATTAATAGAACACAGGTGATGACGATAATTAATTAACAGAACTAGGACACAAACTAAAGCAGGAAGAACCAAATAAGGAAGAAACAGAACAAAACCAAAACTGACATATTACACTTAATAATTGGTGTAAAATTCTAATTATTTATCTCCTTTTGATCTTTACCGATCTTAATACCTAAATAATCTACCATCTCTTTTACTGGAATACCAAGTATGTTATTATAATTACATATTTTCAAAGGGACTAACACACATTTCTTTATATTTAAACACAAACCAGATACGAATGAGAAAATATTAAGGCAATCAATAGCTTTTTTTAATTTCAGTTTCATTTTTAAAAATGGCTGTGTCATCCGCTAACTGAGAGCATTTCAACTCTTTCTCTAAAATTCTAATACCACAAAATGTGTCACTTTTAATATGTATGGCCATAGTTTGTGTTACAAGCAAGAAAAGAAAAGGTGAAATGGGGTAGCCTTGTCGTATACCTCTATTTATTTTAAACCTTGACGTTTTTCCATGTGATAACTTAATTGAACTGTTGCAATCATATAGTGTCTGAATAGCGTTTTTAAAATATTCTCCAAAACCAAAAAAATGTAAGGTCTCCAACATAAAATTATGATCACTAGTGTGCATTTTTCAAACTCTGCTGAAGTAGCGCGCAATCATGACATAATATTTTGGCACATGCGCATAAAACAAAAGATACTTTGCTAGCAATTAATGCAATTAAATGTGTATTTAAGTGAGAATGACATAATGATATTTGAAAGTATTTTGTACACAGATGTAAAGTACAGTACTATTACACACAAATACAGTACTCTCATAAATAACACTATTTGTCAAATATTATGTAGAAAATTAAACTTCATAGAGTTCATACGTGTGTGTTCTTACACTACAGTTTATTTTTCTATTTGGGTTTCGTAAACGCATGTATTTTGTTTATTTTGCTGCATAAAGTCAATACACAGATTGAATTACCCATCTCAGAGTAGCTTTATAGACTGAACGGTTTATAGGGAAAAAAGAAGCAGATACAGAATTGCTGCATTAAAGGCTTTATATGCAATAGTTAATTAGAAAAACAAGAATGCAAGAAAACAAACAAAAAATATATATGCAATATAGCTGTCATTTATGATGTGAGTATACAAACAGAAAAACCCACAGAAGAATTTTAAAAAATTAAATAAATGTATCTAATCTGCCCGGTCTTCTGCGTTTGGCCACATGTTCTCATCCACATCACACCTGCTATCTTCTCTGGCAAGGGACCTTGGGAAGAATCTTTTGGTATGCCTTATCCTTCCTGGTAATGTTCAGATGTGATGTCTTGGTATGCAGCATCCATTGCATCCTGGAGGGACATGGTCAAAAACCTTACATCTCCAGGCTCAGAAAAACTCCTCAATGGAGTTGAGGAAAGGGCAGTAAGGGCCAAGGAATATGGACATCATTCTCGAATGGGTGTCAAACCAGACTCTGATTGCACTGGGAATGGTGGAATGCCACATTGTTCCATGTGATCACATATATTGACAAGTGTTCTGCCACCTGTCCCCTTTCTCTGGCACTAGTCTTTGGTACAGATATTCTAAAATCTCACATTTATACAGGAGTGCACTTTTCCACACAAGATCAGGCCAAAGAGGTCCTCCTTTACTGTATATCATATGGTCATGCAATTGAAAGAACCCCAACACCTGAGTGTGTTTCCTAGATGGGAATCAGCTGTAATTTACATTGCATTTACATTTAGTCATTTAGCAGACAGTTTTATCCAAAGCGACTTACAAATAAGGACAATAGAAGCAATCAAAACCAACGAAAGAGCAACAATATGCAGGCACTATGACAAGTATCGGTTAGCCTAATGCAGCACACATTGCAAGGTATTTTTTTTTCTTTTTTTTTTTTTATGAAAACAAGTAGATATAATAGAAAAAAGAAAGCTAGTTTTAGAGGGCCAGATAGATACAAGGAAGACTAATAGATACAAAGAAGACAGATAGATAAAATATAATTAGAATAGAGAGTGCTAGAGTTAGATGGTCAAATAAGGATGGAAGAGATATGTTTTTAGCCATTTCTTGAAGATGGCTAAGGACTGCTCCAATTGAGTTAGGCAGGTCATTCCACCAGGACGGAACAGTTAATGAAAAAGTCTGTGAAAATGACTTTGTGCCTCTTTGGAATGGTACAATAATGCATCATTCACTTGCAGAATGCAAGCTTAGTGTCTACATTCCACCGCAAGTGCACGTGAGCTCAGCTTTACAGAAACTCGCTGACCAGATCACAGACACAGAACAATAACACCCGGACTCTGTTTTAATCATTCTAGAGGACTAATAAAGCAAATCTCTCCCGTGAACTGCCAAAATACAGACAGCATGTTACATGCCCCCACCAAAATACAAACAGCATGTTACATGCCCCACCAGAGACAGTAATATACTGGATCACTGTTACACAACAATAAAAGATGCATATCACTCTGTCCCACGGACAGCTTTAGGACACTCTGATCACTGCCTGTTTCATCTTATTCTGACCTACAGGCAGAAACTGAAGTCAGCTAAACCTGTATTAAGGACTGTAAAGAGATGGACTAATGAGACAGAGCAGGTTTTACAAGCCTGTCTCGACCTTACTGATTGGAGTGTTTTTGAAGCTGCTGCAAACAATCTGGACGAGCTCACAGAGACTGTAACATCTTATATCAGTTTCTGTGAGGATATGTGCATTCCTACCAAGACTCATCTAACTTACAACAACGACAAACCATGATTCACTGCAAAACTCAGACAGCTCTGTCAGGCCAAAGAAGATGCCTACAGGAAGGGGGACAGAGTTTTGTATAAACAGGCCAAATACACACTGGGAAAGGAGATCAGAGTGGCAAAGAGGAAATATTCCGATAAGCTAAGGATCCAATTCTCTTCCAGTGACATGGCTTCAGTGTGGAAAGGTCTGAAAGACATCACCAATTACATCCCCCAGCACTGTGGAGAATCAACAACTGACAGACGATCTGAATGATTTCTACTGCAGGTTTGAAAAAACACCATTCACACCTGCAACCCCCCTCTCCCCCACACCTGCTGCTGATAAGAGAAGAAGACGTGCACCAGGTCTTCAAAAAGAACAAGAGAAGGAAGGCACCAGGCCCAGACGGTGTGACACCAGCCTGTCTAAAATCCTGTGCTGACCAGCTGCCCCCCATCTTCACACAGATCTTCAACAGATCACTGGAGCTGTGTGAAGTCCCCTTATGCTTCAAACGCTCCACCATCATCCCCGTCCCAAATAAACCCAAGATAACAGGACTTAACGACTACAGACCTGTGGCTCTAACATCTGTGGTCATGAAATCATTTGAAAAACTGGTTTTGGCTTATCTGAAGGACATCACTGGACCCTTACTGGACCCCCTGCAGTTTGCCTACAGAGCAAATAGGTCTGTGGATGATGCAGTCAACATGGGACTGCATTATATACTGTAACACCTGGAGAGACCAGGGACTTATGTGAGGATCCTGTTTGTGGCCTTTAACACTATCATCCCAAACCTCCTCCTGCCCAAATTAACTGAGTTCTCCGTCCCCACCTCTGTCTGTCAGTGGATCAACAGCTTCCTGGCAGACAGGCAGCAGCTAGTAAAGCTGGGAAAATACACACCCAGCACTCGCACCATCAGCACTGGAGCTCGTCAGGGCTGTGTTCTCTCCCCACTGCTCTTCTCTCTGTACACCAATGACTGCACATCTAAAGACCCCTCTGTCAAGCTCCTGAAGTTTGCAGATGACACCACACTGATCGGCCTCATCCAGGATGGTGACGAGTCTGCTTACAGACAGGAGTTTAAGGAGCTGCCTGTCTGGTGCAGTCTTAACAACCTGGTGCTCAACACGCTCAAAACAGTGGAGATGATCGTGGACTTCAGGAGAAACCCCCCTGCACTCCCTCCACTCACCGTCATGAACAGCACTGTAACTGCAGTGGAGTCATTCAGATTCCTGGGCAGCACCATCTCTCAGGACCTGAAGTGGGACATTCACATTGACTCTATTGTAAAAAAGGCCCAGTAGAGGTTGTACTTCCTTCGCCAGCTGAGGAAGTTCAACCTGCCACAGGACCTGCTGAAACAGTTCTACTCTGCCGTCATTGAATCCGTCCTCTGCACTTCTATAACTGTCTGGTTCAGCTCAGCTACCAAATCTGACCTCAGAAGACTACGGAGGGTAGTCCGGACTGCTGAGCGAATCATTGGTACAAACCTCCCCACTCTCCAAGAACTGTACTTATCCAGAGTGAGTAAAAGAGCTGGCAAAATCACTCTGGACCCCTCACATCCAGCACACTCCCTCTTTGAACTGTTGCCGTGCGGTCGACGCTATGGAGCACTGAGCACCAGAATGACCAGACACAGAAACTTTCATCAGGCAATCCATCTCATGAACATTTAACTCTTAAAAATAAACATGAAACACACAACACTATCATACTTTTTATTTTTTATTTATCACACATACTTATTACATTTCAAATTTGCACCTAACATACCTGTACATACTGAATTGTCTATATTACATTTCAAATTTGCACCTAACATACCTGTACATACTTAACTGTCTATTTTGTATATTGTGTTTGTGCTATTTTCCATATTGTCCATTTTGTATATTTTTACATTATTATTATATTATTATTTTTATTTTATTTTATTTTTAAATTATTATTATCTGTGTCCTGACCTGTTGCTGTCATTCTGTCGCACTGTGGAGCTACTGTCACTAAAACAAATTCCTCTTATGTGCAAACATACCTGGCAATAAATCTAATTCTGATTCTGATCAGATCCTAGACTGCAACGCAGCCTCTCATGTGGAGAATTCGTTATAGCTTTTGGAATTTATAGAGATATCCTGTTCCAGACCTTCCCTGATCGCAGGGAAGAATTAGATCTGTACCTGGCTATGCTGGCTGATTTCAGTCAAAGATATGGTGGATCATTGTTTTATGAATATCATAAGTCCTTTGCAGCTAAATCTGCCTCTTTCATCACACTGTTCAACACTAGATTGGACTAGTCCATCACTGACTCCGAATTACTGGTTAGCCATTTCGGTGGTCAAAAAGCCCTGGTCTGTCAAATCTGCAGCTCGCACGGACATTCTGCTGCTTTTTGCCCTAAATCTGTCTGCCCACGACGATTCAGACCCTCAACACGAGGAACATGGCATCCTCAGAAAAAATTCTGAACAGTCACCTCTCTACTCCCATCAACATATCAACTCTCTAGCTACCTTTCCTGCCACCCAGATTCTTCCTTCGTAGAATACTTAATTACTGGTCTTTCCCAAGGGTTTCGGGTCAGAGTTCTTTCCCCACTGTCTAACTCTTATGTGGCAAAAAATTGCAATCTGCTCTAGCTGAACCTGACGTAGTTTCCAGTCTCCTAGCTAAAGAACAAAATAAAAATTATCTTATCGTCCCTTTCAATTCCCCTCCTTTTTTCCCTTTTCGGATTAATTATATCGGTGTAGCTACACGTAAATATTCTGGAAAAAAGCGCTTGATTTTTGACGTGTTCACCACATTCCAACACCGTTGCAAGCGTTAACGAATGCATTCCTTTAGAACAGGGGTTCTCAAAGTCTACATTCAAAGGTCCAAATCTGAATTTTCATCAGTGTCAAAGGTCCGGAACAATTGGTTATTACAAAACGTGTTTTTAATAAACATACATAACATATAACAAATAAACACTCATTTAAAAAAAAAAGGTTCCCTTTGCATTCAAAATACTTTAATAACAAGTGCAAAAGTGGCAAAACAATTAATTTAAGTGTCAGCAGTAGAAGTCAACCTATAATGTTTTCTCTCTGGCCCATGCCGATATTTAGAAATCAGGGCAGCCTATGGCCGATATGTGATGCTGATTTTTTGGGCCGATTTTCTCTTTTTTTCCCTTTATATCAAAAGAGAGTTTGCGTAAATGGTTATTGCAGGGCACAAGATAGTAAGAGTAATAGTAGTAGCCTAATTCATAGTAATAATACATGGCTCAAAACTTAAGCACCTTCTCAAAACAGTTCTGAAGCATGCTTTTTTGTTTATGTTTGCTGACAGACACCAGTGTTTCCCGCAGACTAGCAAATGCAAGTTGATTCTCTGCCAGCAGGAGGCGCTGTTGGAGCGTGATATATAGCTGTTTCCCCGGTAACGACTGTAATCAAATAAGCGCTACTTTATCAGCCATTACAGGAAAGACCAAATGAAAATTGACATCAAAGCTTTTCTGAAGAAAACGGACGGTTCTTTTAAAAGATACATTCATATAAAAACACCCGCACAGCATTTTATTTTTGAAACGCGCAGTGCTCAGTTTATTCAACCAAGTATAAGCCTTTTGGAAAATCTATTTGTAGCGGTCAGTTTTGATATTGTGACAAGCCGCCACAAATAAATGTATACACTGAGCACTGCTATAAGACAAATTGCCATAATATAAGTGATAGCAAAACAAAAAAATAAAAATATTAGCGGTGAAATGTCGCCCGATTACGTCAAACGTCATACGCTCACTGGATGTCGTGATGACAACAAATGTCATGAAGGAAAAGTTTCAATATCTCGCCTGCAATTTCAGACCTTCTCCAAAAAGACAAAAAAATAAGAATAAATAAACAAATGATTTACAAGTTTAACGTGCGTTTATCAAAGTAGGAAATATAATTAGTGTTCTTGAAATAGAAGCGGGTCCGGATTGAATTCCCTCCGGGTCCGGATCTGGACCGGAGTCCGGACTTTGAGAAGCACTGCTTTAGAACCTTTCTCACTCTACAACGCTTCGGTCGATGACGCCATACATCTTATCAAGCTTGAGGGATACGGCGCCTGGTTAGCTAAAGCTGATATAACAGACTCTTTTAAAATCATGCCCATTCATCCCTTTTACTGGCATCTTTTCGGGGTCAAATGGGAATCTAAATTTTATTTTGCTGTGAGACTTTTGGCTGCAGAAGTAGTCCACATATTTTCAACGAAATTTCTTTCTTCTATAACGATGTTCTTGAATCATCAGTCACAATTGATTTATTCACTGATGCAGCCCCTTCTATTGGTTTTTATTTTTTTTATTTTCAAGGACACTGGTTTACTGGTTTGCAAAAATGGTCTGCAGATTTTTCCTCTTTGACTTTAAATTCTTCATCGACCACTTTGTATGAACTATACCCTATTGTTGTTGCCAGTGTTCTCTGGGGTTCAGTTTGAACACATAAGCGCATTTTGCGCTTTGCGACAATGTAGCTACGGTAGATATCATGAACAAAGGTCGGTCTCATTGTCAAGCTAGTATGTCCATACTTTTTTACACGTTTAACTTGGCAATCGGTTATTTATAATATCATTTTTATAGCCGTTCACATTTCAGGACGTACTAATAATATTGCTGATGCTCTTTCTCGCTTTCATTTACAGGCATTCAGACACCTATGCCCAGCAGCAAACAAGGATCCAACACCATGCCCACACTTGCATGAAATAATTTTAAATTAGGTTCCCAACTCGATGACTTTTTAAATTCTGCTAACATTTACATCACTCGAGGAGTAGCTCCATGTACTATGAAAGCATACATTTCCACTTGGACATGGTTCACAATGTTTTGTTTCTCGCTCCAAATTCCTTTACTTCCAATCTTAATCTCGACCATGTTCACGTTCATAGTATATTGTTTTGAATCACGTCAGTTGAAGATCGCTACAATTTGCAAAATGCTGACTGGCTTACAACACACTTACACTCTGCTTTTTAATCTCAATTTTCCAAGTCTTTTCACGTCACCTTCAATTAAGCTACTACTCAAAGGCATAGATAAATCCACTCTAAAGGTTCCTGACAAACGCTTACCCATTACGCTCAGTATATTGCATAGATTAGTTTTTTTCCTTACGTAATGGTAAATTTTCCACTTATATAAACAAGAAGCCGTGTTTTTAACCGCAATCTATGGCTTCATGCGCATTGGGGAATTCGCCTCTGATTCAAAATGTTTAAATCCAGACTGAGGCTTGTCTTTCTCTGATTTATGATTTTCGCCTGTCTATTTTTCTCTATTTATTAAATGCTCTAAATCCAATTCTACTGGTTCAGGCGTTATGATTTCAATTTCTAAAATTACTAATCGCTTTTGCCCCTATACATCTATGTTACAATATAATTCATGAACGCTTTGGAATACAAACCTAAGGTTGGTCTCTTTTTAAAGAATCTGCAGATTATTGCAGATGTGAAATCATTTGAAAAAAATGAAAGTAAATAAAGTTATAAAAGTTTAAATTTACTGTAAAAAAATGTATTGTACTATTTTTATTTGATTTTATATCAAATAAATATTTTACAAAATAGGTTTTAATCCACATTTGGCAGAAAATTAAAGCCATATGTCTAAATAAGTTGTGTTCCAAATTTGAAGTTGATATGAAAAACATTGAGGTCACTATGCAATTTTGTTTAGTTATACCACAAACAGCCACCGGGTGCCATTCAAAAACCATTGAAGTTTTTAAATGCATTTTTCTGTCACAAATGTATAAATATCTCTCTCAGTTTTACTCCTATCAAAAAGGAGAACCAAATATGGAATCTTGAGACTCAGACCTTTCCGATGATATGTATTTTGTCAAGATTATAAAAAGTTTTGATTCTATAAGACCGTAATACATTTGGAATATGACACCTCCCACTATGGGGGAGGAGCCCGTTAAAATATTTTAAATGACAATTTCTATGATAACGCGATATCCGATTTCAAAACGGTTTTCACAGGATGAATTTTGAGGTTTTTAGCTTTCAAATGATACTAATATATGATGATTACTAAAACATGTGATAGGAAAAAAAGGAAACGAATAGAATTTTTGTGTCAAAGGTCAGAAGTCCTGTTATGGTGTATATATTTTGAGGTGCACTCTTGTCATAAATTAATATATTACTGCTCCTACTTAATTTTTAACAACAAACAGTGGTAACATATTTATTTAGGAGACTTTCCAATGATATATAGTTTGTCAGGATTAGATTAGGATTTAATTGTAATATATTGAAGTAAAGTTAGGCGTCCAGTATACAGGACGGTGACAGTCAAGGCATTAAGTTTATGTTTCATCTCTGTGCGCACCGACCATGGCGCACGAGTACTCATTTGAGTTTTTCTGCGTCCTGTGTTTGAATGCTTAGAAACTCCTTTGAATGTTTAAATGGCCAAGGCATAAACAAATGATAAGCTTTCGTGGAGACTTGCAGCAGTGGCACATTTTTAGGATGGCGTAACAATTTATGAGCTCAAAAGGGAATTGTATATAAATAATTATGATTAATTATGATTAATTTACAATGATTTATATCGGCTGACAGTAATAACTGTCGCAGAATTAAATTGCCATCAACTGATCTGTCCGTCCAGCGAACATTCAGTGTAAGTTCGTATCAACTCTAAGAAAAGAGTTACTCCTGTCTGTATTTCCTTGGCCACAGAAAATACTTTCCTATTAATGCATTAGAGCATTGTAGCAAGGGTCAAAATCGTAAAGGGACATTCATTTGCAAGGCAGAACCAGAAACTCATGTAATTTGTGCACACAACTTTTATTAACTAAACCCTAACGCAAACTAGTCTAACAAACAAACAAACAAACATACATACGTACAATCACTCATACATGGGGAAAGGCTAAATGATAGTTGATGGATGAAGCCATCAGGAAAACCAGAGAATGCAGTTATGGAGAAAGTCATTTAACCACCTGAGTAAAACCATCAGTGCCATTTACAATGGGGTCTATAACTTATACTAAACCTCTGTTTCGTTTAGTTAAATGTTATACTTGCACTGCCTTTGGTCGGGTCGAGTGTCCGGAATGCAGTCTCAGATGAAAGTCTTAATGGTTTCGACGTTTTGGACTCCCGATCACATTCTTCCGGGTTGAAGAGTGATGAATTCCAAAAATGTTCTCAGGTAGATATGTTCTTCCAAGTTTTGAATGGAAAAGAGCTAAGAAAGAGATCATTATGAGGTTCAAGGAGCTTGGTTGAATGGAAAGACAAGGCCGAAAGAAAGGCCTGGCACAAAAACTTAGAGGGTCAGAAAATGTTCTAGCTCACATCCTCTAAGGATCTAACAAAACCGCAGACTGCTTGGGCATCTCTGAAGTGGGAGCTTTATCTGCTATAGAGGTCACACCTCTGGGGAGTCAAATATCCAATAGAGTCCTGGATTTTTGGAGGGAAAGTTTTATGACCCTTTGTCTCTGAACATAGTAATTTGCATAGGTAATTCAGCTGGGTTAATGCACAAACTTCTAAAGATTCTTAGGACACTAATATGTTGCATAGGTATCAACATGTAATATTCACTCTCAATTAGATCATCCGAAGACGAACCGATAGAGACTAAACATGATGCAGCTAAAGTGCTATTAATTAGTGATCTATCATAAGCATGCAGAAAACAGTGTATAACACACAAAACATATACAAGAACAGTAATGATATATACAATGACCTAAAGATATGTGTGTTCATTCAAAGAAAGGATTTTCTATGAATTAAGTAGAGAAGGGTCCATTTTTATGGTGTAATGTGTCTTCCATAAGAGGAAGTGTTGCTCTACCCGCATTCCATTGAGCAATAAAACAGATCTTATCAGATGGGTTGCCATGGAACCAGAGGCCTGGAGTCATTGACAGACACACCAGCACCAGTATGTGTATTGGGTGGTGGGGGGTCTGTGACCATTTGTTAATCTAATAACTAATTGATTTGTTAAATCAAAATCAAAATTGTGTGTCTGATTGGTCAAAATGCTACAATGGCCTCAGCCAGTCAGTCAGACAAAGTGAAAGAGTTGAGCAATAGCACTGGTCATCAAGAGAAGCACAGTGTGATTTTCAAAAAGTCAGTGCTTCGATCGCAGTACAGACGGAGTGAATTTATGAATGAACGTGTGAAAGTTCTGTTACAAAGATGTTGTTACTTATCCTCGCACTTTTTTAAGTGGGTATATGGAAATCCTTGACCTTTGCTAGTGGGTATACGCCATATACCTGTTTATCACGTAGACTACACCACCGTATGCTATATTGTTTACATGCATGATCGTACATGCATGATCCCTGAGGCTGGATTCCATTTGAGCGTTTCTAATTCTTTCATGATTTGCTGCTGACAGCGTTCAGTTAAATGTGCCATGACTTGCCCTTGTTTACTGTAACTGTGCATCTTCTCATATCTGTGTCAGTTCCTTCTACTATACAGTATATACATTATTTTATTAATATTATTTAGTCATTTAGCAGATGCTTTTATCCAAAGCGACTTACAAATGAGGAGAACAGAAGCAATCAATTGCAGTATTAAAACAACTAAAAACAGATCCAAAACTAAAAGCTAAAACTTTATAAATACTACCTATACACATTTTTAAAATAAAGAAATTAAATAAAAATGACAAATGCATACAACAAAACTTCTAAACGTAACATTTAAACAAAAAATACATTTAAAAACAATCCAAAATATTAAAGAACAAAAGGTATGAGTATAATAATGATTCTAACATAACACTAAGCCAAACACCAAAAAAAAAAAACTATATATATATATATATATATATGTACAACCACACACACACACACACATATATATATATATATATATATATATATATATATATATACATATATAATTTCCATTTAGTTTGTTGAAGTAATAACTCAAATTAAATAAAACTAAAACTTAATAAAAGACCTACACGGACATAAATTCAGACATTATTTAACTTAAATTAAAGTAGATAACAAATACAAATCACGACAGTATAGTTTATCAGTAATCCTAAGAAATAACACTGAGCCAAACACACATGCTAAAAACAACAACTTACTTACACATAGTAAGAAATGGTTATAAAAACTGAAACAGAAGGGAAACAAGTAGTAGAAAAGGACATCAGCTCACATACTGTCATTAAATTAACGGTAAATATTTCCATATATGGAAGCTCAAAAGTTGCGAAGGTGAATCTTTGAAGGTATCCTATACGAAACAAAAATATACGGGAATATACTGCTAAATATAATGCAACTTATTACATAATACATTTCCATATGTGCTTATATTTTTTAATTTACTGCAATATATGCATTGACCATGTATGGCGATGTACTGATGCAAATACTAATATTTAGAAATAAAGACAAAAATATTAGTGCATGTAATATTCATAAAGTCTTAAAAAACGTGATCTATCTATCTATGTGTATATATATATATATATATATATATATATATATATATAATTTATTTATTTTTATTATAGTGTATCTGTATTACAAATATACAAATATTGCACATACATGTAAAAATGTGAATGTTTGCACACACATATACACACATTCACAGAATGAGTTACAGCAGATTTCTGGTTCACAACATGCTTCGCTTCTGACTGTTAAAGATGATTAAATGTTCAAATGAAATGTTATTTCATGTGTTTGTGTTCAATATTAATATAGGGGGAGATCTGTTAGTGTTTCATGTTGCATTATTTTGAAATTTTGAAGGGTTTCTGTTATGTGTAAATTTGTGGGGTTAAATGCATGGGCAAATAATTGATGACAGAATGTTTACTTTTGAATGCTTGCTTTCCCCTGTCCCTTTCAGACTTTGAACTAATGTGTTTTTACATTTACATTTACATTCAGTCATTTAGCAGACACTTTTATCCAAAGCGACTTACAAATGAAGAACAATATTTAATAATAATAATAAAATGACAAAAAAAAAACTATTGCAAATCAAGTGTAAACATGTTCCTTATTCAGCCTTGATTATTGAAAATCACAATATTCAAATGTTAAACTATTCTAAAATCATCTGGTGCCATTTTTTGCTCAAAATATTCAGTATATTTGTTTAGTCAATTTAAAAAGCTAAGAAAAGTGTCCTCTTTTTTGGGTATCTACTTAGACTTTTAATTAAGTTAAATACTAATATAGTCCACCTGACAGGGAGAATGAACAAAAACGAGTGAAAGTGTAACACGGGCAGCAAACAGCCAATCGCACGAAACATGGAGCGCATCAGTCTTATTCATCTCTCGCAAGAGTCTGCGCAATTCACTTCTCTGCTGAAGACTAAAGGATTTCATAATTAAAAATATAACAAAATTAAATACATTTAGAAGTAAGGAACAAACTCTGCTGCTGCTGCAAAAGTTTGAGAAGGAAGCAGAAAGAAAATATCTGACTATGCAAATTAATTAACTGAATTTAATAAATTATATTATTTTAAAAGTGTATATAAATAAAAACAAATAAATAATATAAATTATTAAGTTCAGTTGATTCATTCGTTCATTATATTTAATTTAAATGCAAAGTTTAATATTAATTGCCAGTTCACAATAATTATATGTATATAAATAATTATATAATCTAAATATAATAAATAATTAGCAGCAAAAGATGGGCAATGTAAAAATTGTTTTTACAAACCCATTTCAAATGTTTTACTGACTTTATATTATATTAAATGCAATTAATGAATCATTAATGCCATTAAATATGAAAACTATGAACCATTACATTTTTTAAACATTTGAAACAGTTGTGATGTAACAAATCCTGGTTTACGGAAATCACAGCACTTTCAGTTTGATTCGCCAAATAATGATAGGCCCCATATTATGCCCTTTGAACAGGTTCCGAACAGGTTTACATGCATACAAGTGGGAAAAAAAAACACTTTAATTTCCTTATAACATGCTTTTACATGTTATCCACATGGACAAGCTACAGCGTTTGAGGGGAGTTCAAGTTTCCATACATTGTAAAAAATGTCAAGCTATTTCAACTAATTATTATTTAGTAAATAATTTTATGTTCAGTCAATTTCTGTCTTCAAAGTGTTGCCTGAATTATTATTTTTTAGCTGGCTCAACCTTCACTGAAATAGTTTTATAGTCCATTCAACTCAAATGTTTTAGTTGGTCAAACATTAAGAAAACTACAGCAAATGATGTCAATTAAAATTTAACCAATGAGAATTGACAGAGGTTTAGATGTTGATATTTAATTTGAAGTCATCATTGTGGTGGGCAGTGATTGCTTTAGTTGGGATCTTGGTCCTCATACTTCTTGTGTTAGTTTTTATTTGATTGCTGTAAAGTGTGTTTATAAAGCACAGTTTGTTGTATGTGTATATTGAGATTTGTCCAGCAGGGGGCTGTAACGCATTGTGTATGGGTTGGGGCACTATAAAAAGGCTGTGAAGAAGCGCATTGGGGGTGCTCTATGGCCATACTGGTGTGTATGTCTGAACACTGCTATGGGTCCTCAATAAAGTGACCATCAAGAACTTTTGGCTCATCTGAGTTTTCTTTTGATAGTATCTCAAGATACTACATATGGCGACGAGGATAAACAAGGAGATAAACAAAGACAAATAAGGATGAAGCAGCAATTTCAAAGGGACAAGTGAGAAACGAGACGCTGAAGCGCTGAGCTGATTGAAATAAGTGCTACCACGTGGAATGAAGGATTGAAGAAACAATGGCTGGAATGATTGGATCCGTAACACCATTTGATAGTAAGTCACAATCATGGGAAGAGTATTGTGAAGTACTGAATCATTTTTTCGTGGCAAATGATGATGAAAGCACAGAGAAGAAACGAGTCAGTTTTTTAAGTTGTGTTGGAGCACAGACGTATACATTGATGAGGAATTTGCTGAGTCCAGACAAACCAGGTGCAAGGAGTTTTGAAGAATTGGTGAGTTTACTGAAAAACCATTTTAATCCAGAGCCAAGTGAAATAGTTCAAAGGTGGAAGTTTAATTCAAGAAACAGACACCATGATGAAAGCATAGTAGAATATGTGGCGGAATTAAGAAAACTTGCACAAGATTGTAATTTTGGAGACACACTTACAGTTATGCTGAGAGATAGATTAGTATGTGGTGTTAATGATGACAACATACAACGAAGATTACTAGCTGAGAATGGATTAACATTTGAAACTGCACTGAAGAAAGCACAGGCTATTGAAACTGCAAATAAAGATATGGCAGATTTGCACAGAGAAAAAGGAAATCGTGTGAGTACTACTGTTTTTAAGGTGGATACTGAAGAAAGAAGTAATCTAAATGGGGCAGGAATGTGTTATCGATGCGGTGGAACTAACCATATGTCAAAAGACTAAGTTTGCTAAAGAAAAATGTTACAAGTGTGGTAAAATGGGACATGTGAAGATAGTGTGCCGAATGAAACCACAAGAAATTATTAGTAACAAAGGCAAGAAAACTGTGAAATGGGAGAGAGGAAAACATTCAAAGAGGGCTAATTATTTGCAAGAGGAAGAGCTGTGTGAAGAAGTTTTCACCATGTATAGCATACAAACAGCCCAGTCTCCTGTGACTCCTTTTACCCAAGTTTTACTTGTGAATGAGTGTCCTGTGAAGTTCGAAGTTGACACTGGATGTAGTGTATCTGTGTTATCACAGGTAGAATATGGCAAACTTGCAGTTAAAAAGACACTGCCTAAATTTAAACAAAGTTATCTTAATTTAAAGACACATACAGGTCAATCAGTAAACGTTCTAGGAACCAGCAAACTGCAAGTCAAGCATATAGGATTAGTTAAAGACTTCTCAGTTGTGGTGGTGGCAGGAGCTGGTCCTAACTTATTGGGAAGATCCTGGCTTGCTGAGTTGGAACTTGGCTGGGAAAAGATGAATAAAATTCAAACAAGCTCAGAGATGTTGCAGGATATTTTAAAGAAACACGAAAGAGTTTTTAAAGAAGAACATTAAAAGGAGCCACAGCTCATGTAGTCACTGGGGCGAAGGCTAATTTTTTTACCACGTTCATTACCTTTTGCCATGAGGGAGAAGATGGAAGCTGAACTTGATCGGTTAATTAAAGAACGCATCATCGAGCCTGTGAAGTTTTCAGAGTGGGCAGCTCCTGTTGTGCCTGTGTTGAAGCCAGATGGATCAGTGAGACTCTGTGGAGATTATAGAGTGACTGTTAATCGGGAATCGTCACTGGAGCAGTATCCCATTCCCAGAATGGAGGACATGTTTGCAGTGTTATCTAGAGGTGAGAAATACACCAAATTAGATATGAGTCATGCATATCAACAGATTTTGTTGGACGATACATCCAAGCAATATGTCACTGTAAATACTCACAAAGGTTTATTTACGTATACACGATTACCCTTTGGAGTAAGTTCGAGTCCAGCAATGTTCCAGAGAACTATGGAGGGAATCCTTAAGGTTATTCCAAAAGTCACAGTGTATTTAGATGATATTCTGTTAACAGGAAAAAATGATCAAGAACATCTGGGGACATTGGATCAAGTGTTGCAGAGGCTGGAGGAGTTTGGATTAAGATTGAAAAGAGGGAAGTGTAAGTTCATGGAACAGGAAGTGTTTTTTTTTGGGACATAAAGTTGATGCCACAGGTATTCATCCTGTTCCAGAGAAAGTTCAAGCTGTGCAGGAAGTACCAACGCCGACATCAGTAACAGAGCTGAAAGCCTATTTGGGTTTGTTGAATTTTAAAATCGATTTCTTCCTAATCTCTCTACCCTGCTTGCTCATTTGCATCCTTGAGGAAGGATGTTTGTTGGTGTTGGGAAGAAGACCAAGAAAAAGCTTTCCAGAAATCCAAACAGTTATTGCAATCTAATCGTATCTTGATCCACTATGATAAAAAGAAAGAACTCATCCTTTCCTGTGATGCCTCAGCATATGGAGTGGGGGCTGTATTAGCACATCGTATGAGGGATGGAACGGAAAGACCCATTGGGTTTGTATCCAGAACACTAACAGCTGCAGAGAAGAACTACTCCCAATTAGACAAAGAAGGGTTAGCGGTTGTGTTTGGAGTCAAGAAATTCCACAAATACTTGTATGGTCATACATTTGTAATCTGTACTGACCACAAACCGCTACTCAGCGTTTTAAATGAACTAAAGGCTTTACCTCAAATGGCATCTCAATGAATTATGAGGTGGGCAGTAATGTTGGGAGCCTATGAATATGTAATTTCTTATAGAGCTGGTAAGGATCATGGTAATGCCAATGCCCTTAGTCGTCTTCCTGTTGCACAAGCTTTTGAGGAAGAACCAGTGGAAGAGCATGTCTTGATGTTGGAGAGCGTAGCAGGTTTCTTGACGAATGCAGAACAAATTAAGCACTGGACATCTAAAGATCCTGTGTTGTCAAGAGTACGTGAGTATGTACTTAAAGGCTGGCCTGATCACCGTGATACCCAGGAATTTGTACCTTATAAACAGAGACAGCAAGAACTCAGTGTGCAGGAGGGATGTGTGCTGTGGGGAGGCCGTGTAGTTGTTCCCGAACCGGGACGTGCAGGTTTGTTGGAACAGTTACATCAGTCCCACCCAGGCATGTCCAAGATGAAAGGATTGGCAAGAAGCTACCTATGGTGGCCGAATCTGGATGCTAATATTGAAACTCGAGTAAGAGATTGTAGTATCTGTCAGGAACAGCGAAAATCCCCTGTGAGAGCTCCACTTCACCCCTGGGAGTGGCCCAGACAACCGTGGAGGAGGATTCACATGGATTATGCAGGCCCTTTCTTAGGTGAATTGTTTTTAATTATCATTGATGCTCATTCTAAGTGGATTGATGCCTATCCTGTAAATTCAGCAACAACAGCAGCTACTTTAGTGTGTTTGCGGAAAAGTTTTAGTTTACATGGGATTCCTTAAATGATTGTGTCTGACAATGCTCAATGTTTTGTAAGCGAAGCAGGTAAAGATTTTATGACTAAGAACGGAATAACCCATGTTACTTCTGCACCGTATCACCCTTCATCTAATGGTTTGGCAGAGCGAGCAGTTCAAACTTTCAAAGACCTAATGAAAAAAAGTTTGGGAAACACGTTGGAGACCAAAGTACAGAGAGCTCTGTTTTAATTATCGTTTCACACCTCAGTCTACAATTGGACTGTCTCCTGCTGAATTGTTGATGGGAAGAAAATTACGTTGCACTTTAGACCAGATACATCCTGATTTCACTGGTAAAGTGGAAATGAAACCACAAAATCAGAAAGAGTATCATGATCAACATGTAAAATCTTGTTATTTCCAGATTGGAGACCCTGTGTATACCCGAAATTTTGGGTATGGACCAAAATGGGTGCATGGAGTAATTCAGGACATTACAGGACCTATACAGTATGTTTGGGAATGCTCAAATAGTGTGACGTCATTTAGATCAATTGTTTAGTCGCCAACAAAAAGAGAGGATTACAGATGACCAACAGAGCATGGATGTTCAAGTATGGGACGCTGATGTTGTGCTCAACTTAAAATTAGCTCAACTTAGATATTTTTGCCCTTCCAACATTTTGTTAATTGGATGTTTTACAGTGTTGGATGTTCACAGAGAAAGTAGTTGGACATTATGCTAATTTTGTATTTCTTTGAACTTCAATGGAATGGGAATCAAAATTTAAACGACTCTTTTAAGCCGTTAACTGTCACCTCCCCTTTTAGAAAATAGACTTGAAAGTGCGCTATTTAAAGTTAAATTGTTATAATTCATGAACGCTTTGGAATACAAACCTAAGGTTGGTCTCTGTTTAAATCCCATTCAGAATCCTCATGTACTGAAATCTTCCTATTTCTAAAGCTGTTTTATAGGCTATAGACAAAATATATGATCTATGATTTGCTTTGGAAAAAAAAAAAGAGGTGTTAAGATGTAAGGTTAATGTACATCCAGCCTGTTACGTTCAAAACTGTTTTTCTGTAATCAAATTCTATAAAAAGAGTCTGATCATGACACATAAGGAAATAGCCTGTGGCACAGTTATAACAAAACCATACAAATAAAGTATTTCTTTATAATATAAGTCAGGGGTATTTAATTAATATTCCAAGCGGCACGGCCTCTAGATTTATGCGAGGCCATGTGACACATGTGAAAAAAATAATGTTTCTGTTCACTGTTTTCCTCCTGAAATCTATACTATTTTAATATTTTACTTAAAAGTATTATCTACCAGAAACAATATAGCTACAATAATAAAACGTTCTCATCTTGAACAGAAAAGAAAGATAACTAGCAGTTTCAAAGTTGAAGTTCTATCCTAGCCATCTAACAACAACTTTCCCAATTATAACTATGATTCTTTTGAAATGTTCTTAGCCTACAGGTTAATAAAGCTAAATGTAGATCAGAAACGTCTTGTCACATCTGGTTTGAACAGTCAGAGTCATAGTTTATAGATAAAGTAAATATTGTAGGAAAATAACTATATTTGCAGCATTGTTTTTTCCTGCTGTGTTTTAGTTAAAGTAACCTATCATTTTGCTGCTCACCGTGTCATCAGCGCCGGCGTTCGCCCGAAGATAGAGAAAGCGCACAGAACTGAAAGGGCTTGAATAAAACACAGTTATCTTTGATAAACATACTAGAGGATATAGCGCTGAAAGATATTTGCCATAAACGACCCTGACCGCTTGTTATGTGATCCGCTCTGCTGTTTTGATGCGCTACTCAAATCAAAATCAAATCAAATCACTTTTATTGTCACATCACCACAGCACGTGTGCCTTCGTGAGTGAAATTCTTGAGAGCGTGCTCCAGACACTGCAAAAACAATTTACATATAGACATTACCATACATACGTACAGACTTATACAGATGACAATGTGTAATATACACATACATATACTCAGTACACACAGTGTACTATTAGACAGACATACAGTTACCGATACACATTATACACAGTATGTAGTACACATTCTACGTTATATACACACAGTAATATGCGAAGATGCAGCAGATTATATATAAACCGGATGTGCAAATGTCATGGATGTGCATTGGATGGTATCCGGTGCTGGCAAAAAGATTGTTGTATTTGTGCAGTAGTGTACTGGTAGTCCAGTTTGAACTGTATGGGATTAAAGTGCAGTGCGTATACTGTAAGGTGGGATTATGCTGTAGGTATATTAGTTTTGACTGTTCATTAGCCTGATAGCCTGAGGAAAAAAGCTATCCCTCAGTCGGCTAGTGCGGGATCGGATGCTGCGGAGACGTCTTCCTGAGGGCAGCAGAGAGAGCAGTCTGTGGGACGGGTGGCTGGAGTCACTGATGATCCTCCGGGCTTTCTTTATACACCGCCTGGTGTAGATGTCCTGGAGGGAGGGAAGCTCACCTCCAACAATGTGACGGGCAGTTCGCACGACCCTTTGCAGAGCTTTGCGGTTGCCAGCAGTGCTGTTTCCAAACCAGGCGGTGATGCAGCCTGTCAGGATGCTCTCCACAGTGCAGGTGTAGAATGATCTGAGGATGCTGGGGTTCATTCCAAACTTCCTCAGCCGTCTCAGGAAGAAGAGGCGTTGGTGTGTCTTCTTCAGCACTGCATCTGTGTGAGCGGACCATGTGAGATCCTCAGTGATGTGAACACCGAGGAATTTGAAGCTGTTTACTCGCTCCACAGGTGTCATGTCGATGGTGATGGGTGTGTGTTCTCTGCTCTGTCTCCTGAAGTCCACCACCAGCTCCTTGGTCTTGTCGATGTTGAGTGAGAGGTGGTTCTCTTGACACCATTTAGTCAGGGTTCTCACCTCCTCTCTGTAGGCCGTCTCATCGTTGTCAGTGATCAGGCCTATCACCGTTGTGTCGTCAGCAAATTTGACGATGACGTTGGAGCTGTGTGTTGCTGTACAGTCGTGTGTGTACAGGGAGTACAGGAGTGGGCTGAGGACGCAGCCCTGAGGAGCACCAGTGTTGAGGGTCAGCGGGGATGAAGTGTTGTTGCCCATTCTGACCACCTGACATCTGCCTGTCAGGAAGTCCAGGATCCAGCTGCACAGAGATCCGTTTAGTCCCAGAGTCTGGAGCTTCTCAACCAGTGTGGCAGGCACTATGGTATTGAATGCTGAGCTGTAGTCCACAAACAGCATTCTCACATAGGTGTTCTTATTTTCCAGGTGGGAGAGAGCAGTGTGCAGGGTGAAGGCAATAGCATCGTCTGTGGAACGGTTTCTGCGATATGCAAATTGTAGGGGATCCAGTGAGTCAGGCAGCACAGAGCAGATGTAGTCTCTGATGAGTTTCTCAAAGCACTTGCTGAAGATGGGTGTCAGAGCAATGGGCCTCCAGTCATTCAAGCATGTGATTTTATTTTTCTTTGGTATGGGCACAATGGTGGATTTTTTGAAGCATGCGGGAACCACAGACAGAGAGAGGGAAAGGTTAAAAATGTCTGTGAAAACCCCGGCCAGTTGGAATGCGCATGCTCGGAGCACACGGCCTGGGATGCCATCGGGACCCACAGCCTTGCGGATGTTCACCCGTCGGAAGGATCGGGTTACATCTGCGACAGAAAAGGAAAGTGCGCTCGCCTCTTCTGCTACAGCCGCGGGAGCGCGCTCTGTGTGGGCGGTGTTGTGAGCCTCGAAACGAGCATAAAAGTTATTAAGTTCGTCCGGTACAGAGGCGGCAATGTTCACAGTAGCTGGTTTATTCCCTCTGAAATCTGTGATGTTGTTGATACCCTGCCACATGCTTCTTGCGTTGTTGGTTTTGAATTGTTCTTCAACTTTGTTTTTATATTGTCGTTTGGCAGCTTTGATTGATTTCCTGAGATCGTAACTGGCTTGTTTGCGATCGTCAGAGTTTCCGGATTTAAAGGCAGATGTCCGCGCTGACAAGGCTGCTCGAACATCGCTGTTAATCCACGGTTTTTGGTTGGGGTAGATGCGGATTGTTTTTGTCGGTACTACATCCTCTACACACTTCCTGATGAAACACGTTACAGTATCTGAGTACGCCTCTATGTCGTCATCAGACGCTGCCCGGAACATGTCCCAGTCCACGTGATCAAAACAGTCCTGTAGTATAGCGTCTGATTGGTCCGACCAGCATTGAATTGTCCTGAGGGCGGGTGCTTCTCGTTTCAGTTTCTGCCTATAAGCAGGCAGGAGCAGAACGGAAGTGTGGTCCGATTTGCCGAAAGGTGGGCGGGGGAGCGATTTGTAGGCGTCCCGGAATGGAGAGTAGCAGTGGTCCAGTACACGATCACCACGCGTGTTGATGGTGATGTGTTGAAAGTATTTTGGAGCTATTGTTCTGAAGTTGGCTTTGTTGAAGTCCCCCGTAACAATAAACGCTGCATCTGGGTACGCGGTTTCCTGCTCGCTTATATTCCCATACAGTTCCTTAAGTGCCTGGTCTGTGTTGGCTTGAGGGGGAATGTAAACAGCTGTGATTATGATCGCTGTAAATTCCCTCGGTAGCCAGAATGGTCGACACAGAAGCATATGAAATTCCAGATCAGGGGAGCAGGAGGATTTAATAGAGTGTAGGTTCCTTTCATCACACCACGAGTTGTTGATAAAGAAACAGACGCCCCCGCCTCTGCTTTTCCCTGTGAGCTCTTTCGTTCTGTCCGAGCGGTGCACGGAGAACCCCGTGAGCTCGATGGCTGAGTCTGGAACCACTGCCGACATCCAGGTTTCTGTGAGGCAAATAATGCAGCAGTCCCTTGTTTCCCGTTGGTATGAGATGCGTGCCCGCAGTTCACAGAGTTTGTTGTCCAGTGACTGAACGTTAGCCAGCAAAATAGTTGGGAGAGGAGGTCGGAGGGGACGGCGTCTGAGTCTGACAAGGACGCCGGCTCTCTTCCCCCTTTTCCGGCGGCGTTTCTTCGGTCGCGATCGTGCAGCCCAGACAAAGGGCTCTGATGCGGTGTCTGTAAACAAGGCGCCGGCGTTCAGGAACTCAAAGTCCGGTTTGCGTTGCGCGACGAAGGAACCAATGTTTAAAAGCGTGTGTCTATCGTAGACAGTTATACTGACAACATCTAACACGTGAAACAACAAAATAACAAATAAAACATAAAAAACATAAGAAAAACTGCAGAGTTTTCTTGGAGCTCGCAACACGGCTGCCATGCTCGGCGCCATCTTGTAGACTTATCTCTGATATACTCATTTAAAATGGTGCTTCTGTTATGGCTTGCGGTCCGGATGGATGCCGGGGTGTGGATGCACCTTTAATATCTGTTATATACGTATTTAAGGATAAAAGACTCGAGTTAAAATATTCACGAGTCCTTTTCCTCGAGTCGAGTCAAGTCTGGAGTCATTTCAGGTTGAGTCTGAGTCAAGTCTGAAGTCTATAAAAATGCGACTTGAGTTTGAGTCGCTAACTCGAGTGGCCATATCTGCTTAGCATACAGTTTTATTTGGCAGCATGGTTCTGTTCTGGGCAAAAACTCCCTGCGCATCCATGCAGCCTGTCATGAATGAGCAAAGAGAGCAGAAATAATAACCTCCTCAGGGTAAACAGAACAAAACAAAGCAGATATCATTAGGGAAAGGAAGTGGTGTGTGGCCAATTATGGTAACCCATACTCAAAATTTCTGCTCTGCATTTAACCCATCCAAGCGTACACACAGTGGCGAACATACACCCGGAGCAGTGGGCAACCAATGCTGCGGCGCCTGGGGAGCGGTTGGGGGTTCGGTGCCTTGCTCAAGGGTCTCACCTCAGTCGTGGTATTGAGAGTGGAGAGAGTGTTGGTTATTCACTCCCCCACCCACAATCCCTGCCGGACCTGAGACTCGAACCCACGACCTTCAGGTTACAAGTCCAACTCTCTATCCATTAGGCCACGACTGCCCCCTTAGTTAATGACCTTAATGATATTTTAGTGTTCAACTATTCAAGATAAAAGGAGTCTGATTCAATGAGGAATATCAGAGAGCCAATATCAGAGAGCCAAGTCCTGACTGTGGCGAAAGGAGGAGTTGGGGATCATGATGCTTGATTTTTTCTAAATTATTAATATATATAATTATTATATATATTATTTTAAAGGTGCCATAGAATGGAAAACTGTATTTACCTTGGCATAGTGGAATAAGAGTTCTGTACATGGAAATGACATACCGTGAGCCTCAAACACCATTGTTTCCTCTTCCTTATGTAAATCTCATGAATGCAAAAGACCACTGAAAAATAGGTGAATCAGAACATAACACTGACTGTGACGTAACAGTCGGGATCATTAATAGTTACACCCCCAACATTTGCATATACCCGCCCATGTTCTAGGTCAGCCGAACCATCAGAATTTCTGCAGGTACTATGAAGAAACAAGAGAGGACAACAGAGAAATGTTGAGTTGTTAATGTTAAGTAAATATTATGTTCTGGGCTGTGCAGGGGATGTGAAGTGCAGGGATGGGTTGGTGTCTGTATTCAGAAAGGCACGGAGAGCAAATAATGCATTCTAATAAAATAACGCGAGCCACTAAAGGGACATGGTTAGCTCCTTGCTAGCGGTAGCCTGTTACATTACAGTGGGTAAGATTTCACTTACCACATAAACAGAGTAAGGAGAGAAGACTGAGGATGATGGAGAATGATTTACAGATCCTGAGCACCACTGACAAGCATCTGATCTTGTAAAATGTGTGTAAGTACTGCGGCTCCATAGTCTAAACAGGAGTTTGTGCGATCGCGAAAGTGAACGTGAAACTAAAAGGCGATCGTGCATTTGAAAGCAGTGTTAATGTCCCGCAGAATAATAGTGGCTCCCTGATGCCCGCATTTTATTTGCAGTATAATTAGCCAACAATATAACTGCAGGAGAAAGTATTGAAATATATATTTTCCCTGTGTTTCCTTCCTGCTGTGTGAGCTACTGAAATGAGCTGCACTGTGAAACAGTGCAGAGCTCATTATTATTCATGACACTTCCAAATAAGCTTATAATAGACCATTTCATTCTAGGGAGAAATCCTAGGGTTGTAAAGTGACATGTTAAATCATTTCTGGAGAATTTTTGCCTTTACCTAAGCCTCATACCTTCTATGTAGATATCAGATAACAATTTAAAATATTGTATCAATGCATTCTATGGCACCTTTAAATGTTTCCCTGTGCCACAGGGTCCCCTAGAGGGTGGAGCCTGTTGTGGTCACACCACTTAAACCGCCCAAAGGACGGCCCTGCACAAGGTAAAGGCTGTTTAAGGATTTGAGAACATTTCTGTCATTAAAACTAGACTAGTGATGGGTAAGAACAACAAAAGGGGACGTAAGAACCGCACGAATAATTGCCAGATTAAATGCAAGTGCAGTAGTAAGAAACATGAACCAGATGTCGATGTGGATGAAGCAATTAGTGATTGTCCGTCACCCGATTACTCTGACAGTGATTGTTCTGGATGTGATTGCACTGACTGTGATCCTTCTGGATGCGATTGCACTGATTGTGATTGTTCTGGATGCTGTGATTGTTTTTTTTCAAACTGCTGTGCTTTTCTGGCATCATGCATATCTTGTTGTTTTGATGGGTGAGTAACATTTTTAGAATCATTAAAGATATATATTTTTTTAAAGAATCAGTATAAAAGGCTGTTTTCTTGATTCCTCTCAAGACTGAGAAACTGTCTTTATTACTAATGAAAGTAAAATGTGTTATGTTCAGATAAAGGCTGATTGATCTATAAAGACACATTTTTAAACTGGACTTTTAAGTGAACATGACTAACAATAACAATATAGAAAAATGCAGTGTTAATGTATACTGCAAATAAAAAAAATATGTGTTGACTGTTGATATATTGTTGATATTGTCTAATGTTGATGCTGAATCTTTTTTTTTCAGAGATGAATAATCTGTCCTGAGTAAATGGAGGAGATGCAGCGGTCAGAGGTCTCCTGAAGAGCTTCATCCAACACAAAGCAAACAGCAATAAATATCATCTTTAATGTCTTTAACAAATGATTGTTAAACATAATAAAAAAATGCAATGTTATTTGTACATTTATGCAGTTGCAGTCATTAAACTAAAATAATGTAATTCTTGAATATTAATGTTTGATTACAGTCAGTGTGTGAGAAAAAGAGGAATTAATTTAGTTAATTTAAACCTTACTTAAATATCCCATATATTAAATTTGAAAAAAAAAAAAAAGACATTTAAACAGAAGTTCCTTGTTTGTCTCCTTGAATGTAGATCTGCTGGTTTCTGACACTGATTTGCCTGCGGCTGTAATCCAGATTGCACTTGACATCAGATCAAAACATACTTTCATTAAATTAGCATGGAAACTCATAACTTGTTAGGTGTATCTGTGAGTATCAGTGTATGAGAATGGTGTGATGTCACTCTAATCATCGCATGATCTCATGTGTTGACTGGGATTACTGCTTTATGAAAACCTTTAGCTTCAATGTTTTTTATGATCTTTATAATTTTTCGTGCCTAAAAACATGTATGAAATACTACAAAGATATTTCTTTGCAAATAACTGTATCCTGAGCAAGTTCTACGAGAGTGCCAGAGGGAACGAAACGAAAGCAAGAGTAGGTCAGTTAAAGCTGTAATCTGTAAGTTTTGCCTCTTTGTCGCCATCTCTGTTTGAAAACCTGGAATTGCAGCTTTTTTGTGGAATTATCTTCCTGCCGTGGGTTGTGAGTCAGAACGGCTCCTGCGCGGATGAATCTAATGTTTTGAAGAGTATGTGTAGCAGTCAGTCACCACACCTATGTCTTGGAATATATGACCCAAATGAGAATTTTCACCGTATATTGCCATCTGAACAAGTAACAAGTCTGCCACGTTTGTTCTGACCAACTGAGGAAAAAAACGTATTACAATGAATTGCGCTACCAATGGTGATTAAATCTAAAGATTGGTTAGCTCATATCACATCAAACCATGCAAATTATTATTATTATAATATTTTATTCTCAAATTATTAATGTTAACAACATCAGCATTGCGTGACTATGAGTATAGTGTGTATTAGCATGTAGATTTTAATTTCTGTACAGTCTAATCTAATTGTCATGCCATTCAAATTTCATATTAAGAAATTATTTTAACTGTAAGGCTCCACCCGCTAGCCCAAACACCGGAATCCAGCGGCCTGGTCGAAGGTTTAAATGCATGTTCGGTCTTTTACTTGCGCCTCTGAATTTATCTGGATTTAGTTTAAATTTTAGTCTAGCTCCGTGTTCAATCTGACTCCAATTCCAAGTTATCATTAAAATTTAGGCAATATTTATAATTAAAAACTGATCACAGACATCGATTGTATATTAATTTAGATATTTGATTATTCTGGAAATCCCATACTTTCAATTCTTCATTCATTAGGGACCAGGTATCGCACAGGAATTACACTTAGGCCGATTTTAGTGAACCCACAGACACAAACTCGTCAGTTCTGAACTAACTCGGAGGATGCAGAGTGGGTATACCTTTAACCTAAGCTTATTAATACTCTACTGAGAATGAGGGTTAGTTGCAAAGTTGCTTATAGTCAATAGACTAAGGGGGCCATCAAAATAAAATGTAACCTAACATATAAAGATTGCATTTTATTCAGTTGAAATTAACTAGCTCACATCAAAATTAATATTAGCCTCACAGGGAAAACTCAAATAACACTCCACACCTAACCACTTACAAGATGTAGAAAGATACTGTGCAGATCTTAAACAAACAATGTCAAGATATATAGTCCATTATAAATGTAAAAGTGGATATAATATGGTGTTCATTGTGTTATAAATAATCATAATCGTAAAAGTTATAAGCACAAATGCGTAAGCATTATAACGCATTATAATTGTTGTAATGATTATTTATAAGATGATATAACATATTATAAGGTACTTTATAATGCATTGTCCATTCATTATAATGCCTTAGGAATACCCTTATAATGGATCATAAATAAAGGCTTCATAGAAAGTGTTACCAAAGAAACTATATTTTTATAAATATTGATGTCTCTCAACTGATTAAAATTCTTATGTGTTTAAGTTTTACCAACATTTCTCATTCTGCAAGAAGAACTAACAAAACAAGATCTGAAAACCACTGACATGAACTTCTCTTCACACACAATGTTATGCAAGCTGTTTATTCTTTCTCTTGTACTTCCTCTTCCACATCATTCTCTCGGTTAAATATTAATACATGTCTGATGTAGGCTATCTTTCTAAACATAAAAAAAAATTATAATAATGGTTTCTTCAGATTTGCTACAGTGTCACTACTCAGTAACAGTGTGAAACATACCAGTGTAGTCTGAATTGTCGTAACTGGAATCATAATCATTAAATTTCATTCATTCATTTCCATGCCCATCCCTTGCCTTGGTGTATGAATACTAAACTGTGTTCACATGAATAAATATATCAGTGTCAGAGGCCTGATAGAATAGAAATAGATATGAGCTCATAGTTGTGGTTTGTTCTGTTTCAGCTCCACAACACGAACCAGTGAAGGAGGAACAGCATTGGTCAATCTATTACCATATAAATACATCATTATAAATACAGATAATACCATAATTACAATAAAGAACCAAAATATTGCTCAATTTCCCTTGTTCATTAAACACACCAGAATACAACTTTTCATAATAGAAAATAAATCCTGTTCAATTTAATACTGAATGGGTCACGACATCATTTCAGTAGAAAGCTTGCATGTTATTCAGTCTGACATTCTGTGAAAACATGTTACAAGATTATCAACATTATCAAAAGATCTTCTGTAACACATGAGGTACATTTGTATGTCTTTAATCTGTCAGGATGTTTCTTAAAATCTGACCACAGGTTTCAGGAAGTCTTGAGTCTTTAACACAGTCTGTGTCTTTAACCGTCTGTCATCATTCAGTCAGTATGGAGCTCAGTCAGCTTCCTCTTGTGCTCTGTGAGTATTATTTTCTCTAAATGTATTTCAGTGGAATTATTATATTATGTAGATGATCAAGTGTTTTAGTGTTCCTAGATTTGTGTCTTTTCTTGCTGCTCTCAGAGTTTCAGATCCAGCTCTAGTCCATGATATATGAGTGAAGGATGAGTTTGAGAGAGGAAGTGTGCAGTTAGTGCTGTTTGTGAAAGTGAAATGCACTCTGTTGTGTTGTAGATCAGTGTTGTGACCCATACTCGGAATTCGTGCTCTGCATTGAACCCATCCAACATGCACACACACAGCAGTGAACAACACACACCCGGAGTAGTGGGCAGCCATTTATGCTGCGGCGCCCGGGGAGCAGTTGGGAGTTCAGTGCCTTGCTCAAGGGCACCTCAGTCGTGGTATTGAGGGTGGAGAGAGCGCTGAACATTCACTCCCCCCACCTACAATTCCTGCCGGCCGGAGACTCAAACCCGCAACCTTTGATTACCAGTCTGACACGCTAACCATTAGGCCACGACTTCCCGCTTTTGTTGTCGCTGTTATCGTAATATTCACTAGTACACAGTTAGTAAGAGTTGGTCTTTATTCTTCTGCTCGTGATCAGACTGTTTCCTTCAAGTTCTCTAAACAGTTCTCTGCTGTGACCAAATCTATTAAATACCAGTCAAATATTTCATGTTCATCTAGACACATATACAGTCCCCACACAATATCTTAATATTTGTTCATCTTTATAATTATCAGCTCTATGTTCACATTGTAATGAGTTTTTCTCTTTGTGTTTTAGTGCTCATTTCAAACATCTACTCTGGACATACTGAAGGTGAGTCTCAATTTAATTAATTTACTTTCATCACATATGAGTGATTCTACATTAACTGTTACAAACCAACTGAGAGTTGAGAAATTACTAACATTTTATTTTGATTATAATTGCAATCTTTTAACAAGTTGAATTATTAATGTGACAATTCTGACGTGTGACAAGAAACATCAGTTTTTCAAAAACAGCAGATTTATTTTTTACATTCTCTGTGAAATCAAAATCGAAACAGAGACAAGATCTTCTGTTGGAAAAATGTAGTTAAAAACACTTTCACAACTCATGTTTCTAAATTCTCAATGATTGTATATTGGCAGATCTTTTATAAATGACTATAACAGCTATAGAGAACAACACTCCACTCTCATCTGATTTAGCATGTGTGTGTTTTACAGTCAAGTAACTGTGTTCATGCAGTAAAAGCAGCACATTATTTGTATTGTGAATTGTTGCTGTTCTACAGAAACACCAAAACCCACAGTGACCATCAAACCTGCTCAACATGTATTCAGAGGAGAGAGAGTCACTCTCAGATGTGACGTATATGCTGAAGGAGTCACTAGCTGGAAGTACATCTGGAATAAAGATGGTTTAGTTTTCAGTGAACTACAGGAGCACACATTCAGGTCTGTTACTGAGTCTAACGCAGGTAAATACTCCTGTTCTGGAGCAGAGAGAGAAGGATCACGAACATCACACCGCAGTGATGCAGTTACACTGACAGTATCAGGTGAGTTTGATCATCTCTTCACATTCACACACAAGTTTAACATGTTATTAATGAGTGATTTCTCTATTTCAGATAAAGCTCAGGCAGTTTTAAGTGTTTCTCCACAGACGTGGTTGACTGAAGGAGATCCAGTGACTCTGATCTGTGAGGTTAACAGCTCCTCTACAGGCTGGACATTCAGCTGGTTCACTCAAACTGTCTCATCAGGTAAGATATAATGTGCTTCATGCAGCAACATCTGAATAAACTGGTTTCATAAAAATATTATAGAGATTCATAATATTTAATCAATTTGAATACTCTGATTATACCAACAAAGGTCATTTATAAGACTCATATATAAATGACTGCTCATGTCTTGAGGTAACTGCACTTTTTCACTTTATACAGACAACAGCAATCGTTATGATCTGCTCTCAGACAGCAGCAGAGGAGCTGGAGGAAACTACACTGTCAGTTCTGCTGCTCTAAATCACACAGGAGTTTATGTGTGCAGAGCAGAGAGAGGAGAACCAGTCTATTACACAAAGTACAGCAACACACAGCCACTATGGGTCACTGGTGAGTTCAGACTGAATATCAGAATGAACGAGACACTCTAAAATTTTCCTTGATCTTTTCAGAGCTTGATGTGTCATGAAATCTCATCCTGTCATAATATATGGCTACTTTTTATGGTGTGAATGGAGAAAGATGCTTCTGCTGTCAGGTGTAGTTACATTCTAAAAACTGCTGGGTTAAAAACAACCCAATTTAGGTTATTTTGGCAACCCAGCGCTGGGTCAAAAAGGGATGAACCCAGCGCTGGGTTGCTTTTTTATGGTTTAAAATGACTACATTGCTAGGCTAAAATGTTCCAAAATCGAGCTAGGCATTAAACCTACAAATCTTGTTCATTTTAAAATCACACAAAGAATCACTTTCAAAAGGGAAATATTTATTAAAAACAAGAGAAAACAGTCATAAAGTAACATGCATGTAAGAAGAAATGCAGAAAAAGTATGGCATTAACAGCTGCAGAGTTTCTAAATGAAGCACTGAACATTTTTTTGAATATAACTTCTGATCAAATTGGACTTGGTAAATTGTATATATTGCATAAAAATATACAAAAACACTATTATACAATAATTGTACAATTAGTTAATAGTTAAGTCCTTTACAAACTATTCTGGCATGACAGTACACAAATAAACCACAACATCAACACTGATATTATATCATTCAACAGATGCATGTGTGTGAAATGATTTGAGCGTGTGTATGAATGACAGCGTGTAAACTCCACTTCTACTAAACAACACATTTAACATTTTGTTTTTACAAATTATACACTTACAGTTTGTTTCATAGTCCATGAATACAGATCATCACTGTCAATTTTCATGATCTCTTTAGCATAATTGATGTAGTCATCAGCACAGCATGTGACATCTTTTACCACATCCAGGGCAGCATCCTCCTTTAAAACCACTGTTGCATCAGTTTGGGGGAAATGTCATTCTCCTCTTTGACCAGCATTCATCCCAGTCACCGCCTGTTCTTCATCAGTGGCCTAAAAATAGAAAAACATTTGAAAAACAAAGAAAACATTTAATTAAACTATCCATTTTCAGACAGAGGTGCATCCACATCAGTAAGGTTAGGTAAATAGTATGTTTTATAATTTCATCCACTTTGTGTGGTTGTTTAATGTCTGTCTACCACAGCGCTGTAGAATGCTAGAATGGCAGCACTAGTGTGAGGGCATGTAATATTGTTTAAATAAATATATTGCTTTCAGAAAGCTACTTCTTTACTGAAACATTAAAACAGACATGATATTCACATTCCTCACTCATTTCCATGTATGAGGGCTACTCTTTAAAGGGTTAGTTCACCAAAAAATGAAAATAGTCATAATTTACTCTCACCATGTTGTTCCAGACCCATACAAACTCTGCTCATTTTTGGAACACAAATAAATATATTTAATTTTCTCTTATTTTTTTTTTCCTCCATTGCAAGTCTGGAGACCAATAGTTTCTTCTGAACAGACATGTTCGCTATCATATAATTTAAGATTTATTCATATATAAATATTGGAATGGATTACTTCTACAATAACTCTGTGTTTATGAAGCTTGAAAATACCGATTATCTCAATGGATTAACAACAAATTATGAGAGAAAATTAAAAATATATTAATTTGTGTTCTAAAGACAGACAAAAGTCTTATAGGTTTGGAATGACATGAGGGCAAGTAAATTATTTTTTTGTGTGAACTATTCCTTTAAGAAAGGAAGATCAAGAATGATGACTCTCCAAATCCAAAGTTGGTTTGAGTTCTGCAATGAAAAACACAGACATCAATGTTTACATAAAATATGAGCACGTTATCACACTGTTGTTGCATCAAAATCTGAAGTAAACAGGCAGGAGACAACAGAAACATTTATTTTTAACAATTATCACTTCATCAGCCTCAAAATAATTAAGCTAGTCTTTATTACATAACGCCGTTTCCTTTAGGAAACTACATTCAGTTTAACCGCAAAAAATAAGTTAACAAATTAACATATAAATGTGTTATTAACCATCTATTAACACCTCAAAAAGTGCAGATAATGTAACATCTTATGTAAATATGACATAAGACACTAACGGACGTTATATTTAAAGTACTCTTACCTTCAGTAAAAGAGGAAAAGATGCGAAAACCGCATCTTTATTTTTCAATATAAGCTCTTTTCGGACTATTTCCGCCTTCCATGAAACCTCAAAATACTCCCGGACACAAACAATGAATTATGATTTTACATTTATAATATTTACTTAACATTACGTCTTTCACTCGCTTCTCGCTTCTTTCAGGAGAAAATGGCGGCTTCTCGCACTGGTGTCGTCCGATGTTACATAGCAGGCCCTAAATAAACCAAACATAATATACAGCTACTTATTAATGGTGTGAATGGATAAAGATGCTTCTGCTGTCAGGTGTAGTTACTGCATCTACTAGCAGCTCCTAAATAAACCAAACTAACCATCAACACCTTGATTCCTGGGTTCACTGTAAAACATTTAATTCTAATGGAGGAAAATTGTCATGAAAAACTAAAATATAAAGCTACTGTGGCACTAAAGTGTTGCTTACATAAGTGGACTTCAGGGAACATAATCAAATAAGTGTAATAAAAATATATCACCTATTTAATAAATAGTGTTTTTAATTTGTATGTAATTGACCACTTCTTGATTTTAGGCACTTTACCAACATCTCATTGAGCACAACAGCAGATTTTATAAGATGAACCATATAAACAGTTCATCAATCATTTTACAGTTTGATTAGTATCTGCCTAATAATTATCTTATATGTTGTTGTAAATCTAAGTTAATATACAACAATCTCAGCTAACTATAAACACTACTAGGTTCTTCACACGGTACAGGCAAAGAAGAACTGACCCCTGAGTTGAGTTTGGTTTCTCCCAGGTTTTCTTCTCCAATAGTAACACCTTATGGAGGTTTTTGTTGGTTGTCACAGTTTTCTTTGGTTTGCTTACTGATGGCATAATATATTAAGGTGTTATTTTGTTTATGAAGTTTTAAATATAAATACTCAGTGATGTCTTGAGAATTTTCAGATATTAGAACTTGAATATTGTTCTGAAAAGCTGTTTTGAAACAATGTAAGTTGTGTAAAGTGTTTTATCAATAAAACTGTCTTGACTTGATTTCTAAACTGTAGCTGTAATTCTCAGGTGTTTCTCCTCCAGTCTCTCTGATCGTCAGACCCAACAGAACTCAACACTTCAGATCTGTCTCTCTCTCTCTGAGCTGTGAGGACCAGATTAACTCTACTGGATGGAGAGTGAGAAGATACACAGAGAAATGGGGGCTGAAAGATTGTTCATCATCAGTGTGGGGATCACAAACAGGATCTACATGTACAATCAGATCCACCATCCCATCAGACACTGGAGTGTACTGGTGTGAGTCTGAATCTGGAGAGAAATATCATCCTGTTAATATCACTGTACACTGTGAGTCTGTTTCTGTATTTATTAATTTCACAAAACCCTCATTTTATAGTAAAGTAAAAAGTAAAGTCGTGACGTATTGTCAAGTATGGTGACCCATACTCGAAATTGGTGCTCTGCGTTTAACCCATCCAAGTGCACACACACAGCAGTGAGTAGTGAACAAATGCACACACACACACACACACACACACACACCGTGAACACACACCCGGAGCAGTGGGCCCGGGGAGCAATTGGGGGTTCGGTGCCTTGCTCAAGGGCACCTCAGTCGTGGTATTGAGGGTGGAGAGAGCGCTGGACATTCACTCCCCCCACCTACAATTCCTGCCGGCCGGGGACTCGAACCCGCAACCTTTCGATTACGAGTCCGACTCTCTAACCATTAGGCCACGACTTCCCCTGATGTTTCAGATATAAATATTCAGATTGTGATCTCAATTCAGTCACCCATGCAATCATTATTCCTGAATGACAATGAGTCCTCTAGACTAATAAACCATTGACTATTAATCCATTGCTCAACCTTCGACTTTTGTCCACATGTCATGTTTATTTGTTTACATATTTCATAACCCCCATGAGAAAATGTATTATTATTATCATTATTATTATTGTATTGATTAACTCTGTCCTATTTGAGTTAGGTCTCAAACTCCTCCATAAACTAGAACCTCTTCCTCTGAGCACATCTGCAGAAGCCCATATATCTCTCTGATTTGTGTCTTTGCATTAACTTTGTATGTAATCTACTCGTGCAAATAACTCAATTCACTTTTGGTGTTCACACATTAGATCTTCCTCATCTGTTTCTCTTGTTCTTCCTCCTGTTTATTTCACCACTGTGGGGTTCAGAGCGTTCAGCTGCTCCTCGTCTCTGATACTCTCTTACACAACAATGTGAAAGTGATTCTCTTCTTACTTTTAAATCACGTCTTAAATCTCATCTTTTTAAATGAGCTTTTCCTGATTCATTTTAATTTAATGTTGAATAGATATTGCTTTGTATTACTGTCTTGTAATTTATGATTGTCATTAAGGTGTAAAAATGCATTATTAATATTATTATTGCTGTTGTCACCACATTGTTGATGCATTCTTACTATATTCTTACTATTTGTCAGTTGATGTTTGCTCTGTTTCTGTAGCTGGTGTGATTCTGGAGAGTCCTGTTCATCCTGTGACTGAAGGAGAAACGCTGACTCTACGCTGTTTAGATCAATATTCACCCTCACCAAACCTCAGAGCTGATTTCTATAAAGATAGGTCACTCATCCAGAATCAAACTACAGAGATGATCATCTCTACTGTCTCAAAGTCACACGAGGGTTTCTACTCCTGCAAACACCCAGAGAGAGGAGAGTCACCCAAGAGCTGGATCTCAGTCTCAGGTGAGAGTAGGAAATATAAACACTATTAAAATGCTTCTGTATAATATACAGCACTAATATGACAGTAAAATGCATTCATCTCGGCTTCCTCCATCAGGATCTGATGGTCTTGGTCTCGTTCCTGTGATAGTTGGAGTGATTGCTGGACTGACCGTCATATTTTTGATTATTGTCTTCTTGGTCCTGCTGTGGCGCTACAGAAACAACAAAGGTTTATCTTCTGCTATATTAAAATTCAGACACTTTTGCAGACTCTGTTCTTAAACCTGTGACCTGTCGTCCTCTAACAGCCTAAGCTGGTTGTCTGATCTTAGCCGATCTAAAACTTGTATGTAGACTGTTTTTTTGGGGCAGTTTTCTGCTGGGCAGGTACTACTCCAAATAACAAATCCCTGCAAATTATCCATTTATGTATGCATAAAGGAGATTAAAGTCAGTTTGTTTTGGGGTTTTTTTCTGACCCCTTTATGCACATGCACATCTTATGTTTGTCTAGGTGGAGGATCTCAGTCTCTCTCTAGTGTCAGTCAACAGCAGAAGAGCAGTCAGGCATCAGAGCAGAACCAGAGTGAAGAGGGATATAAATCACTCATGTCTGGTCAGTCTTTACCCATTAACCATAAATAAATAAATAAATAACCATAAATCTTTACAAGCTGAGATTGAAGATACTTAGAAATAACTTTCAACTAACAAGACAGATCTCACCCTAAATAATTTCCCCCTCTTCTAAAGTGTAATATGATATTTGTGTAACTGACATTTATATTTCAGTTTGATGTAGTTCAGTTGTATTTCATTATCTAAATATTTCATACGTAATTTAGCTTTAAGTCCGTGTCAACATGAAAACAATATTTTTCTGTGGGCTTAAATTCAT
The DNA here is from genome assembly GCF_936440315.1 of Barbus barbus. Taxonomy (NCBI): domain Eukaryota; kingdom Metazoa; phylum Chordata; class Actinopteri; order Cypriniformes; family Cyprinidae; genus Barbus; species Barbus barbus. The sequence continues at coordinate 25,737,188 of NC_136737.1, read as the reverse complement.
TTGAGGCATTACTTTATTACAGGAACTGCTCATATTTATGACTCTGTTGATGCAACAATTAATAAAGACATAAGCACAGGTAACTAATGATGTTACAGAAGGTAATTATATCATGTTGATCATTTAATAAGGCAGTAGTTATTTTCTAGATAATCAAAATCATCTTTGTTTTATATTTCACTGTGATATTTGCAGAGAAATTCAGTTAAAAGCAAATGTCTTATTTTTTTCTCTGTTATTCATTGTAGACATTGTAAGTGGACCTACAGAACTCACCTATGCTGAGATTGAACTCAAATCTACAGAGAAACAGAAGAAAAACAAAGAAAACAAAGGTAAATTGAAACAAAAGTTGATGTTCTTGTGGTTTTATGATCATGACACTAGTGTTCAGAAGAGCTAAAGACCCCTGGGGTAAAAAGCCCCTTTGATTTTAATTTCTCCCACAACACCAAACAGTGTTGGCAACTCATTTTCAGGGGAAGTTGCTAAAGGAAGGTCGATTTGCTGCTAAAAGTTGCTAAATGATGTTGTGACATCACTTCGTGATGCCATCATTACGTGAGTCACTGCATCATATCTCAGCCAAAAAATAAATAAATAAAAAATGTTTACCAATCCACATCGCTTCAATCCCAGTACTCATTTACCCAACTATTATGAAACATTTTCGTGCGACCTTACATGAAGTATTATGATAAAATGCATTATGAAGAAGAATTGGACCTGTTCTGCAGGTGCATTAGAGCTAATATTAGCATCACGCTACATAAGACAATTTATGAGATTAATAGTACACTTTTACTCAGAAATCACTTTAAAACCTCCTGAGACCCAGCTCTGGAGTTTTTGCCTCTGTAATGTAGTCTATTTCAGTGAATTTCTCTGAGACCTCACACGTCACAGTTGTAAGTCTGGATGTCCTGTACAGAGCACATTCAGGGCTTTATAGAGATACTAAATGATTGGAAGTTTGACCATGACCACACCCTCTCCTCAGTCTTTAAAGATAGCTAAACTTAATTTAGGGAACAATGTTACATCCTTATGGAAATATTATTATATTTTGTAATTGTCATTTAAATCTGAATAATTTTCTAATTGTTTGTCATAAAGCAACATCTCAGGAAAATGTTATGGGTTTTCAAATTCAAATATGACTTCCTGTTATGAAACAGGACATCATTTCATACATGTCCACTGTGGAGGACACCAGGACTAAAAGCATGTTTATTATGAATTTTGGGAGACATAACAATTGAATAAGAAAATTAAGTATTTATTAATTGTCTTATGAAATATTAGATATTATTATGAAAGAAAATCTGGTCATTTATTACTCCCATTATGACAATTTAGGATGGATAGTGTGCATATTGGGACGCAGGCAATGATTTCCTTCCGCGCTGCGATGATGGCAAAAAGTTGGGGTCAAACCTTATCAAACGATTCATTTGCGTAAAAAAAATTAATGCGTTAAAATTTTTAGATAAATCACATGCGTTAATGAGTTAATGTTGACAGCCCTAATATATATACTCCCTCCAGATGTTTAAGATCAAGTGATCAGACCCTTCTTCTAGTCCCACAATCCAGACTTAAACGTATCGAGCTTTCTCAGGGGTCGGGCCGTGGTTGTGGAATAGCCTCCCCCTAGTGATCAGACTTGCCCCTTCTCTGCCCATTTTAAAATCTCTTCTAAACACATATCTATTTTCTCTGGCTTATACATAACTTAATTTAATTTTTTCTTTATTTTAATTTTTTTGCTTAGTTTTTATGTGTGTGTGTCGGGGGGGAGGGGGCTGCAATCTGTGATCTCGTACAGTTGCTGACGCTCGCTAAAGCGTGCAATCGCTTTATGTTCACTGTTTTATCGGTACTTTCGCTTTCAAAATCGATCGCGTTCAGCAAGGAGGGGAGAGGATAGAAAGTGGGGGGGCATGGCCCGCGACCCCACCTTGGCGCCGGCCCTGCATACTTACCATATTTTATAGGAAATGAACAGAGACATATAAGCATAATAAGTGTTGCAACAGACCCAAACCATCGCTGCTGCATAGTTGCATTTTTCCAGCTGCCAAAATATGTTAATGTAGTGATTTCACAAACATGATCCCTGCACGATCTAATGTGTAGTGTCTGATTAACTCACTGTCATGCATTGTGTGCAACACATTTCTTCTCCCTCTTCATGTTTCGTCCATTTTCTCCACTGCTAAAGAAACTCTTAAGCCCCTTAAAAGTCCTCGTCCGTACTCCTAACAATTTTGGACCTTAAGACCTCTTTTAAGGGTTAAGATGCTTTCTGAATTACTTTTTTCTTTACTAAGATATTTTCTTTAATTTTAAGAGTAAACACCCACATTTCTAAGAATTTTCTTAGAATTTTGTTACTAGGAGCATCTCTTAGCACTAAAATTCTTCATGAATACGGGCCCAAACTTGCACCTTCTCTGCCCATTTTTAAATCTCTTCTAAAAACATATCTATTTTCTCTGGCTTATACATAACTTTATTTTATGTTATCTTTATTTAAATTTTTTTGCTTAGTTTTTATGGGTTCATATTTCTAGTCTCTCGTGTGTTTAAATTTGTACTTATTGTATAGGGGGAGACCCTGTTCAAATTGTTTAGTTGTGCTGTTTTTTAGTTAGTTATTTAGTCTTTGAATCTCTGTGTAGCACTTTGGTCAGCCGTGTGGCTGTTTTATATGTGCTATATAAGTAAATTGAACTTGAACTTATATGTATACGTTTTTTGATAATGTATTTTAATATTATTTTTTTTTATTTAAAAATAGCATTTATATTACTTTATGAACAAATATAAATTAACATATATATATATATATATATATATATATATATATATATATATATATATATATATATATATGTTCATTTAGATTTGTTCATAAAAATAATATAAATGCTATTTTTCTATACAAAAAAAACTTTTTAATACATTTAATTATCAAAAAAACATACATATATTTGAACGATTATAAAGTTTTTATTAGCTAGTAAACAAGTAAAACTACACATTCTGAACAATGATAGTTTTAAGCAGTGTATTAGTAGTTAGTTAGTGTGCTAAAGTTTTTTTTTTTTACCTGCATTTTTAATTACATATTGTATTCTGTGTTTTTGGATGACAGGGTTACAACAGATTATGTATAATGTCCTGGAAAATTACTAGTACCTTTTCAATTTTTCTAGATATTTTTCTTACAGTGTACCAACTGATCAACAATCGCAAGTACAAGCTACTAATAAAGCGTATCATAAATGAACAATTATTAAATTACTACATTATTATTATTATTAAATTAAACAATTGTAAATAGCAGCTAACTTAATTCACGTGATGTGTGTACTACTAGGCATCTTTGTTTTTCTCTTTTTGTATAATTTAATTATAAATGTTTCTTTTTATCATTTGAGTCACTTATCAAAAGTTGTTAAAAGTTGCCAAATAAATTATAAAAATAGCTAAATTTGTTGCTATGTGCTTTTGGAAGAAAAAGTTGCGGGTAGTCTTAAAAGTCGTTAAATTTGGCAACACTGACACTAAATAGCAACAAACACCACCAGCATTTTCCTAAACACCTGTTCTGAAATCAGCCTGATACATATCATTGCATGCAAATCACAATCAATTGATTTTGAGGTATTTTGGTCAAACATATAACTGTTTTAAAATAAATTATTTTATTCTCTCTGTAGAAGCAGAGATGTTATGAATATAAAATGAATATTGGACACACAGTTAACACTAGTGACACTAACAGTTGGCATCTTTTAGGAAATACCAGTGAAAGTTCAGACACTGTTTACTCTAAACTGAACCTGGAAACCCATCAAGGTGAGTATCAAAGTAAAAACATCTATCACACTTCACAACGAGCCACTGAAAACTGCATCTACAGTACAAGCATTGTTGAGAATATAAGAATAAAATTCAATATGCAAAAATTTAACAATGTGCATTTTAGCATTTTTAACTCATTTACATATTTTCAGCTGCTGGATCTAGTGATGAGACGTATGCTCAGGTTAAATAAATGGCTGGAGGAGAAACTTTCAATCCAAGGACGCTGATGAGTTTAGGCTGAGAAGTGCTGGAGAGTGACCAGGATCATCGATGCTTTATCATATTTGTGATGCTGAACACTTGATGCCAATAGATTTATCAGTAATTATCTTTTTTAGCTCCGTTCTGTTTTCTTAAAGGTTACGTCATTGCATGGGAGAGAAAGATTGTTGACTGTAAAGCTTTTATTGTGTGTGAAAATTTCAGTTTCACTTCTGTTTTTCTTGATCTTAAATGTATTTGCAGCAGGGTTTTCATGGTCATTTATAACCGTTGCGTACACCACTTCCTACACAAAAAGGTGGGATTTATAAAAACAAACTTGATGGGAAAATTTGCGCACCTGCACGCAATCTCTGACCCATGCGTACAAACTCTTTTTCCAGGAGTGAGAAAATAAATGACGTAAACAACGATTTTAAACTCTGTTTTCATGTCGATATACACACTTGCATTAAATATTCCACTCTCATAATGTAAATACTGGCACTGAAATTACATAAAGTCATTTATGCAGAAGTTAAACAAAAATTAGGCTATACGAATTTAGACATATTTGTAGTCAATGCGCTTGATCACTTTAACTGTGACATGCTATGTTTTTATGACAGCGAGAAGTGCTATAGGTGCACAATAATTATTCTTTAAACTGCAGATCTCATGTTATGAGAAAATATTTTTAGCGAGAACAATGATCAATGATGCATACTTACTTCGATATTATGCCGGACACTCAGTGGTTGAACGGCCCATTGTCTGGTTTGAATAGGTCCAATGATAATAAATTACAGTACACTGTAAAAAAAAATTCCGTAAAATTTACGGTAAAAAAACGGCAGCTGTGGTTGCCGGAATTCTACCGTAAACAAAAAATACGTTAAGAACATTTTAGGTTTTAACTTAAATTTACAGTTAAATACCTTAATTTCATTAACTGATATATACCAACCTATTAAGGTACTGAAATCTGTTTTGTACCTTTGAAATACACTGATAACCACCAGGGCTGGACTGGGACAAAAAATCGGCCCTGGCATTTTGGCCCAGACCGGCCCACTACATACGATCAAAATACTACCCATCTTTGCACGCTCTTGAATATGTATACCAGCTCCTATTCCATAAAAGCACTAAAGCCATATAATAATAGGTAGGAAAGAGTGAGAGTTGACACATTAAAAACTTCTAAAAAGTGTAATTTATTAATATAATAAAACTATAATCCACACTGATGAATCCTAAGACTATAAGCCTATATAGTTATAACATCCTGTGTATGCGCCTGTGTGTTTGAGGGAGAAAGGGAAGAGACTTGATAAATTGTTGATCGGATGATCACTGTTTCCCATAGTATAGCATTAAATAAACTGTAAACTTACTTAGTCAGATTTGTTAACTCCTTGGATGAACCTTTAAAAGCATAAGAAGGCATCCTGTGTGTGCGTGTGTGTGTGTGTGTGTGTGTGTGTGCAGTGGTGTATAAAGTACCCGAAAGCCATACTCAAGTAAAAGTACAGGTATCTTGCCAAAAAATTACTTTGGTAGAAGCCTTCGTTTTGAGTAAGTATATGATATTTATTGTACTTAAGTACGAACAGTATTTTTTAAAATCTTAAACGTACTTAAGTATTGAAAGTAAAAGTACAAGTAAATTAAAAATGGAAAATAAGCAAATAAATATATATATATATAAAAAATATTCATACAGCTTTAGTAGCAAGATTGTGTTCAGTTTGAACTCTTTCTTCCATTTTGTATTTTTGAGTAAGAATAAGAAGCACTTCATCCGGTACTTCATTCATCTGGAAAACATTTCTGGAATCTGCATCTGAAATAGCATTAAGATGTATTTATTTACACAGTTTAATATATCTCACAGGGGACATGGATGCATTTAAACTGCAGTTAAAGATGCATAAATAGGCCTAATGTTGTGTTAACGGCTTATTCATTCAGGAACACAGCATTTGACTGTTTTAATGAGTGAATCACTGAATCATTTATTCAACCAATTCGTTCAAAAAGCGGATTCATTCAATAAGTACACCGTCCATTGCTCAGAGACGCAAAACAGTGCTGTGGTCTTTGTTTGGAACTATTTTCTTTTGCAAAATTTAGCAAAAACAAACAATAAGTCTAAAATGTAAGTCACTTATTGCTTACTGGACTTGTATGAAATGATTATTAAATGTGTTCATGCTGATATCTGCAGAAAAACGGTACTCTTTGTGTGATATAGATATAGTCCAGGTGATATGTGCAAAATTTAGAAGTTAACTATATTATATATGTAACGTAATACCAGTAATATTAATATGTAATTTAAAGAAATAGTTTCATTTAGCTCAAAGGGAATCATTTTTGATTTTATAGGGATTTTAATAGAATCACTGTTACGGCGATTCACTGAACGAGCCGCATAACAAACTCTGCACTGAATATTAAAATCCAAAATATAGTGAAAACACTATTAAATAGTACAGTAACAAAATCGGCAGATTAATACATTAACTTGTGAGCAGAAAACACAAGATACTTCTCTTTTCAATGTAAATCAGATTTTATTTATATAAACCTAAGACATAAACTAATCTAACACATGAACACAAGCATTCACACATTCACACGTTGCAGAAAGAGAGAAAGTGTGGAAAGGATGAGTTTAAGAGAATGGAAATGTGAAATCCCAAGTTTACAGCAATATGTTCAATGGCATAGACCTGAACAACCATCAATCACTTATTTAACCCTCGCTTTGAGTTTCTCAGTGAGGCTAAAATTTATATTAACTGCACCTGATTCAGTTAGAATCTGGAGGTACTTGCTTGCTTTGCCTGTGTTACGGGTTTCCTTTGTGTCTCCTTGCAGACAGGGGGTTCCCCGAAGTTGCTGATTGGTTGAGAGTTAAATAGTCTTTGAAGTGAGGTCTTGGGCGTTGGCTGAGGAAGAGGAGTTGGTCTGGTCGAAGTTTGAAGCGGGTGCAGTCGGAGCTGGACTTTGTAGCAAACTTACATTAGAACACGAAACTCCACGGAAAGAAAAGAAACTAAAGTAAAAGAATAAAAATAAAAGCATGTAACGAGACTAAGTTGTTTTCCTTCTCATTATGGCACGTGGGCCAGAGCACGCTCAAAGAGCAGCACGTGGTGGCAAAAGTGAATCACAAAGGGTGTAAGAGAGAGAGGTTTTGAGAAAAAAAGAGAGTTAAAAGATGGTGTCCTGAGCTTTTAAACTCGGCTTTCAGACCGTCCCATCTGGACGTCTTGACCAATTAGATACTGTCCTTGCTTGGGGAGTTGCTTTGTGTCTCCACCAAATCATAAATCAACTTGTTATCTGTTCAGTCAGAGGTCCGAACTTTACAGGCTCTTGCAAAGTATACTTTTTGAGCATGATTTCTATAACAAGACTATGATGCATTTGCCAAAGAATTGATTGGGAGAAACATTTAAAGCATGCATTTTCAAACTCATACATACTAAACATGAATATTAATCCTTCAGCTATTACCACTACATACACAATGAGTGATTAAAACAAGGATATTCAAATGTGTGTTACATACACAATATGCAGTTATGCATAGAAATTAGTTTCATTAAAAATTAAAGTATTTTATGTAGTTCTATGGAGAACGAAGGAATGTTCTTTTAGACAAAGGAATTTAAGTCTGTTTTGTCTTGTATGGGGGAAGACCTGCCCAAGAGAGTCTGTAGCTCGTGATTTTCTATCACAGGTTTACATGTGACGGCCATCTCTTTGAACATCAGTCTTGATTCCTTGCCCCAAATTTGACAGTCTCTTTCCTGAATTGGAACTATCAATACGTGTTATTTTGTCTCAATGTTGCAAGCTGTTTTGTGAAAGAGGCTTGCTGTTTAGATTGCTTGCTTCAAACTAGATTTATGACGTCCTGTTTCCTTAAGGCCTCTCTGCATTCCAGCGCCTCAGGTTTCAATGTTCTGATGCATCTTAAAATTGTCTGATTCAGTCTCTGATATCTTACATATAAATATAAAAAGCATACAGAAGCATTTTTGCCGTCTACAATTTAGAATGCCTGGAATTGTTTAATACATTAATAAATCAACGTGCGTGCACTCTGTGTGTGATTTGATGATATAGCCTACTTGATAATGTCAGATCACACATCATTACAACAACACTTTCCCTATTATTGCAGAAGATATACTGTATATCACACACCCCAGACTCCACTTTGAGTGGAAAATGAATCATCCGCGATTGTGCGTGCACTTGTTTGCACGGTTTGCAGATGAGCAAAGCTGTTCTAACTTACAAACGTAAGTGTAAATGTAAATTGGAAATGTATCGGAGTAAAAGTAAAAGTTGGCTGAAATATAAAAACTCAAGTAGGCTACAGATCCTCCCACAAAATACTTAAGTACTTTAACGAAGTACTATTACTTTGTTACAATACACCACTGTGTGTGTGTGTGAGAGAGCGAGAGCCCAAAAGGGGAGTTGTTTAAAGATGTGATTGGGTCAGCCCAATGTCAATTAAGAAAATAACCAATGGGCTGCTGATTAAATGTCTCATGGGCCGGTCTGTCTGGGGGAAAAAAATCCTAAACCGACTTTTTTTGACAAAAACATTAAACAGCCGCAAAGACCACAGCGCCGTCAACTATTTAGGCAGAAAACTATAGGCTGCTAAGAGTTTTATAGGCCGATCAGACAAATATGGTATGAGAAGATGTATAGGCCCGGCCCAAAAAGTACGACAGCCCAGCGGGAAAATGCCCGGTCTGCCAGATGGCCAGTCCGCCCCTGATAACCACTAAATGCAGATGGTGATGAGAAAGTCACATAATGAACCAAAGCCCATCACAAGCAGCTTTTAAATAATCTCATACTGTATATAGAAGGTGCACAGTATCATTCACACAAGCACTAAACACCATCATGGTGAGACTCATTAAACTGAAATATGCAATAAACATTAATTTAACAACATTAGATGTAACATACAACCCTAATAAACATAACTGATAAGAAAAAAACTAAGAAACATAGTTATTAAAAAAAAAACAACAACATCAAATTCAGACAAACCCTTGTGAAAAGAAGTGTGCTTAATTGTAGTAAGTGTGTATTTTTTGTGTACTTCAATTATTAAAAGTATACTTTTTAAAAAGTGCACTTTCAGATAATATAATATAATCTAAATTAAAGGCCACTTAAGTGGCTTACTTAGAGTACACTTTAAAGACAATAGGTCTTAACATACTTAAGTGCACTTTTTTAAAAATGCACTTTATAATAATGTCTAATTAAGTATTACTTAAACATACATTTTACATAATTATGATTTTATTGTGTTTTAAATAAGTACACTTATTTTGAAATATTTATCAATATACTGAAGCACATGTAAAATAATTGATTTTAATTTCAACAAGTGTGTTCTTCAAAATTACATTTGTTAATGTATTTTAAATGTATTTAGTCTATACTATGTGCGTTAATGCACTTGAAATGTATTGTTCTTCTAAACTTAAATACACTTTCTTATACAGTATACTCCAATAAAACTTACTGTTGAATTTTTCAACACCAGCTCTTGCGCTATGAACTGTGAAGTTTAATTTTCGACATAACATTTGACATACAGTGTCATTTATGAGAGTACTGTATTTGTATGTAACAGTACGGTTACATCTGTGTACAGAATACTTTCAAAATCATTATGTTGTTCTCACTTAAACACACATTTAATTGCATTAATTGCAAGCAAAAGTTTAACAGATCTAAACAAAATGAATTTGCATTCAAATACATTTGATTTTAGACTAGGCTACAATGACTGACTTTTAGTTAGGTGAATGAGTCTAATAGTCTTTGGTCTAACTACACAATGAATTTGGACAACTTGAACTTGAACAGAAATGAAAAGCCTGAAATAACATGTAACTACGCACAAAGTATCTCTTTTGTTTTATGTGCATGTGCCAAAAATACTACATCATGATGGCGCTCTACTTCAGCAGAGTTAGAAAAATGCGCTGCACGCCATGTTTCTGGAGTTGCGACACGTTAGGAAGCTTCGCTGATCAAATGAGAACTGAGAGCGGCGCATTTGGATGATTACAGATGAGACTTTATGTACTGCAGATAATGAATCAAGCAAGTTTATCTTGATATAAGCTTTCTTTAGTCTTAATTTAATTTAGTCTTGCCATTCCTGCGGCTTTTACACCCGGCAGTTCTTGCTATGGACTCGGGAGGGGAATTAATCGTGTCCTATAATTTATCTATTAATGCATTCTGATATCGGAATGTTATCGCGTGTGTGGACCAAGAAATTTAGCTGCTGAAAATACAATATTGTATTTTTAACTAAACGATTTAAAATTCAATGAAATGCTTCTATACAAAATTCAAAGCTCCAATCTTGTAATATCTAATGTATATAATCAATATTATAACAGTAATATTCAATATGTCAGCCACCTCTAGAAATAATGTTGTTTTTTTCGCATTTGAAGAGCGAGATGTTCCATTACTGGTTGTGTTTGTAATATGTAATATTTGTGTACTTCTCTGGAGTCATTTTGCAGGATCAGTACAGATTTGTTACTGGAGATACAGTGTGGAAGCACGTGATGGTAGAAGTAAGTCAGCTCACCCTGATCACGCATGACAAGCTAAAAGTGCTATATTAAGTCACTATCCCTATGGATTTTAAATGCTTTGAATCTTTTCCATTTGCAAGTAATATATTCCCACCTGTGCATTTACAGATCCCCCTCTAATCATCTTATATTTTACAGGTAACAAACCAAAGGAAGAGGACAGCAGCTTTCCTGTGTCAGTCGTAAATACAGGAACATTCTTCATGAAGATGTGTGAGAGAAGGATGCAAGGCAAGATGAGGGAAAAAAATTGAAGGTACCGTTCTTCATTTTCATAGATTTTGGGATATTTATCTATATTTGGGTAATTGATAAAGTTATGATTTATTCCCTGTAAAGTAGGAATAAAAAATGTTTGTAAAAATGTTATCTATAAAGCCTAGTGTCAGTGAAGATGGTGTGATCAGGGAATCTGGTGTTTGTAGGAAAACAAAGGAACATCTCCCAGCATTCTACTACGATGTTTCCCTGATGATTGAGGTAATTCACCTCTTAGGTGATGCAGATGTGGTCAAAAGTTTACATACACCTTGCAGAATAAACTGCTTCATCAGAGCAGAAATTGCAATTTTTTAATAAATCTACATGTCACGTGTGTGTTGCTTTACCACCCCGTGGATCCCCCTCTAAGAAGTGTCCGGGCTCGAGCCAGAACCAGCCCGCCGTCGGTGGGGAAATTAATGGCGCTGTCTGCGGCTCTCCCAAGTCCACCGTCCACGGGGAAATTCACGCCGCCGTTCACAGCCGAAGGAAGCCCGCCAGCGGTTCGTGTGGCAAGCCTGCCGGTTGCAGCTCCCACCAGGCCAGTGCCTGCACCTCCAGAGCACCCCCAAGTGTCCGCTCCTCCTGAGTGCCCATTAGACTGTGATTTTCCCCAAGAAAACATTTTTGGGGGGGGGCATATAGCCATGGCCATAGTGGTCAGGCCGAAGTCCAAGGCCACGGACCCTGACCCGCTATGGCCACCTGAGACCAGGGGCGTAGATTACGCGGGGGACGTGTCCCCCCCACTTTTTATAAAAAGTAAATTCGTCCCCCGCACTTTTTCATTGGACAGTTGTGTTCTCGATATGTTGAGGTTTTAATGGAGCAATGTATATAAATGCAGAATAATTTAAAATTCAAAGAGACAAGATAATTTATACATGACGTTTACGTTTCCATGGCAATCAGTCACTCAGTTTGTGACGTCACGACATGCCCAGGCTCGCGCCCGCGGTCCCACGCTGTATCCATCATTCATAGGAGGTCGAGATGAGTTCAAAGCGGCAAGATACTCTTCACTCCTTTTTTACAAAAAAGTCAAGCAGCGTAAGTTGGCATGTGGGATCCGAATAGTGTTGCACAATGTTGAGTGACTCTGCCTATTGCTCTTGTTGAATAATTAGCAAGTTTTTATCTTCATTATATGGAGAAATAAAAAGCTGCCTGGACAAACATGCACTTATTTATTTTCAGTGTATTTTTCCGTAACTCTTTTGTAACGTCTTTTATTTTAACACGTATGTATTAACATACGGGTCAGAACCCTTCAAATAAGAATAAAGATAATGTTGAACTGAGATTTTACAGCGTTTGCAGCATTGTGACACTCTGCCAATTCTACATGATGTATTTCAATCAAGCAAGCACTGATCTGACACAGGATCGATCTTCATTTAGGGGGTGCTCTGTCATTATTGCAGTAATTTGACTTTTATCTGTTGTCAAGAATGAACAAGAAACAGTCAGCCTAGGTTTGTTAGGACAGAATTAGGACGACACACAGTGACAGGTGAGAAGAGTGGCTTTTAACACCTGTCTGTTTTTACATTGTATAACGTCTATAATACACAAGCGTTTGTAGGATTATATATGGACCAATCATAAAAAACACATAATTAGTAAAATATAGAAAAATAAAAAATAACATTAGTATGATGAACAACTTCTCAGCTATCATTTTTAACTACAGTAGGTAATTATTAGCTTGCATATTGGTTGTTTATTAGTACTTAAGCACATATTAATGCTGTATTTTTCATGACCATATTCTGCATCCCATAATCCTAAACTTAACAACTACAGCGACTACCTTACAAGCTATTAATAAGCAGTAAATGAAGAGTTTGAGGCAAAAGTCATAGTTAATAGTGAATATGTGTTTATCATTCTAAAGTGTTAAAGATAATTTAGGATACAAATGATTGGTTATTGTCCAGCAGTGTACTTAATGTGTTATTTTCTTCTGTATGTCACTATTACCTGTATATACATGTTTCAAACACTACTTTATTTGCTATAGACGGAGGCAGAAGTGAATTCACAGATGAGAGTGAATGAGGCAGAGTTTCAGTGAGGCTTCAGTGGTAAAGATTATTTACAGCATTGTCTATGATAAGATATTTCTTATACCTTTTAACAGACTAATCAGACTAATGTATAATAGAACAGAACAGAATAAAGGAGTATGTGAATGTGCAAGTATCCATTACTGTGTGCCATGTACTGTACATACAACACACACAAAATACAATCTGAAATATGTAAACAATAGTACCCTTATAAGGACATCTTTGTAACTTATACTCAAAAAGGTGCATATTAGTACATTAGAGTACCAATATGAACCATAATGTACAACTATGCAACTTTTTGGGGTAAATAAGGTACAAAGATGTGCTTTTAAGGGTACTGTCCCAGTGACAAGCTGTTGTATTTCTTTCTTTCTTTTTCTTTTTTCTATCTTTCTTTCCTTCTATTTTATAATCATATATAATAGTATAATCATAAAACATATTAAGCAAAAAGGTATGATTAAAAATAAAACCTGTCAATTAGACAAGGGTTAACTGAAAAAAAAACAACAACAAAAAAACAGGTATAACACTAGACATTCCGTCCCCCCCACTTTTGAAATGATGGCTACGCCCCTGCCTGAGACCCCTGATCCGCCATGGCAGCCTGAATCCTCTGATCCGCCATGGCCGCCTGAAACCCCTGACCCGCCATGGACCCTTGAGTCTCCTGTTCCGCCTCCAGTATCCTGCCCTGCACCGGCCTCTGGGGCGCCCGCCCCGCTTCCCTGGTAGAACTGTTAGGATGCAGGATGCGCCTACCAGGATGGTTTTCAGGTTTTGCCCTTATTTGGTTTTGTTCCAGTTCTCATTAGTTTGTCATTCACTCATTATCATTTAATTCACCTGTGCTGATTAATCATCTAGTTTACTCCTTTGTTTCCTGTTCTTTATAAGCCATCAGTTTCGTTGTAGTCTTTGTCTGCTGTTATATGTCATTTGTGTGCATCATGTCTCCATGTTCCTGTGCTCCTTGGCATTTGGTTTCTATTAAAGGCGTTGGTCATGTATTAGAGACTGTTCATGATTTATTGGTTAATTAAAAAAATGGTGTTGGTGGATTTTTAACATTATAGGCTGGTTGTTTTCACACACTGCAGCCATACAACTGTGTTTAAACACCTTATAAAGGTAATTTTTGCATAATAGGTCCCCTTTAAAGGTTGTCATTCCTCAAGTGATTTAAGAAGACTTTTTAATATAATTGATGTATCTCAACGTAATCAAATACAGTCCCTATGGCCCTAGATGCTGAAAAGGCTTTCAACAAAGTTAATTGCACATTTCTATTTGCAGTTTTGGAAAAATGTGGTTTTGGAGATTTGTTTATACATTGGATAAAGACTATTTATAACGAACCTATGGCAACAGTAATATTGAATGGAATGTTGTCACTGTCACAAATCTGGTCCATGCTCTCCTGGTTTACCACCACCAGAGGTCACCCGTTCACCACATTGACTCTCACACTACACAGCACACTGGACTACAGTTCCCACAATGCATTGCACAGATCACAGCTGTCACCATTCACTCATCACACACACCTGATGCTCATTTCACAATCACGCACTCACTATTTAACCTGGGACTTCCTCTTGCTCTGGGCCGAGTATTGATCTGCGTTTAGTGCTCACCTAGCGCTAGCTGCTTTACTGTGCCATTCCGTGTTTCTGTTGTGTTCCTGTATTGTTTAGCGTTTATCACTCGCATTGCGATAGCTACTCTACGGAGCCCTAGTCCTAGTCTTGCCTGTTTACCTGTGTTTTTGATACCTGCCTTTGTTTCCTGGATTTACCCCTTTGCCTTGCCGTTTGGACTCTGTTCGCTCCCCATTTGGATTATTGCTCTCGTCTCTGGATTATCTCTCTGCCTTGCCCCTTTGGATACTGTTCACTGATCGTCGACCCACGCTTGTTCCACGGATTGCTCTGTCTTGCCCTTGCCATACCTGTTTGCCGATCTCTGACCCTGCCTGTTTTCTGACCATGTTTCACAATAAAGCTTTGCATATGGATCCGCACGTCTCACGTCTCGTCAGCCCCGTAACAGTCACGTAGTTTTTTATTAAAAAGAGGTACTAGACAAGGATGTCCTTTATCTCCTTTGTTGTTTGCTATTTTTATTGAGCCATTGGCAGCGCCAGTTCACCAAACTGTAAATATATCTATTGGAAATGTGGAACATAAAATAAATTTGTATGCAGATGATGTATTGTTGTATATTCAAGATCCATTTTACTCCTTAATGAAACTTTTTAAGACTATATCTTCATATTCACAGATTTCTGATTACAAAAAAAATTGGACAAAATCAACAATACTTCCAGTTACAGTTGAAATTCTGCACCCCAACCCTTATTCTCATTGACTGTTACAGATAGTATTAAATATTTGGGTGTAATTATTTCTTCAAATCTTTTAGAAATTGCTCAGTTAAATTATTCTCCGGCATTAGCGCAAATTAGTAATGTTTTAAAATGTTGAAATACTCTGCCTCTTTCCAGAATAGGGCGAATAGCAACTGTCAAAATTAAAATCCTCCCAAAGATTAATTATTTATTATCAATGATCCCATTTGAGCCTTCTTTTAAATGGCTCCAATCATTAAACTCAATTATATCTGTTTTTTTATTGGAAAAATAACAAATTTAGTTTGTCCACTTTACAACAAAATAAATCACAGCGGGGCTTAGATGCTCCAAATTTTTTAATGGATTATTTGGCAAATCAGTTAGTTCTTGATAAGTGGATACTTAATGATTCAGATAATGAGGTCTGGATGGATTTAGAACAATACGTTAGCAAGGATATTAAATTAAACAATTACCTTTTATTGGAACGTCAATTTAAACAACAATTGTTTAAAAAAAAAAAACAATTTCAACTCTGGAAAATTCAAAATATAACTAATTCATCAATGGACCAATGTGCATACTCTCCAATCTGGTATAATCCTGATTTTTATTTTAACAAGAGACCTATTTTTTTCAGTAAATGGAATCAATGTGGCATAACTCATCTTTATGATTTATTTTGTGATAAGTTTATTACCTTTAAAGATTTAACGACTAATTATGCTATTTCTAAAGGAGAATTTATTCAATATTTATTATTAAGGAAGTAATCAGAAGTAAAGTAAATACTAAGGATAATACCCTTAAAACTTCAACATTTGTTATTCAGATCAGAACACTTGCACCATCAAAAAGAATTTTATCTAAATTATATAAATTATTATTAAGTATAGATCATTTGATGTATCTGCCTATTGAAAAATGGGACTTGGATATATCTTTTCCCCATGATTTTAATACATGGACACAGATTTGTAAAAATATTTTTAAAGAAAAAAATGTTCAAAATCAATTTTTATTTGATTGATAATTCTAATTCACGACTTATTCAATATAAGATTCTGCATAGAGTACATATTACACAACACAGAAAGTACACTGTAAAAAGCGATTAGTTTACTAATCTCAGAAAATTAGAATATGGTGAAAAAGTTCATTTTTTCTTGTAACTTATTTCAAAAAGTGAAACTTTCATATATTTTAGATTCATTACATGTAAAGTAAAACACTTCAAAAGTTTTATTGGTTTAATTTTGATGATTAGAGTTTACAGCTAATGAAAGTCAAATATCAGTATCTCAAAATATTAGAATATTTACATTTGAGTTTCAATAAATGACCATCCATACGGTATAAATTCTGGGTATCTCTTGTTCTTTGAAACCACAATAATGGGGAAGACTGCTGACTTGGCAATGATCCAGAAGACGATCATTGACACCCTCCACAAAGAGGGTAAGGCCCTGTTTACACTAGTGCGTTTTCTTTTTAAAACGGCGTTTTAGAATGAAAACGATCCTCATTTACACAACCATATACAGTCAGGTCCATAAATATTGGGACATCGACACAATTCTAACATTTTGGCTCTATACACCACCACAATGGATTCCAAATGAAACGAACAAGATGTGCTTTAACTGCAGACTGTCAGCTTTAATTTGAGGGTATTTACATCCAAATCAGGTGAACGGTGTGGGAATTACAACAGTTTGCATATGTGCCTCCCACTTGTTAAGGGACCAAAAGTAATGGGACAATTGGCTTCTCAGCTGTTCCATGGCCAGGTGTGTGTTATTCCCTCATTATCCCAATTACAATGAGCAGATAAAAGGTCCAGAGTTCATTTCAAGTGTGCTATTTGCATTTGGAATCTGTTGCTGTCAACTGTCAAGATGAGACCCAAAGAGCTGTCACTATCAGTGAAGCAAGCCATCATTAGGCTGAAAAAAACAAAACAAACCCATCAGAGAGATAGCAAAAACATTAGGCGTGGCCAAAACAACTGTTTGGAACATTCTTAAAAAGAAGGAATGCACCGGTGAGCTCAGCAACACCAAAAGACCCGGAAGACCACGGAAAACAACTGTGGTGGATGACCGAATAATTCTTTCCCTGGTGAAGAAAACACCCTTCACAACAGTTGGCCAGATCAAGAACACTCTTCAGGAGGTAGGTGTATGTGTGTCAAAGTCAACAATCAAGAGAAGACTTCACCAGAGTGAATACAGAGGGTTCAAAACAAGATGTAAACCATTGGTGAGCCTCAAAAACAGGAAGGCCAGATTAGAGTATGCCAAACGACATCTAAAAAAGCCTTCACAGTTCTGGAACAACATCCTATGGACAGATGAAACCAAGATCAACTTGTACCAGAGTGATGGGAAGAGAAGAGTATGGAGAAGGAAAGGAACTGCTCATGATCCTAAGCATACCACCTCATCAGTGAAGCATGGTGGTGGTAGTGTCATGGCGTGGGCATGTATGGCTGCCAGTGGAACTGGTTCTCTTGTATTTATTGATGATGTGACTGCTGACAAAAGCAGCAGGATGAATTCTGAAGTGTTTCGGGCAATATTATCTGCTCATATTCAGCCAAATGCTTCAGAACTCACTGGACAGCGCTTCGCAGTGCAGATAGACAATGACCCAAAGCATACTGTAAAAGCAACCAAAGAGTTTTTGAAGGGAAATAAGTGGTCTGTTATGCAATGGCCAAGTCAATCACCTGACCTGAATCCGATTGAGCATGCATTTCACTTGCTGAAGACAAAACTGAAGGGAAAATGCCCCAAGAACAAGCAGGAACTGAAGACGGTTGCAGTAGAGGCCTGGCAGAGCATCACCAGGGATGAAACCCAGCGTCTGGTGATGTCTATGCGTTCCAGACTTCAGGCTGTAATTGACTGCAAAGGGTTTGCAACCAAGTATTAAAAAGTGAAAGTTTGATTTATGATTATTATTCTGTCCCATTACTTTTGGTCCCTTAACAAGTGGGAGGCACATATGCAAACTGTTGTATTTCCTACACCTTTCACCTGATTTGGATGTAAATACCCTCAAATTAAAGCTGACAGTCTGCAGTTAAAGCACATCTTGTTCGTTTCATTTGAAATCCATTGTGGTGGTGTATAGAGACAAAAATGTTAGAATTGTGTCGATGTCCCAATATTTATGGACCTGACTGTATATGAATAGGTAGATTCCCTATTATTTAGATGGCGGACGCGTCTGCATGCTTGAAGCGCTCGAATGGGGAATCTACCCATACATATCTATGGATACAATAACGAGCATGCTGTTATTCTTTACATGGTTGTCAAGGAGACGCAGAGAGAATGTAATGCCATCGTTTTCAAAAGTTTCCGTTTTGGTCCGTTTACACTGAAACGCAACCCCGGAGATTTCAAACTAAAACGGGGTCTGCAGCGTTTTCAAAAGTCTCCGTTTTCAACCTCGAAAATGCCGGAGTAGTGTAAACGATAGGAGTAACCATAGCAAAAGTTATGCGTTTTAAAACGAAAACGCACTAGTGTAAATGGGGCCTAAGTCACAGAGGGTCATTACTGAAAGGGGAGGCTGTTCAAGGAGTGCTGTCTCAAAGCATATTAAATGCAAAGTTGACTGGAAGGAAGAAACTGGGTAGGAAAATGTTGAAAATGCCGGAGTAGTGTAAACGATAGGAGTAACCATAGCAAAAGTTATGCGTTTTAAAACGAAAACGCACTAGTGTAAATGGGGCCTAAGTCACAGAGGGTCATTACTGAAAGGGGAGGCTGTTCAAGGAGTGCTGTCTCAAAGCATATTAAATGCAAAGTTGACTGGAAGGAAGAAACTGGGTAGGAAAATGTGCAAAAGCAACAGGGATGACTGCAGACTTGAGAATATGGTCAAGCAAAGCTGATTCAAACACTTGGGAGAGCTTTGCAAGAAGTGGACTGAGGCTGGAATCAGTGCATCAAGAGTCACCACACTCAGGCATTTTCAGGAAAAGGGCTACCACGCCACTTCTGAACCAGAGACAACATCAGAAGCGACTTACCTGGGCTGTGGAGAAAAAGAACTGGACTGTTGCTCAGTGGTCCAAAGTCCTCTTTTCAGATAAGTAAATTTTGCATTTCATTTGGAAATCAAGGTCCCAGAGTCTGGAGGAAGAGTGGAGAGGAACAGAATCCAAGCAGCTTGAAGTCCAGTGTGAAATTTCTGAAGTCAGAGATGATTTGGGGTGCCGTGATGTCTGCTGGTGTTGGTCCATTGTGTTTTATCAAGTCCAGAGTCAATGCAGCCATCTACCAGGAGATTTTGCAGCACTTTATGCTTCTATCTGCTGACAAGCTTTATGCAGATGCTGATTTCCTTCTCCAGGAGGACTTTAGCACCTGCTCACACTGCCAAAACCACTTCCAAGTGCTTTGCTGACCATGATATTACGGTGCTTGATTGGCCAGCCAACATGCCTGACCTGACCTGAACCCCATATGGAATCTATGGGATATTTTCAAGAGAAAGATTAGAAACAGTCGATCCAACAATCCAGAAGAGCTGAAGGCTCAATAGTGCCTCAGCAGAGCCACAGGCTGATCGCTTCAATGCTACACCTCACTGATGCTAAAGAAGCCCCGACCAAGTATTGAGTGCATAAATGAACATATTTTAAAGAACTTTAACTTTTCTGTTTGGCAAATCCTTTTTTGATTGATCTTAGGAAATATTGTAATTTTTTGAGATACTGATTTTTGACGTTCATTAGCTGTAAACTCTAATCATCAAAATTAAAAAAAATATAAAATAAATTGAAGTGTTTTACTTTACATGTAATGAATCTAAAATATATGAAAGTTTCACCTTTTGAAAAGTTACAAGAAAAAATGTACCTTTTCACCATATTCTAATTTTCTGAGATGTACCTGCATGTTCACCTGTTATAGCTGAATTGGGGGAACAAATTCTAATTTATTTTTAATTCAACTGCAATTAACCAATTAAAATTATAGTACATTCATTATTCATGCAACAGTCAAGTGTTCACGTACCTGAATAATATCTGCATGCACAATGAAAAGTACACACATAAGGGCCTCCATATACAGCAGAGAGTCTGGTGTGGCTGGTGGAACTAGAATTGACTTAATTAACTGCCCTGAAACACAATTGAAAAACGATTATCATAAACATAAATATAGCTTCACAATGCTCAATTTGGCTTCTGTCAGACTGATACTGAATCCAGTCTTTACTGAATCGTTTCAGTGTGCTTTTTAAATTCTTTTTAAATTGTAAACGCCTCTCACAGGCTCGCGTGAGTGTCCGGGATCCACGACAAAGCCTTACTACAAGAACAAGCACTTCACACCAGATAACGTTTTGAAAATATTAAATATATTATTGTAAAGTTACGCGTTTTAGTGACCAATTTAAACCATTAAAGGGGATAAACATAAATTTACCTCAGACTGTATCTTGAACCACCTCCCATGCAAATACACCAACAGGAATAGCCTATGTAAAATAATAAAGGGAAATTTGAAAAGTTATTAACACAGAACAATATAAATTTAGTGGGAAATTTAACATTACATGGACAAAACGACGAATAAAAGTACATTTATAAAGCTTACCTTTGGCTTAGTCTGTCAGATGACCGTTACTGTTTGAATTCAAACTGCAAGTGCTCGCGCTCGCACGCGTCTGTCGTCTGCTGATTTTAAGTTAGAAAATGATGAAAATTCATATTAAAAAATAAATAAATATTAGCATTTTATTTTTAAGTTTATTATATAATAATTGTATTTATATTTAATACTTTTTATTGTAAAATATTTAAAATTATGTACAGGTGCTGGTCATAAAATTTGAATATCATGAAAAAGTTGATTTATTTCAGTAATACCATTCAAAAAGCGAAACTTGTATATTAGATTCATTCATTACACACAGACTGATATATTTCCAATGTTTATTTCCTTTAATTTTGATGATTATAACTGACAACTAATGAAAGTCCCAAATTCAGTATCTCAGAAAATTAGAATATCAATTAAGACCAATGCAAAAAAAAAATATTTTTTAGAAATGTTGGCCAAGTGAAAAGTATGAACATGAAAAGTATGAGCATGTACAGCACTCAATATTTAGTTGGGGCTCCTTTGGCCTGGATTACTGCAGCAATGCGGCGTGGCATGGAGTCGATCAGTTTGTGGCACTGCTCAGGTGTTATGAGAGCCCATGTTGCTCTGATAGTGGCCTTCAGCTCTTCTGAATTGTTGGGTCTGGCGTATTGCATCTTCCTCTTCACAATACCCCATAAGTTTTCTATGGGGTTAAGGTCAGGCGAGTTTGCTGGCCAATCAAGAACAGGGATACCATGGTCCTTAAACCAGGTACTGGTAGCTTTGGCAGTGTGTGCAGGTGCCAAGTCCTGTTGGAAAATGAAATCTGCATCTCCATAAAGTTGGTCAGCAGCAGGAAGCATGAAGTGCTCTAAAACTTCCTGGTAGACGGCTGCGTTGACCTTGGACCTCAGAAAACACAATGGACCAACACCAGCAGATGACATGGCACCCCAAACCATCAATGACTGTGGAAACTTTACACTGGACCTCAAGCAACGTGGATTATGTGCCTCTCATTTCTTCCTCCAGACTCTGGGACCTTGATTTCCAAAGGAAATGCAAAATTTACTTTCATCAGAGAACATAACTTTGGACCACTCAGCAGCAGTCCAGTCCTTTTTGTCTTTAGCCCAGGCAAGACGCTTCTGACGCTGTCTCTTGTTCAAGAGTGGCTTGACACAAGAACTGCGACAGCTGAAACCCATGTCTTGCATACGTCTGTGCGTGGTGGTTCTTGAAGCACTGACTCCAGCTGCAGTCCACTCTTTGTGAATCTCCCACACATTTTTGAATGGGTTTTGTTTCACAATCCTGTGCAAGGTGTCAATGGTCGTCTTTTGGACAACTGTCAAGTCAGCAGTCTTCCCCATGATTGTGTAGCCTACAGAACTAGACTGAGAGACCATTTAAAGGCTTTTGCAGGTGTTTTGAGTTAATTAGCTGATTAGAGTGTGGCACCAGGTGTCTTCAATATTGAACATTTTCACAATATTCTAATTTTCTGGAATACTGAATTTGGGACTTTCATTAGTTGTCAGTTATAATCATCAAAATTAAAGGAAATAAACATTTGAAATATATCAGTCTGTGTGTGAATCTAATATACAAGTTTCACTTTTTGAATGGTATTACTGAAATAAATCAACTTTTTCATGATATTCTAATTTTATGACCAGCACCTGTATAGTAGTGTTATCACACTTTATTATGCTGTTTATTATTTTATTTTAAAATACTAAATAAATAAAGTGCAATAATATTATCTCTATTATTTATTTATTTTATAGTTATATTTAGTTATTATATGAATAGTACATTTGCAAAATTTTTAACAATTTTCAATAAACGTGTTTGAAAACTAAATTATAAATAGTTATATTTTTGCAAATAAACTCATATATATATATATATATATATATATATAGATAGTGACGAGTCGGCTGCCTCCCCCCTTATTGTCATCACCACCCCGTCCCGTATTCGCCGCCCTTCACCAGGCTCCCGACGGGAGTGGGTGTGTGAGAGAGGAGGGGCGCTGAAACAGCCAGGGCTGGCGGCGTGTGATGAGGCGCACCTAATGTGAATAGAGCCTCATCACCACCGCCGTTTAAATGCATGCACGCTGGTGTCCTCGTGGGTCCAGGAAGGGAGCGTCGAGGAGGACTGCCGCACCCGTTAGGCGGCTGACGGGCCAGGATGCCGGGCCGTCGAGTCCCCCCAGAGACGCCGGGACCATAGCAGATGGAAGGAGCCGCGCAAGAGACGCCGCCGCCACTAGCTCGCCCGGCCCCAGGAGGGGAGCGCGTGCGGCCACCGGACTCCGCCCCTTCCCTGGACCCTTCCCTGACGAACACTACCCTCCTTCACTAGCCCTGCGGCACAGCGAGGACACCAGGTTCCCCATTCCGTTGGACACTTTATTTTCCCTGGACACTTTATTTTTCCCCTTTATTTGTTTAATAAAAACCTCTCCGAGGCTTGACGCCACACCCACTGTGTCTGTCGTTTGCTCCTCCCGCCACAGTGGTGGAGAATGCGGGCAGGCGGAGCCTAGACAGCACAGTTGGGCAACATCTGATGACGTCATCCCCTCTCGCTCGCATGAAGCCGTGGAGCCGCACGGGGACGGAGGAAGGACGGGGACAGCCTCCCAGCCACCAGTGGGGTAAGTGACGTTCTGTCTTTGTCATCATTACCCCGTGGTTGGTTGAGGCTGTCAACTAAAACCCGCTTTCTCTGTCCCGGTTCCGGCGCAGTGTGAGAGGGAGCGTTGCCCGGAGAGGAATTCCTGCCCCGCCCACTCCGACCGCTGGAGCCTGGTTGAGGAAGGTAGCACTCCTGCGTGGGCGGCAATACCCCATTCCGTTGGACACTTTATTTTTCCCCTTTATTTGTTTAATAAAAACCTCTCAGAGGCTTGACGCCACACCCACTGTGTCTGTCGTTTGCTCCTCCTGCCACAATAAATATATATATATATATATATATATATATATATATATATATATATGTGCTGTCAAATGATTAATCACATCCAAAATAAGTTTTTGTTTACCTAATGTGTGTACTGTGCATATTTATTATGTACACATAGATACACACACACACATACAGTATATATTTTGAAAATTTATAAATATATTTAATATATAAACATATGGTTTCTTAAATATATACATGCA
This sequence comes from Barbus barbus, assembly GCF_936440315.1. Lineage (NCBI taxonomy): Eukaryota > Metazoa > Chordata > Actinopteri > Cypriniformes > Cyprinidae > Barbus > Barbus barbus. The sequence continues at coordinate 25,712,951 of NC_136737.1, read as the reverse complement.
TGTGTTTGTATTTATATATACAAAATAAATACACACAGTATGCACATATATTATGTAAACAAAAACTTTTATTTTAAATGCGATTAATCGCAATTATTCATTTGACAGCACTTATTTATTTATTTAATGGGTCACACTATGTGCAGTGTGAGGACCAAACTAAATCTCCAGGCTGAAAAACTAATGTGCACCTTTGTCTATAACACATGCACAAAGGAGCCACATGTTCGACCTTTTCATTGAACACAAAGAAATTACGTTTATTGAACTTAATTGCAATGCTTTAAGTAACAAAGTAATAAAAACTCGATCAAACTGAGTAATGTCATCAGAGCAGAAACATAAGTAAGATGAACGTAATTTTTACTAAATTAGCAGTGCATCATCTTTTACAGTGTATAAAATGGGTTTCACCAATTCACCCATATGTGTTCTATGTAATCTTGGTAGTCTAGACACTTACCGCCACTCCTTATGGTATTGCACTCCTGTTCAGAATTTTTGGTTGGGGGTTACAGAGAAATTGCATGTTACTTGATATAGAAATACCAGTTCCTCCATCGCTTTGTTTGTTAGGATTAGGTTTGGAGATAGATGTTGGATCACATTATGGAAAATTGTCTTACATTGCCCTGATTCTAGCAACAACAAAAAAAAGCAAATCTCCAACATTGGAAAACTAAGCAATCATTAAATATTAACCATTGGTTGAATTTATTACTAAAGCACATGGTAATAGAACGGATGGCTGCTGAAGAGTATTAGGTCTTAATTGGAATTGTGGTTACCTTTTATTAATTTCTTTGGATTAGAGGAGTGATCATTGTGTGTGTGAAGATGATATCTATTGAAGGTAGGATTTTATATCCTTTAATCTATGTAACTTCTGAACTATTATGTGAACCGTGAAACTGGCATCATGTGTTTTATGTGTCTGTATGTTATTGTATTTTTTTTTTTTTATTGTGCAGTGATGTATTTGAATAAAGGCAAAAAAGTTTTTGTTATGCATTTGTTATGCAAGTAAAGAATATGACAATGTTTACATGTATCAAATACAGAATCCCATGGTCCAAACATATAACATAAAAGTAAGAAACATAGGCTTAGTAAAGAAAGTAACAATATTTACATGTGCCAAATATAGAATCACTTGGACAAACGAACATACATACTGATAGCCAACATTACAAGTCCATTCTGATTAGCTCTTGTATTTGCATTCATATGTCTGTGAGCATGTGTGTGTGTGCGTGCGCGCATATGTGCATGTGTCATTGTGTCTAGGGGTGGGGGAGGAAGCAAACAAATGAAATATATCTGTTATTAATCTGTTAAGATACTAAGTAGTATAACTTTTAAAAAAAGACAACAAATGTCATTAGCATCAATATTAATAATAACCATAATAATAATAATAATTTCATTGAGACTGGCAAAGGGTGGAGGACAATGAAGAGAGCAAGTAATAATGATTATAATATTAATAATAGTATTAAGTGAAGTTCAGCCAAGTATGGTGACCCATACTCGGAATTTGTGCTCTGCATTTAACCCATCCAACGTGCACACACACAGCAGTCAACACACACCCGGAGCAGTGGGCAGCCATTTTATGCTGCAGCGCCCGGGGAGCAGTTGGGGGTTCGGTGCCTTGCTCAAGGGCACCTCAGTCGTGGTATTGAGGGTGGAGAGAGCGCTGGACATTCACTCCCCCCACCTACAATTCCTGCCAGCCCGAGACTCGAGCCCGCAGCCTTTGGATTATAACTCTCGACTTTCTAACCATTAGGCCACGACTTCCCATTTATATTAAATTATAAATGAATACATATTTAATAATTATTGGCGTTGCCTCTGATCCCGCTGTGGCTACTTAACTTTAATCTCCAGCCGGTGTCACGCCACAACGGGAAAGATGTTGCAATTTATAAAGAATTACACTCATTTTGTAGTTCAAATGGTTTTCTTTAAAATGAAACCATTTTATTTATTTATTTATTTTTCTGCATTGTATGTGTGTAGGGTAAACATTTGAATTTGAGTTTGTCAAATTTAGGCGAAAATACCAAAAAACGCCCCTGAGCTTAAGAGGTAAAAAAAAAGAGGCGTTATACTGATTGACATCCATAATTTTTAAAGTCAATATAAAATCAAAAAGTACCTTATTTAATTTCTTAGCTATTCCAAAGATAAACAAAAGCAGTTTATATAACAGCCATTTTTTTATTTTTTTTGCAATCCAATTAATTCCTGATGGATCAAATCAAGTTCTTCTCTACACGTTTTATCGTCGAATATTCTGTTTCACTCAGAAGTCAAAAGAGTTGTGATGCTGGTCATGATGACTTTAACAACTGTGAGATGCTAATAGGGATGCAGCGATTAACCGGTTCCGCGATTAACCGCGCTTTAAAACGTCACGGTTAACCCTTGTATTATGTTCGATTTTCGGGTACAATTTTGATGGAGCGGGTCAAATTGACCCTAATTGAATTCAATGCAATTCCCTAAATATCACATTATGAAAAACAAGGAGGAATCAGGTATGAACAGAACAATTTTAATATGAGCATTTGCCAGACATTGCAAACAATTAATAACAAAAAGTATGATTTTCAAAAATGTTTAACCACAATTTTTTAAACATGTTTGTTTTAACAAATGTTGAAAATAAACTACTGTAACTTTTAACATTTTAAATTTTTTATTCAATATTTTCTTTTTTTCTTTTTTTCCACATTTATGTTCAAAACATCCTAAATAAACAATTTAATATTGCTGTGAAATTAAATTAATTATTTTTTTCCATAAACTGGCTTCCCTATACGGGCTCTTTTGTTCTTTAGGATCACGGAACAATATAAAAAAAGTCACTCTTGACAGGATGTGCACAAAGCAAGCATGTGCTTTCTGGAGATGAACTTCTTGCATTTTACACACATGGTGCTGGTTTTGGTGTCATGTTTGGTGGGGCACACCTCGCATCTTTAGTCAGCTTTCGCTTGAGTAGCTCTTCACCAAGTTTGTAGGATGTAAAGAAGTTGTCACAGGTTATGCAGTGACCTTGCAGCCCTTCACTCATTTGAAGAACAACCCGCATCCCCTGGTTTCTCTCAGGTGTTTCACCTAGTGGCTTGCCTGTGTAAATTTGCATGTTGTATGCATAGATTTGGCATCGCAGGCTGCCCAAATTTTAATGCCATATTTTGCAGGCTTTTTGAGCATGTACTGGCGAAAAGGACAGCGTCCTCTGAATGGAACAAGGCGTTCATCCACTGTGACGTGTGGTCCAGGATTGTACATTAGAGGCAGGATATCAATCCATTTATCCCATACATCCCTAACTGCAGCTAATTTCAGACTCTATAATCTCTGAAATTACTTCTTTGACTGTTAATCTTTTTGAGATAATTTTTCCTGCTGTCTCTGTCAAAAGTCTGCTGCAACACTGAGCAAAAGTGTGGGAATACTTTCACAGGGGAGTGAGAAACAGACATAACAAAACATACATCAAAAGAAATGTTTTTATTTTGTGTCTGTGCAGCTGCCTTTGAACAAATGCAAGTGTGTCATTCTAACCTATATAAAAGACTGGATTATAAAACTAATTAAAATAGTTTTTCATGTAACTTGAGAGAAAGTAGAAACGGGACCTTAGTTTTACAAAGTTTTTTCAGATACATAATAGCTCATTTTTACCATTTGTGTCAGAAAATCTTTTTTCAGTACTGAAAATAGTGAGGAAAAGTTCGGGGTGGTATAAAAACTCCACCATAACAACACATATCCAAGAAATATATTTAATTTGGGTCTGTAGTTCCTTTGGAACAAAAAAAAAAAAGTGGGTCAAATTGACCCGCGAACATCAAAATCGTTAGAAAATGATTTGTGTACACTTCAAAACACATCAGTGTATCCTCACTTTGTATGCATGTTCATGGCCCTAAATGAGAAAAAGTCACAAAATTTCTTGAAGAAAAAGATAAGTTAGGTAGCATTTCATATCTGTTGAAAATAGAAATGATAGTTCACTTTTACCATTTATGTCTGAGAAAGTCCTTTTCAGTACTGAATATAGTGAGGAAAAGCTCATTTTTCCCTTTCCAGGGTAGGAAAAACACCAACATAACAATATATACCCAATAAATATATTTAATTTGGGTCTGTACAGTTGCCTTGGATCAAAAAAACATGTGGGTCAAATTGACCCGCGAACATCAAAATCGTCAGAAAATTATTTGTGTAAACTTCAAAACACATCAGTGTATCCTCACTTTGCATGCATGTTCATGGCCCTAAATGGGAAAAAGTCACACAATTTCTTGAAGAAAAAGATAAGTTAGGTAGTATTTCATATCTGTTGAAAATAGAAATGATAGTTTACTTTTACCATCTTTGTCTGAGAAAGTCCTTTTCAGTACTGAATATAGTGAGGAAAAGCTAATTTTTCCCTTTCCAGGGTAGGAAAAACACCAACATAACAATATATACCCAATAAATATATTTAATTTGGGTCTGTACAGTTGCCTTGGAACAAAAAAAAAAGTGGGTCAAATTGACCCGCGAACATTAAAATCGTTAGAAAATTATTTGTGTAAACTTCAAAACACATCAGTGTATCCTCACTTTGCATGCATGTTCATGGCCCTAAATGAGAAGAAGTCACAAAATATCAAGAATAACATCACAGGTTAACTGGTATTTCCGACAGCTCAAAAATCTAAATGGGTCAAATTGACCCGGAACATAATACAAGGGTTAATTAATCGTAAAGGTTCCACAAAACCGAGTGTTTCTGTTGCAGAGCTGAACTGTTGCAGCTTGTGCAAAATGAAAACAGTCACACTAGTGGTGCACCAGCTTAAAATTACGTGCTTATCAGAGACAGGAAGGCTACTACACGCATTAGATTAGTGACAGAGGGACTAAACAGCGAAGCTTTATTTCCACCAGAGAAATGCCTGTCGAAAGTGTGGGACCATTTTGGGTACACCAAGAAGTCATTTAAATATTGCCGTAAAAAAACTAATGCTAAAGAGCGAGTACATAAGGGATAATGCACGGCTAGCTGTACATTGAATGATTTTAATGCACGACATGAAGGCAACAACCACCTGACGCGAAGCTACGGCTCGTTAGCTCAGCATTCTGCCCGCTTCAGATCAGAAAGAGATTAAATAGTGCGGTAAGATCACATTTATTTGAATTAATTAATTATATTTAGCTACTTTAATTAATTATTCGAGAGAGAAGGAGAGAGAAGTGACAGTTGCTTGTGTGAAGGCTGTTTCTCAATTCCAAGAACGCAAAGAACGGACTTGCGTTCTCGTGGAGACCGGTCTTGTCAAGCTTCCTTGGAAGAACGAACTCGGAAGGATGCGAGAACACAGAACGCACACTTATGAGAACTGAGATGTACTGCGTTATTGCTTAACTGACCGCATAGTCTCAGCATAAGCAGCGGCCAATGAACAATATTACAAAATGTCATAATTTGTTAAAACATTTCATACTATTATATATATATATTACTATATATTACTTAATTGTATTGTGTTTTATTTTACAGCGTTATGTTTTATTGTTAAGATTCATTTTAATATGCCAATAAAAGTACAGACTTTCTCCGGGTCTTATAACTTTATTAAAATTAACCAAAACAAAACGATAAATGTTTACTTTCAACTTCAAGAGCCGTAAAGTATTTGCGAGAGCGAGTTTAAAGCTTACAGGCTTCCATACACCGGCCGCCCACAACGTCTTCTGGGATTTCTAACGGCTCGATTCTCTCAAGTCTGCACTCGATGCATCCTCAATTTCAAGAACATATCCGGGCACTTTCATGCATCCTCTATACTTGCGTTCTTGAGAATTGGAACTGAACTTCGGCGGTTAATGATGACGTAGAACGAGAACACAAGCACGCAAGATCGCTGAAGAACGCATATTGAGAAACAGCCTGTGTCTCTCCAGTAGGCTATTTCATTTATTTAATTAATAAAAGTCACGGGCAGCGTTCTCAAGACGTTTGTGTCCTCCTGAATGAATCTCCGATCTCACAAACCAAAACAATAGACATGATTTTCTCAGGCTACATGTAAAATCATATGAATTATTATAAAGATTATTAAAATGAATACGTATGGATGGCAGTTGATTACAATAATATTTCACTTTATTTCCATCATTAGTAACAGTTTCCCCTGTGGGATAAATAAAGTTAATATTAGTTGTATATTAATAATACTTCATTCAATTTATTTACTATTCCTGTTGTAGTATTATTCATAAGTAAAAACCAACAAGATTTTTTTTTCACCATGTTTCCAAATTCTCTACCCCAGGTACAAAAGAAATGTAAAGAATGTACAAACTGAAAACATTAAATACTTTTGTGATCTATTTCCATTTCTTATTTTCAAAAGAGAAATACTGTCATGGATGTTTACAGAGCAGCGGTCACCTTTTTTTATTCTAATGGGAGAGATGGACTTTTGTTTGTTGTTTGTTTATTATTATTTTGTGCTGTATTGTTGGTGACGGTGTTATTTCTGTTTCAAAAGCCAGTAATAAATAACACTTTAACATCTAAAGAGTGTTCATGTGATTTTATACATTATTAAATGTTAGGAAATGAATAAATGCATAATAATCGTCATAATCGTAAAACCGTGATTATTCATCAGACAATAATCGTACCAGCAAAATCTATAATCGTTGCATCCCTAGATGCTAAAAAGAGTCACTCCCAAAACATGACTTTTACAGTAAATAATCATGTTCAGTCTGAACTGAGAGACTGAGAGATTCCAGGATGAAGCTGAAGTTCTCTCACCATCACGACAGATTAAGATCAGATTGCAGTTTCTTGCTCTTCAACAGATGCAGCTGTTAAATACACACAAAACAATCAAGCATTTACTTGAACAGCTGTGTTTTTTTCCTCTCTCTATGTTAACTGACTATATATACATATATGTTTTTAGTTGTATGCCTACCATCTTTTAACTATATTTAAACAAATTTGACTAGAAAAGACAAAAAAAAATCCTGTATTTTGTCAGTGAGATGTGTATTTGTAGAGTAAAAGATAAACAGGAGGAGCGAGACAGATTCAATTGAACTAATTTGTATTACAGCAATTTTCACAATACATGCTGTTTCAAAGCAGCTAGTGAGCACCTTACAAACCCAAAACATGACAAGCTACACAGTATTAATGATACTAGATAAAAAAAAAAAGTTTGTCAAGACAAACTTTAGGCTTGAGAAAGCCTAGCATGAAAGTTAAAAGCAGTTGTAAAAGCTTGAGGTTTGAAAATAGAAAATAGATTATATAGATGTTGATAGCATGATTAGCATGTTGTTAGCATACTTAGTATAATTAGTATTTAGTTGGCACGTCGCTAATCATTTTTCTAAAACTAGATAGATAGATAGATAGATAGATAGATAGATAGATAGATAGATAGATAGATAGATAGATAGATAGATAGATAGATAGATAGATAGATAGATAGATAGATTAAATGAGTCTAAATTGATTAGAAAAGAAAGCTTGACTTATTAAAAATGCAAATTCCTTCTCTTCCAGCAGGAGGCGCTGTAAAGCGGGAGAACTAGAGGTAACGGCTGTTGGGCTGTACATTACACAAAGCAGTGCTAAGCTTACAAACTCTGCTTTATCAGGCATATAACATGCAAGATGAAATGAAAATGACATCAACCATTTTCTAAAGACAGTGGCTGTATCCGAAATCGCCCCCTATACCCTCATTAACTATTCCCTACATTAGTCCACTCATATAGTTCACTTGAAGGAGTGAATGAAAACGAGTGAGTGAATTCGGACACTAAGTGCACCGGAAGGACTGCCGCTTTTGCATAGTTTGCTTCCTGTTAAATAATAATTTGATACGGGCAGCTCCAATAGTAAGACTGAAGGATTTATCTAGAACTCAGTCACGGAAATTATGTTTAAACCCTAATAGTCAATTTACAATTAATTTGTACCTGTGTTGTATTACGCCGTGGACGAGCGCTTCTAAAATGAATGGATGGATGATTCAGCTGTGGGCGCCATCTTCTGGTGAGACGCGGGAATTCATTCGGCGCGCGACTCTCTCAGTGCATTCTGGGGATTCTCTAGCCGTTGAGTGTACATCGCTTGTACACTCGTTTTTGCGGTGCATTGTGGGATTGAATGAGTGCACTCGAGAACATCCACTATGGTTTCGAACACCACTTAAAATGGCTGTCCCCTCAAATAGTGCACTATTTGAGGGTATAGGGGGCGATTTCGGATACAGCTAGTCTTTCTTCAGAAATACAGTGATACAAAAACACCCGTGCTTCGTTTTGATTTTTAAACGTACATTACGTGCTCATGTTTATTCAACGAGGCCTTTTGGAAAATCGGTCAGTTTTGATATCGTGGAGGATGTCACGGTTTGGTTTCTGTTTAGTTCCCCTTTTGCCCTTTTTTGGTATTTCCTGTTCTAGTTTCCAGTCATTAGTTAATCATTCATTCTCATCACCTGTGTTTAGTTAATTATCTTGTTTCCTCGTTTGGTTTATCCCTTTATAAGTCCTCAGTTCTCCTTATGTCTTTGTCGAGTCTTAAAGTTATGTTTACATTGTTTGGAGGTTGATTTCTTGTATTCTGAAACTCTTGTTTCATTAAAAGCCTATTTTCTACTCACCCGCTGGTTCCTGAATTCCTTAGCGGAGCGTTTAATAACAGCGGGCCACCACAAATAAATAAATGTATGGGAAACACATCCCACAGCACAACAACCTGAGCCCAACTTCATTACTCATCACTTTAACTGCGTTTGTAGCCGACGCCACTAACCAGACCGATAAACAAACACAGACCGGAAGTTAACTTCGGGCCAGGCGCGTGCGCCCGATGAAACCTTCTATAATGTAATAAATCAGACATTTACCTCTCATCCTGCAGCATTTGAAAATCAGCACGACTGTCACTAGCAGATATGGAGAAACTGCCAGAACAGAACTGAGTGTGTGGAGGACAGAGATCTGAGATCCTGAATGAGACGCTGAAGAAGAGACACACAAACACTTTATCAAGCACCATATCTGAACGAGAACATCAGAAGAAATAAATCAGCTCAGTTTCATTGACTCTCACCTGTGACTGAGATCCAGCTCTTGGGTGACTCTCCTCTCTCTGGGTGTTTGCAGGAGTAGAAACCCTCGTGTGACTTTGAGACAGTAGAGATGATCATCTCTGTAGTTTGACTCTGGATGAGTGACCCATCTTTATAGAAATCAGCTCTGAGGTTTGGTGAGGTTGTATTTTGATTTAAACAGCGTAGAGTCAGAGTTTCTCCTTCAGTCACAGGATGAACAGGACTCTCCAGAATCACACCAGCTACAGAAACAGAGCAAACATCAACTGACCAATAGTAAGAATATAGTAAGAATGTATCAACAATGTGGTGACAACAGCAATAATAATAAAATAATAACAATACATTTTATTTAGAGGTGCCTTTGAAAACACACAAGAACATCTTACAACGTGATGACAATCATAAATTACAAGACAGTGATACAATCAAAGCAACATCAATTCAATATTAAGATAATCCATACATTTAAATTAATCAGGAAAAGCTCATTTAAAAAGATGAGTTTTAAAATGGGATTTTTTTAATGACAAACATCAAAGATGATCAAAGGTTTAGTAGTCTAGCAGATTCGTTGTCATCCAGGAATAAGATTTTGTGGGATAACAAGAGATCACAATCCAGCTATTTAAATCCAAAACATAAAATGAGGCTTTTGTGAAATGAATAAATACAGAAACACAGACTCACAGTGTACAGTGATATTAACAGGATGATATTTCTCTCCAGACTCAGACTCACACCAGTACACTACAGTGAGCCATGTGCTGGTGGGTCTGATTGTACATGTAGATCCTGTTTGTGATCCCCACACTGATGATGAACAATCTTCCAGCCCATATCTCTCTGTGTATCTTCTCACTCTCCATCCAGTAGAGTTACTCTGGTCCTCACAGCTCAGAGAGAGAGGGTCAGATCTGAAGTTTTGAGTTCTGTTGGGTCTGACGATCAGAGAGACTGGAGGAGAAACACCTGAGAAGACAATTACAGCTACAGTTTAGAAATCAAGTCAAGACAGTTTTATTGATAAAACACTTTACACAACTTACATTGTTTCAAAGCAGCTTTTCGGAACAATATTCAAGTTCTAATAACTGAAAATCCATAAGTCATCACTGAATATTTCCATTTAAAACTTAAAATATTTGTCATTATGCCATCAGCAAGCAAACCAAAGACAACTGTGACAACCAACAAAAACCTCCATAAGGTGTTACTATTGGAGAAAACAACCTGGGAGAAACCAAACTCAACTCAGGGGTCAGTTCTTCTTTGCCTGTACCGTGTGAACCCACCAAGGTTATAATCGTTAACGAAAACGAACGAAAACTAGGTGGGAAAAAACATTGTCGTTAACTGAAATAAAAATAAAAACGAGGCATTACAAAAAAACGATAACTAACTAAAACTGTAATGTGTGTTTGGCAAAACTAACTAAAATAAAATAAAATTATAGAGTAAATGTCCTTAGTTTTCGTCTTTGTCAAGGTCTTTAATTTTTTAACGCTATTTAGAACATGCAGCGTATTCGTTCAGCTGCATTTCCTTTCCCTGCTCTCCCTCCGCCTCTCTGGCTGTGTCCAAATTCAGGGTCTGCATCCTTCGGAGTACTCATTTGAAGGATGTTACGTCACAGTGCCGCGACGAAGGCTGTCCAAATTCGTAGGATCCTTCAAATGCGGCCCACAAATACGTCCTCCTTTTCCCCGAATTGGAAGGATGGGTGTGGTGGATCCTTTCCCGTCCTACCTATCCCATAATTCTTTTCGGCAGAGCGTAATGGCGGACGAAGCGAGCGGTAGCGGAGTGGGAGAGGAGTTTCTCTGACAAAACAAGCTAAAGTTTATGCTTCGGCTCAATGAATTTGTAGGAGAAATTAGTAGAATACTTAAAAACAAATAAAAATAGGCTATAATGGCTTACCTGGATGTGACTGTCTTGTAGTCTGATATAAAAAACTCTCCGACAACGAGCAAAGAAAGTATTTAATTTATTTAATTGCTTTATTTCTTCCAAAATAATTAAAATGAGGAGAATAACTCTTTGTTTGTCCATTTTCCCGCTTCTTGCTTGGCGCTGTCACGGTTGCTAGGCGACAGGATATGAGCAACGGGTAAGGGAGGGAACTGAAAGAAGGGTAGGCTGTCCAAATTCACAAACACCGACTTCCGGGTTTTGCGGACGTCGGAGGATCCCTCCTCCTTCAACCGGGTAGGAAGGATCCTAAGGAGGATGCAGACCCTGAATTTGGACACAGCCTGCGTCACTCATGTGTCTCTCACATGCGCGCGCACACACACACACACACACACAGCCCCTCCCCTCCGTGCACACCGCGTCTCCATGAGAACGACTTCGTTCGACGTTGAAAGTTCGCAAAAGGTTGGTATCTCCATCTCTTGAACACCTTCAATCAAACATTAATTTAAATATTTTAAATTCTGAATATAATTTTGTCAGTGTGTTAATGTTGACCCGAGAAGCGATTATGCCTTCTTTAGAAAGTTAATTAGTCGCAAGTTTGAGGTAAAATGCACGTTTTGGTTGTGGTTGTCGATGTCAAAACACTATATAAGCTGTGATTCAAATATAAAATAATGTTATGTAATTTTTTTACTTTTACACTGAATGTTTGCTGCTTCAATCCAGATGAGTAGGCTATTGACTGTAGGCTATAGGGTAAATTTAGTATAGGGTGTGAAAATTGTACAGCTGTGGTATTTGTAGGGTGTGAATTCTAGAACATGTGTAGATTTTTGGTACGGCGTGTGGATTTTGTAAGAGGTATTCTTACACCTGCTCACACACTCTCGCACACACACACACACACACACACACACACAAGCAACACACACACACACTCTTGCTCACTCGCACACACACACACACTCTTGCTCACTCGCGATCGCATGCGCAAACACTCACACATGCTCACTCACCCATGCACACTCACTCGCGCACACACCCACACTAAAAAAAATTGAAAAGCTGTATTTTAAACAGCTGATTCATTAATGCAAGGGACTTACATTATTTTGTTTACCATGTTGGAACTTGTCGGGACACAAGTTTATTTTTTATTTTTATTAGTTATGTTCTTTTCTCAGATTGAGCTCCCTGACAATCTTGACAGAAATGTCTTGTGTGGCTCAAAAATGGGTTGAATACATGTGGTTCATGTATGTCTTCTTTAGTCTGTTGGCTATTTTGTTTTTTTCTTGGCACACGTACGTCACTTACACATTTTGCACTTACTGCGGAGACGGTTTACATACATATTTGTGCCCATATGTACATTTTATGTACTGGTGTTATTGTTGAATAAATATTTTCTAAAATTGTATGATGGTTTTGTTGAGTTATTATTACACAATACTTTTTCTGACCTTTTTGAATCTTGCCCTGACAAATAACCCAAATTACAAAAAAATACTAAAACTAACACTAAAACTAATAAAAACTAAACTAAAACTAAGCATTTTCAAAAAATAAAAACTAAACTAAACTAGCAAACTCACTTTAAAAACTAATTAAAACTAAACTGAATTTGAAAACAAAAAGTCAAAACGAAATAAAAATAAAAACTAATGAAAAATGCAAAACTATAATAACCCTGGAACCCACTAGTTTAAAGTTAGCTGAGTTCCCTATCAGTCGGTCACTCCGAGTCACGTCGGTGACCGACGAATTGGGATCTCGCTTAGAGAGACCAATCCCCTACGAGAGTATCTAAACAAGCCAATGGATATTGGCATGCGATTATTGCATCCAGCTGCCGCTAATCACAGCGTGAGTATAAGTAGGCAGCGGGTGCAGCGCATATTTAGCTTTTCGCGTCGGAGCCGAGCGTTCATCATTCTGCTCCTGACCAACCTACAGTGTCTGCAAGTCAGTGCGCTCTTCGAGGCATTCTTGTGCTGGTGGTTCTTCCTGTGTCGAGTGGATTGCACACATCAGGTTGCACTACCCCCTGATTGTGTTGCAAACGGCCATCTCCCCTGTGCGCTTCAGCACACTGAAAGAGTGATTTCTCTAAAAGAGCATTCACGGGTGCGTCTTTTTAAAGACGACGTTGCATCTGGCAAACAAAAAAAGATGAGGCATCTTCTCATAGTGGGAAGATGATCATCTTGGAGTTGCGGGCCAGGCTCTGATACCTCGACAGAGGGACGGAGCTCTGTTGCCTCTGCCTTGATTTGGCTCTCGTTCTGGCTGCAGACAGACGGGGACCATTTCAGGCGGTGGCATGGTGGCAAACCCTCCAGGGAACCAAACCTCGAGGGACCATCGCCCCTCTTGCGCTCCAAAACCAGTTGAGCTGTCAGTGGAACGTGCTGGGCCCTCTACAAGGGGAGCACCAGCAGTTACCCTGGCGCTCCTCCCGATGACCAGACGTCGACTGCTGCATCGGAGGGTGAGCTGGAGATTTCTGGGCAAGAAGATTCGGTTGTGCTGCTGCTCCGGCAGTAGCAGTGCCTGAGTCGGATCTAGAAATCACAGCTATGCTTTCCCGGGCCACTGAGAGGATAGGGCTCGAGTGGAGATCCCACCGTGTCCCGAGCCCTCGAGGTTGGACGACTGGTTTCTCGGGGTAGCTTGCGCTGGTTCTCAGCGCCCTGCCCCAGTGCCTCTCTTCCCGGAGGTGCATGGGGAGCTTACCAGGTCGTGGACGGCACCTTTTACTGCCAGAAACCGCCCTGTTAACTCCTCCCCCTCATCACCCTCGGTGGTGGCGCAGCTAGGGGGTATACGGGGGTCCCCCCGGTGGAGCGGTCGGATGCGATGCAGTTGTGTCCTAATACCGTCTCCACCCCGCGGGGCAAACCATGCCTCCTCTTCCGGGCCTGTAGGTACTCGTCTGGCCTGTCCGGCGGTGCTTATGTGGCCTGTGGAGAAGCTGCCTCCACCTTACACTACGGCGTTACTGCAGGTTCCTCAGGCTAAAAGCACTGAGGGACATGCACGGGGGTGGTTACGATCCAGAAGTTCTGAGAGCTTGGTGCCGCTTCTGGCCTCGCGCTACGAGCGACGAAGGTGGAGCGGTCTCTGGGTCGTGCGATGTCCACACTGGTGGTCCAGGACGTTCACCCCTGGCTGTGTCTGGTCAACATGGGGACACCGACAAAGTATCGGTTCCTCAAGGGCCCTGTGTCCCAGACTGGCCTCTTCGGCGACGCAGTCAAGAACATGGCCCAGCAGTTCTCGGCTGCTCATGAGCAGGCTGAGGCGATCTGACACGTCCTGCCCCGGCGGGCAGCTGCTGCCTCCACCCGTCTGCCGGCTGCAGCGCCCCAGCCTGCTTGTCGCCGAGGGCGGCCCCTGCGTCCATCCCTGCTCCCGCACCGCATCCGCAGCAGCCTCCAGAAGCGGTGCCGTTGAACGGGGCGTAGGCAGGCCGCCCCGCCCGTCCTGGCCCCCGTCAAACCTGGCGGTGAGCGGAAGAGGCCCGAGACGGGCGACCCAGTGAGAGAGAGAGGACTGCTTCAGGAGGTGGCGGATGCGCCTCCCCCTCCCCCGGAGGAGGGCCGGGTGGAGATTCTCCTGTTTCAAAAATCTCAATAAGAAGCGGTTGTCTCTGCCTCTGGGTTCCAAGAGGGCATGGAGAGTCATGGACGGACCAACTCCGGACCGCACTCATCCTCCTCTTTCGCCAGCTAGCAGCCGTGGGCGGTTCGAGAGCATCATCAAAGGCCCTACTCACGCACCCTCTGCCAAACCTCGGAACCAGGTAAGCGTGCACCGCACACTCAGACCCCTTTGGGCCGCCACGAGCCGTGTTCCTGTGTTCCACCTCGCTGCCCCACCGCGGGTACTTTAGTGGTCCCGCTGGTCCGCTTGTACGGTGTCTGGGTGCCTGCGCTACCCAGCCCGTCTTGCTGGCTCCGGTGGACCATCTGACTCGGCTATGCGGTTCAGTTCCCTCCCAAGTTCAGGGGCATCCACCTCACAGCAGTGAAGGCAGCTGATGCTCATGTCTCGTGTGCAGAGATCGCTGTCCTACTGGCGAAGGACACGATGGAGCCAGTCCCTCCAGCCGATATGAAGACAGGGCTTGCAACCCTTACTTCATTGTGCCCAAGAAAGCGGTGGGTTACGACCAATCTTGGATCTGCGCGTCTTGTACCGAGCCCTTCACAGGCTTTCGTTCAAGATGCTCACGCAGAAACGCATCTTCGGGTGCGTCCGTCCCCGAGATTGGTTTGCAGCGATCGACCTGAAGGACGCGTACTTCCATGTGTCGATCCTTCTGCACCACAGGCCATTCCTGCGGTTTGCGTTCGAAGGACGGGCATATCAGTACAAGGTCCTGCCCTTCGGGCTGTCCCTGTCGCCCCGTGTCTTCACAAAAGTTGCGGAGGCAGCCCTAGTTCCCATGAGAGAACAGGGCGTTCGTATTCTCAACTACCTTGACGACTGGCTCATACTGGCTCGGTCTCAGGACCAGTTGTGCGAACACAGGGATTTGGTGCTCTCACACCTCAGCCAGTTGGGCCTTCGGGTCAACTGGGAAAAGAGAAAACTCTCCCCGACGCAGAGGATCTTTTTTCTCGGTATGGAGTTGGATTCGGTCAGTCAGACAGCATGCCTCACGCAGGAACGTGCTCAGTCGGTGTTGAACTGCTTGAATATGTTCAAGAGCAGGACAGCGGTCCCACTGAAACTATTTCAGAGGCTCCTGGGGCATATGGCAGCTGCAGCGGCAGTCACGCCGCTGGGGCTGCTTCATATGAGACCGCTTCAACACTGGCTCTATGGCCGAGTCCCGAGGTGGGCGTGGCAGCGCGGCACTCACCGGGTCCAAGTCACACCGGACTGCCGCCGAACCCTCACCCCGTGGTCAGACCTTTCATTTCTGCGGGCAGGAGTGCCCCTGGAACAGGTCTCCAGGCGTGCTGTGGTTTTCACAGATGCCTCCACCACCGGCTGGGGCGCCACGTTCGACGGGCTTGCAGTGTCGGGGGTTTGGACGGGCCCCCAACTGCACTGGCATGTCAATTGACTAGAGTTGCTAGCGGTATGTCTGGCCTTGATCCGTCTCAGAAGGCGCTTACGAGGCAAGCATGTACTGGTCCACACGGACAACACTGCGACCGTTGCGTACATCAACCGACAAGGTGGTCTGCGCTCCCGTCGCATGTCGCAACTCGCCCGCCACCTCCTCCTCTGGAGTCAGAAGCATCTGAGGTCGCTTCGTGCCAGTCATATTCCGGGCTTGCTCAACCGGGCAGCCGACGAGCTGTCACGAGCTGCACTCCCGCATTCGAGCCTTTGCAGTCAGTTGAGCTGCAGTTTCTTTCAATGAAGACTCTGCTCCTGCTTGCATTGGCCTCCATCAAGAGGGTAGGGGACCTGCACGCATTTTCGGTCGACGATTCGTGCCTAGAGTTTGGGCCGGCTGACTCCCAGGTAATCCTGAGGCCCCGGCCTGGATATGTGCCCAAGGTTCCCACTACTCCCTTCAGGGACCAGGTGGTGAGCCTGCAAACGCTGCCCTCGGAGGAGGCAGACCCAGCCCTAGCTTTGCTTTGTCCCGTCCGGGCCTTGAGATGCTACGTTGACAGGACACAAAGCTTTAGGACCTCAGACCAGCTCTTTGTTTGTCACGGAGGCCGGCAGAAGGGGAAGGCCGTCTCCAAGCAGAGGATGGCCCACTGGATAGTGGACGCCATCACCCTGGCTTATCAGGTACAGGGTGTGCCCTGCCCGTTCAGGTTGAGAGCTCACTCTACGAGAGCTGTTGCATCCGCCTGGGCGTTGGCTCGTGGCGCCTCGCTGGCAGACATTTGTAGAGCTGCGGGCTGGGCGACCCCTAACACGTTCGCTAGGTTCTATAGCCTTCGTGTGGAACCGGTTTCCTCCTGTGTTCTCACCTCAAACGGGTAGAAGCACTGAGAGGCCCCGGTTTCGGGTCGACTTGCTAAAACTGCTCCAGAGAGTCCGTACTGTAGACCCTGTCGAGTTCCTCCGTCCCCTCGGCAGTCAGACGTGGCGGAGCGTCTGACGCCAGGCCCTCACTCGCTGAATCCATGAGAACCGGTAGAAGGCTAGGTTCCATATGAAAGGCCTAGTTGGATCCCATATGTGTATAGTCCACGGTACAGCCTGAGAGCCCGTGTTTCCCCGGCAGGTCTTCTGCCAATCTCCATGAGGTACAATTTCCTCTAATTTTCCATATGCGCCTAAGGTTGATCATATGCGTAATTGCTCCAAACCTCCTGCGGGAAGGGCGAGCTTCCATAGCGTCCGGTTCCAACTGGAACGGGTACGTTTTCCCAGTGTTATCCAGTCTTACTGAGTGGGTAGTGCCATGGCAACAGTAGTTGGTCTTCTGTGGTAGCCCTGACCTGCGCCAAAAAATAGGGTCTCAGGAGGCTTCCACAGGACATTGGAAGGGGCAGTAACCGTGGCCCTTTGGTAGGGATCCCAATTCGTCGGTCACCGACGTGACTCGGAGTGACCGACTGATAGGGAACGTCTCGGTTACGTGTGTAACCCTCGTTCCCTGAAGAAGGGAACGGAGACGTCACGTCCTGTCGCCACGGCTGCTGTACCACCGCTGAGCGGCCGGGTCACCGGCTCGGCTCCTCAGCGAAAAAACCTGGATATGCGCTGCACCCGCTGCCTACTTATACTCACGCTGTGATTAGCGGCAGCTGGATGCAATAATCGCATGCCAATATCCATTGGCTTGTTTAGATACTCTCGTAGGGGATTGGTCTCTCTAAGCGAGATCCCAATTCGTCGGTCACCGACGTGACGTCTCCGTTCCATTCTTCAGGGAACGAGGGTTACATACGTAACCGAGACGTTTGTTATATATTGGTTTACTAAGATATAATTAGTAGGCAGATATTAATCAAACTGTAAAATGATTGATCAAATGTTTATACAGCCCATCTTATCAAATGTAAATTTCATTAATTTCATTAAACGCTATTTAATAAATAGGTCAGATTATACATTTTTATTACACCTATTTGATTATGTTCCCTGAAGTTCATTTATGGCAAGTAACACTTTTGGGCCACAGTAGTTATATTTTAGTTTTTCATAACAATTTTCCACCACTATAATGAAACATGTTTGCAGCTAACCCAGGAATCAAGGTGTTGCTGATTAGTTTGGTTTATTTAGGAGCTGCTAGTAGATGCAGTAACTACACCTGACAGCAGAAGCATCTTTCTCCATTCACACCATTAAAAAGTAGCCGTATATTATGACAGCGTCGCGCAACAGAAACTGTAACACTGGAGAGACGACTACGCCACCCTAGGACTTGTAGGGAAATCGACCTAGGTTACATATGTAACCCAGGTTCCCTAAGGGAACGAGAGCTGCGTCGGAAGACGCTATGGGAACGCTCTCAGCGTCATTCCGCTCTGAATATCGTATGCAATCAGTCCAATAGAAAGGGCGAAGCGTCACGGGCGGGGTGACGTCACGACCAGGAAGTATATAAGCACGTGAGGCGGCGCCCGCGTTAGCTCCATGTCATGAAGCAAGCGCTGGCAGGGATGCCGGAAGTATGGCTGCGAGACGCAGCTCTCGTTCCCTTAGGGAACCTGGGTTACATACGTAACCTAGGTCGTTCCCTTTCAGGAACGTCGAGCTGCGTCGGAAGACGCTATGGGAACGCTATACCAACGCCTCCATACTGACAAGTCCCTGTCTGTGTCAGGACAAAAGGACAGAGGAGCCTGGAGTGGCTCGGAGATCAAGGTTGTAAAACCTCGCAAAGGTCAGGGGCGTGGACCATCCAGCAGCGTCGCAGATGTCCCGTATTGGGACACCTGCCCAAAGGGCCTTTGAGGCCGCCATACCTCTAGTTGAGTGCGCTCTGACTCCCAGTGGATGGGCAAGCCCAGAGGCCTCGTAAGCAAGGTTAACAGCATCCACAATCCACCTACTAAGAGTGGGCTTCGTAGCAGGAAGACCCCTCTTAGGCGGACCATAGCATACCAGCAACTGGTCCGTCTTTCTTCACAGGGCAGCTCTGTGGATGTATGCGTCCAGTGCTCGCACTGGGCACACACAGTGGTGCTTCTCCTGGTCAGGCTCCCTGAAGGGAGGAGGACAGAAGGCCTGCAGTACGACCGGCTGTGGTACGACTGTCGGGACTTTAGGAAGGTACCCCGGACGGGGGTAGAGAAATACTTTCGCCATGCCGGGCGCAAAGTCAATGTGAGAAGGGGCCGAAGAAAGAGCCTGAAGATCCCCCACCCTCCTCAGAGAGGTGATGGCCAACAGGAAGACAGTATTGATAGTGAGCAGTCTATCAGTTATCTCCTCAAGAGGCTCGAAAGGCGCCCTACTCAGAGCCTCCAATACCACAGCCAAGTCCCACGTAGGGACTCGTGGTCGCACCGGAGGCTTCAGCCTCAGCGCACCGCGGAGGAAACGTATCACCAGGGGTTGTCTGCCCACTGACTGGCCATCGATAAGGGCGTGGTATGACGAAATAGCAGCCACGTAGACCTTAATCGTGGAGTGGGTTAACCCTGCGGAGAACCGGGCCTGTAGGAACTCCAGCACTGTACCAACTGGGCAGTTAACTGGGTCAAATTGGCGGTCTCCACACCAGGAAGTGAAGAGTTTCCACTTCAGGGCATACAGTTTCCTCGTAGAGGGAGCTCTGGATTGAAGGAGGGTCTCAACAACCTCAGTTGACAGACCGGAAGCTACGAGTTGCGCCCCCTCAGAGGCCAAACCCACAGCTTCCATAGCTCCGGGCGGGGGTGCACAATGGTGCCCCCTGCCTGTGAGAGGAGATCTCTTCTGACAGGCACCGGCCACGGGGTGCCGTCGAGAAGAGCAATCAGGTCCGAGAACCATACTCGGCCCGGCCAGAACGGCAGTACTAGCAGTAGACTGACCGCGTCCCGGCGCACTCTCTCCAGAACTCCTGGGAGCAAAACGATCGGGGGGAAGGCGTACAGACGCAGCCTCGGCCACGTCTGCACCATAGCGTCCAGACCCAGCAGGGCTGGCGGAGCTAGAGAGAACCAGAGGGGACATTGCGCTGACTCTCGAGTGGCGAAGAGGTCCACCTGTGCCTGGCCAAAGACCTTCCAGATCTGCTTCACCACCTCTGGGTGAAGCATCCATTCCCCGGGCCTCAGCCCCTGCCTCGACAGAACGTCTGCTCCCACGTTGAGATGCCCAGGGATGTGAACAGCTCTCAAGGATAGGAGCTTGCCCTGGGCCCACACCAGGATCTGGTGCGCCAGCTTGTACAAGGGGCGCGACCTCAGACCTCCTTGGCGGTTGATATACGAGACTACTGCCATGCTGTCGGTGCGCACCAGCACATGGCGGTCTCTTAGGTCCGGGAGGAAGTGCTTGATCGCACGGAACACAGCTAGGATCTCTAGCTGGTTGATATGCCACGATAGGTGGCGTCGACTCCACAGACCACGGGCAGGGTGGCCACTCATGACCGCACCCCAACCGGTGAGGGATGCGTCCGTCGCTAGCGAGACGCGGCGACACGGAGCTCCCAGCACCGGGCCCTGAACCAAGAACTGAGGATCTCTCCACATGTCTAAGGCACGGAACCCACGGCGTGACACTTTGACAGCGCGGAGCGAGTCTCCCCTCAAGGAGACCCCTCTGTTCTTGAGCCACCACTGTAGGGGCCTCATGTACAGCAGGCCAGAAGGAATCACGCTGGACGCTGCTGCCATAAGCCCTAGCAGCCTCTGAAACTGCTTGACAGTGAATGGCTGGCCTTGACGCACTCTCCTGACTGCCGTGAGGATCGACTCGATCCGAGCAGGGGTCAAACATGCCTGCATCGTGGTTGAATCCCACACCACGCCTAGATAAGTGGTTCTCTGAACTGGAGACAGCACACTTTTCTTGGAGTTGAGTCTCAACCCCAACTCTCTCATGTGGGCGAGAACGACATCTCGATGCCGAACCGCCAACTGCTCTGTCTGAGCGAGAATCAACCAATCGTCGATGTAATTGAGTATGCGGATGCCCTGCAGTCGCAACGGGACCAGTGCCGCATCCACACACTTGGTGAAAGTGCGGGGTGAGAGTGCTAGGCCGAAAGGAAGAACCCGATACTGATACGCTTTGCCCCCGAAAGCGAACCTCAGGAACTTCCTGTGAGAGGGAAGGATGGATATATGGAAATAGGCATCTCTGAGATCTATCGAGACAAACCAGTCCTCGGACCTGATCTGAGATATAATCTGCCTGACTGTAAGCATCTTGAACTTCAGCTTTCTGACTGAGCGGTTCAGAGCTCGCAGATCCAATATGGGCCTCAGCCCTCCATCCTTCTTTGGAACAATGAAGTATCGGCTGTAGAAGCCGGCGCGAGTCTCGTGAGGAGGAACCAACTCGATGGCTTCCTTCCTCACTAAATTCTCGACTTCTTGTTCCAGAACCAGAGCCTGCTCGGGGCGGACCGTAGTCACGCAAACCCTGTTGAACGGCGGAGGTGGGCCATCGAACTGGATGGAATAACAACGCTCTACCGTCCGCAGGACCCAAAGAGACACGTCTGGCAGCCGCTGCCAGGCCGCCAGATGATCTACTAAGGGAATCAGTCTCTCGAGACTGACCTCTGGTGTTAGAGATATGGCCAGACCACTGTCTTGCTGCGGCTCTCCGGAGGAAGACGCGGTCTCTGGCGCTTGAGGCGAGGTTCTCAGGCCCGCAGACACTACCGGCGGGGAATTCTGAGAAAAGCACTCGCTGGGACCTGCTGTGCCCTGGAGCTGCAGGGTTGGCAGACAGATCCCCGGAGAGCACCGAGGGGAGACGGTCACCGGGTACTGCGGTGTAAGCCGCTCCACCCCAGTAGGGGCCGCCCTCCGAAGTCCTGGAGCACGCCCATCAGGACTTGTGTGCCGAGGACCTCCTAGCCATAAGGGTATCCCGAAGATCAGCCTTCGGTTTAGAGGTACTCGGCGCAGAGCGCCGCCGCGCTCGGCTCCGCCACGGGGGAGCACGAGTGGCCACGCTCTGCTTCTGCGCAGCCCGGTACGAGGAGCTGGTATGCGGAGGGGACTGCTCCCGCCCAGCAGTCCCCCGAGTTAGAGATCGGCGAGGGAGAAACCGCTGAAACGCCTCCGTCTGCTTACGAGCCTCCTGAAATCTGTCGACGACCAAGCTGACTGCGTCGCCGAACAGACCAGAAGGCTGAAGCGGGGCGTCCATGAGGCAGACCCTGTCTTTCTCCTTTATCTCAGACAGGGTCAGCCACAAATGCCTCTCCGTCGCCACCATAGCTGCCATGGAGCGGCCGATGGCACGGGCCGACTCCTTGGTAGCGCGGAGGGCAAGATCAGCGGTCTTCCTCAGCTCAGAAATATCTTCTGGCCTAACCTCGCCGCCTTCCTCTAACTCTCTCAGTAGTTCGGCCTGGTACGCCTGTAACACCGCCATGGTGTGCAGACACGCACCGGCCTGGCCTGCTGCCGCATACCCCCTGCCCACTAAGGATGAAGTCGTGCGCAGAGGCTTAGTAGGCAGGGTAGGAGCCTTCAAGGACGACGCCGTGAGCGGGGACAGATAGCTCGCAAGCGTCCGTTCAACCCGCGGCATCGTCCTGTACCCGCACACGTCCAGGTCCCGCACATTGCCATAATAATATGATGCGGGGACGAACGGGCGGGACGAGAACGGTCTCGACCACGATCTCGACACCTCAGCGTGGAGATCGGGGAAAAATGGAAGGCTCCTGCGGTGAGGTGGTTGCCGCGAGCGCAGAAAACACTCATCTAATAGACTTGGCTGCGGCTTTGTTGATTTTTCGGGGGGCCAACTGATGTCAAGCTTGGCCACTGCCCTAGTAACCACCTCTAAAAGCTCCTCGTACTGGGGTGTGGGCGGCGAACCCTCGTCGGCGCTCGACGCCTCAGCCTCCTCAGAGGACGAGAGACGGAGCTCCGAGCCCTCGTCTCGAGAGGAAGGAACCGCTCCCTCAAGAGACGGGGCACCAGATCTGGCGGTTACGGGAGGAGATAGGGAAATTCCCGTCTCACTCTCGTCCGCCAAATCAGCCTGTGAACCCCACGAGTGCAGCCGCCGCTCTGCCTCGGCAAAAGCGGGGCCAGCACCGCGTGGGACGCTCACAAAGGCTCCCTTCTCAAAGAGAGCCCTCCGGGTGCGGAGTGTGCGCAGCGAGAGCCGCTCACAGTGCGGGCAAACGGCTCCCTCGAGAGCCGCTGCCGCATGCTCCGCACCCAGGCAGACCACGCACAGATCATGTGTGTCCTCACCCGTAATGTAGCGCGGGCAAGGACTAACACACAACCTATAACGTGATCTGAGATCACCCCCTGCCTTGGTCTTAGCTTTAGGCATTCTTGTCACTTTCACTCAGGACAAACAACAGTAAATAAGACTCACAAGACAGATTGGACTGACACACACACAGAGCGCTTGCTGAATGACAGAAAGCTAACGCGGGCGCCGCCTCACGTGCTTATATACTTCCTGGTCGTGACGTCACCCCGCCCGTGACGCTTCGCCCTTTTTATTGGACTGATTGCATACGATATTCAGAGCGGAATGACGCTGAGAGCGTTCCCATAGCGTCTTCCGACGCAGCTCGACGTTCCTGAAAGGGAAACTACACACCCTCAGGTGCTACTCAAGCAAACACAGGTTTGATTCTACTAAATGAACAAGACTTACCAAAATATCATTTATTTGGCACAAAAATCTTTAATTCTAAAACACTTCAAAGCATGGGTCTCGTCAACAGTTTACCAATTAAATACCCACAGTTCCAAAGAGACCATAATAAATCTAGCATTAACAGAAGGGACACACCACACAGCAAAATCAGTGCAAAAAGATTAAAGCAAATGACAAACCAAGAAAAAGAAGAAACTATACTGACAGAATACGAAAACAGCCGTGGATGAAACCAGTGTAAGAAACAGCTGTAGACACAGGGTTATGAAACAACAGCTAGTGCTCAGGCCTAAATTACAAATATAAAAACACAAATAGACATCCACTTTAAATGATTTCCCTCCTTCAAAAGAAAGGAAACCCACAATAAAAAGTGTCTTACCTCATTCTTAGACAACATTAAGCTTTACGCTACCTGCACTCGTCACTTTGGACACACACGCACACATCCCTAATAACAAACACTTAGCACGTAAAACTGCGACTGTAAGGAACAGCAAATCAGGCGACTCACCAGGGGAACGCGACAGGGCATAAACCCCTGGACCTTTCCGGCCCACAAAACAGGAACACAGAGCGGAAAGACCATGACTTAGTATGCACATTGGGACGCAGGGAATGTCACACTTAAGACTTGCTTCTTATAAAGCCACTGGGCCTCCACTAGAACGCACCTCAATGAGTCAATGGGTGTGTCTTCCCATTTGAAATATACACAAAGATTAAAATGAAAACTGATTCTAATGAATCAACAAATCATAATAAAACTCATCCTGTCACAACAGGACAACATTTCAAGACACTTCAAGCTCTAAAAAGATCAAGGGAAATTTTCTGATTATCTCACTCATTCTATGGTTCAGTCTGAACTCACCGGTGACCCATATTAGCTGTGTGTCGCTGTACTGTGTGTCATAGGCTGGTTTTCCTCTCTTTGCTCTGCACACAT
Organism: Barbus barbus; assembly: GCF_936440315.1. Classification (NCBI taxonomy): domain Eukaryota; kingdom Metazoa; phylum Chordata; class Actinopteri; order Cypriniformes; family Cyprinidae; genus Barbus; species Barbus barbus. The sequence continues at coordinate 25,688,186 of NC_136737.1, read as the reverse complement.
AAACTCCTGTGTGTTTTAGAGCAGCAGAACTGACAGTGTAGTTTCCCCCATCTCCTCTGCTGCTGTCTGAGAGCAAATCATAACGATTGCTCTTGTCTGTATAAAATGAAAAAGTGCAGTTACCTCAAGAAATGAGCAGTCATTTATACATGAGTCTTATAAATTACCTTTGTTGGTATAATCAGAGTATTCAGATTGATTAAGTAAGGAATAATTGACTCCGGACTGTTGAATTATTAGAAAAATAATGCACACCCGAGGTGGTTATGCGGCCACTGATGTGCATTATTTTTCTAATAATTCAACGGTCCGGAGTCAATTATTCTGCTTGTACTACGGTTGCCACACCACAACACATCGGTCAGATGATATATTTCAAGGGATTTGTCCGTTTTTTCTACTTAAATCGCTATTGTGAATAGGATTATTTCTTCCGCATCTCATCCATCGCCTCCGTTGCTAATTCCAAAACATCATTTTAGAACTAGTAACTGAGACTTAAGCCGTTGATAGCAGACAAATGCAGCTAATAACTAAGTTATGAGTGAGATACAAGAGAGAGATTGCGTACGTGATTTAGCCTACCTCTCTGAGTCTGTCTCTCGTCAGTGTTCGGTAGCAGCATCCCTACTAGTGAAACTTTAAATTAATTTTCCTCACGAACAGTGCCGTTGTTACCTCGCTTCGCTTGTGAGAAATGTCATGTACTTTTAAGTTGCTAAACTATTTGCTGACAAAGTCGTCAGAGCAGCGCTAACAACATTAGCGTGTATGTTTTCATGTGTGTTAACTGTGTGTGTCTGTAAGGGAGAGAGAGCGGGATAAATAGAGTATGTGCTTTACGTACATAATTAAACGTAATTTTGTGGCAAACCATGGAAAATAATCTGTCGTTTTTTTTATCCCATTGCTTACTATATTTATGTATTTGGCCAGTGTCTTGTTGGTTTTGGTTGTAAGACCTTTTGAAATAACTGACATCATTTGGGGAAGTGATATGGAACTGTAATGCGGTCGAGAGCTGCCTGGAACTAGGTTCGTCCTGCATTTCCAGTGTTGCCAACTAATTTTCAGAGAACATTGCTAAACGAAGGTCAATTTGTTGCTAAAAGTTGCTAAATGACATTGTGATGCCATTGCGTGATGACATCATTGCGTAATCACGGCACAAAATTGTCACAACATCAAATCTCAAAATAATATATATTTTATACGTTAATTAAGATTTGTTTGTAAAATAATATGCATAATATAATATTAAAATAAAAATAAATGTATTTTTAAATACATTGAATTATTGAGCACTTACATATTTTTGAATGATTACAATTTAAGTTTTTTTGGTAACACTTTACAATAAGGTTGAATTAATTAATGTTAGTTAATGCATTAGTTAACATGAACTAACAATGAACTATGCCTGTAAATAGATTTAGTAATAAGCTTTATTTAATTATACTACTTCCAGTATATACACATAAGTTTATGTAGCAGCTAACACACACAATGGATAAACAATACTAACTCATTTGGGCACTGATTTGGGCTATTGGTAAACTTAGAAACCATCTAAACATCAGTGGATAATGTTTCTCATGTTTGTAGACTGTTTATTAACGTGACTTACCATTAACAAAGTATTTACTAGAATTTGTGAACCTTACTGTAAAGTGTGTACTAGTTCAACATTAACTAACATTTGTAAACTGTTTATTAATATGATTTAGGCATACCACTAACAAATAATAAACAAACAAACAAAAAATATATTCAACAGTTTTGTTCCCATGTGACAGCACACCACACACAACAGATCACGACTATAAACGCGGGAAATCTCGCGCTGACAAACGTGACTTTAGAATAAACACACGGAGGACAACGTGCAAGAAGAAATGGCGATACTAATATTCAGATAGCTTTTATTTACTGAAAGTTTGCGGGGTTAAACAAGAAAAAAAAAGTTTTTAATTAAGTCATAGAGACTGTGTGAACATGAACGTTATATGTTACAGCGTCGGCGCAAGTTGGAGGAGAGTAATGCTTCCGAAATAGCTTTGGAAATAGTTTTGTTCATTCAAACATAATATGTAATAAAGTTTCTGAAAATCTAAGTGATGCATGAATGGCTTTCACTCATTTAAGGTCCAAGCAATAATGTCTGCTTTGTTATTAACACACAAATGTTAATTAAACGTTAGTTAATATTGAACTAGTGTACACTTTACAATAAGGTTCCCTTAGTAAATACTTTATTTATGGTAAGTCTTGTTAACTTATAGATTAACTAATTAATACAACCTTATTGTAAAGTGTTACCTTACAGGGTTACAATGGATAATAATGTCCTGGAAAGTTACTAGTCTCTTTTCCATTTTTCTTAAAGTGTACTAACTGATCAACAATCGCAAGTACAAGCTACTAACAAAGTGTATCATAAATTAACATTTATTCAATTATTATTATTATTATTATTAAATTAAACAGTTGCAAATAGACACTAACTCAATTCATGTAGTGTGTACTGGTAGGCCTCTTTGGTTTTCCTCTTTTTGTGTAATTTGGTTTGAAAATGTGTGCCTTTTTATTGTCTGAGTCACTTATCAAAAGTTGCCAAATAAATTTTAAAAATTGCTAAATTTGTTGGTAGGTGCTTTTGGAGGAAAACTTTGCTAGGGTAGTCTGAAAAGTTGCTAAATTTAGCAACAAAATTGCTAAGTTGGCAACACTGTGCAATTGCTCGCCTTAGAAGATTCTTCAGCCAATCAGATTCAAGCATTCAACGGCCTCGTAGTATAAATATTTTTAATCTCTATAATATTTTATGAAACCAGTTTATTCAGATGTTGCTGCTTGAAGCACGTTATATCTTACTTGATGAACCAGTATCAGTGAACCAGCTGAATGTCCAGCCTGTAGAGGAGCCCTCAACCTCACAGATCAGAGTCACTGGATCTCCTTCAGTCAACCACGTCTGTGGAGAAACACTTAAAACTGCTCTGGGAACTGAAGGGGAGAAATCACTCATTAATAACATGTTAAACTTGTGTGTGAATGTGAAGAGATGATCAAACTCACCTGATACTGTCAGTGTAACTTCATCACTGCGGTGTGATGTTCGTGATCCTTCTCTCTCTGCTCCATAACAGAAGTATTTACCTGCGTCAGACTCAGTAACAGACCTGAATGTGTGTTGCTGTCGTTCACTGAAAACTAAACCATCTTTATACCAGCTGTACTTCCAGCCAGTGAATCCTTCAGCATATATGTCACATCTGAGAGTGACTCTCTCTCCTCTGAATACATGTTGAGCAGGTTTGATGGTCACTGTGGGTTTTGGTGTTTCTGTAGAACAGCAACAATTCACAATGAAAAAAAAAAAGTGCTGTTTTTATATAAATGCAGTTATGCTGGGTACACGCTAAAAGATTTTTAAAATCTTATAGGATCTTCAAAATGTGAGAGACCCCAAATATGAGGACAAAAAATCCTAGATTTAACCGTTTTAATTGCTCCTATAGTGTGTGGTGTGCTGCGGTGTGACAAAGACAGTACACCACACACCAACAGACTTCAACTAGAGTCCCGACTGTTAACACGGGAAATCACGCAAAATCTCTGGAGATTTGAGAACAAACAATATATATATATATATATATATATATATATTGCAATTTTAGAACAAAGAACATGCAAGGGCAATAACATAAATCACATCAAATACAATAATAAACAACAGAAAAACGAAACAATAATAAATAGATAACATAAAATAAAATAAAAAAGGAAAAGCAATAAGAAAATTACATTTCCTTGAACAAGTATAAATAATTTCAAATTATTCAAAGAATAGATTTAAGGCTTTGAAGTCTCAGTCTTTGGTAATGGTAGAAAGAAATTGTGAAATGTGAAATGTTTTTGTGCTGTGAAATGACTGCGTCCGTCAAATTTGTAACTAGGACAAGACGATTTGGCTTATTTCTTCAATCAGGAATGAGCTACAGTAATGATATTCATACTGCACATGCGAAATCAGCCCCCCCCCCCCCACCCTCCCATCCTTCCTGGGTGAAATTAGGCACATGTGACAAAAATAATTTTCATGGTAAAAAAGGTTTTTTTTTTAATTATCAGATTTAATCATCAGATTTAATCATCAGATTTTTTTGTTATACTGTCTGCAGTTGTTTGCGTGAAGCATTGTAAGAACATATATCGTGTATGATATTGTGTCAAGCTATTATACCAAGTTTTATCACGGCTGTCAAGGGTGGGGACAGTTGCAACATGTTGTTGCAACCGTCCCAACATGCTGTCCCTTACCACAACATTGATCCACTTGGTTAACTGCTAGTTGGTCAAACTAGTTCTTAAGACAGTGACTAAGTTCATGCAACTGGCCTTAGTTCAGTAACCTTTCACAGATGTTAAAAGAAGTAGGCTATTATTAAGTTTTAGTGTCTTGATTCGGATTAAATTAATATTTTGTATTAATATATATTTTTTTATCTTCCATTTACTATTCTTTGTTTTTATACAGCCAATTTAACTTATTAAAGACCATGTCTATGCACAAATAAAATAAAGAAGTGCAGGGCCACTTTTTGGACCCAGTCCGCACCTGGTGGCAACTGTAGTATAAGCGGAATAATTGAATCTGGGCCGTTGAATTATTAGAAAAAGAGCTTTGCATCGTGGCCGCATCACCACCTCGGGTGTGCATTATTTTCTAATAATTCAACGGTCCGGAGTCAATTACTCCTTACGTAAAGCACACATGCTAAATCAGATGAGACTGAAGTGTTGTTCTCTATAGCTGTTATAGTCATTTATAAAAGAGCTCTCAATATAAAATCATTGGGAATTTAGAAACTTGAGTTCTAAAGGTTTTTTAAGTTTTTTAGTTTTTTAAGTTTTCCAACAGAAGATCTGGTCTCTGGTATCGGCTGTTTTTGATAAGAATGATGTTTTTTTGTGTTTCTTGTCACATCTCAGAATTGTCACATGAATAATTATTAAAAGGGTGCATTTATAACCATAATAAAATGTAACTAATTTTTCAGCTTGGTTGGTAACAGTTACTGTTGAATCACTCATATGTAATAAAGATATATTGAATCAAATTAAGACTCACCTTCAGTATGTCCAGAGTAGATGTTTGAAATCAACACTAAAACACAAAGAGAAAACTCATTACAATGTGAACATAGAGCTGATAATTATAAAGATGAACAAATATTAAGATATTGTGTGGGGACTGTATATGTGTCTAGATAAACATGAAAACATCTAGGAACACTAAAACACTTGATCATCTAAATAATATAATAATTCCACTGAAATACATTTAGAGAAAATAATACTCACAGAGCACAAGAGGAAGCTGACTGAGCTCCATACTGACTGAATGATGACGGACGGTTAAAGACACAGACTGTGTTAAAGACTCAAGACTTCCTTTTGTTCAGTCAGTCAGTTTTGTGATGTGTAATGCTGTTGAATCAGTTCTGTTGGTTTGTTTGTTCAGTTATTGTTGCTGTTATGGTAATATTCACTAGTACACAGTTAGTAAGAGTTTGTCTTTATTCTTCTGCTCGTGATCAGACTGTTTCCTTCAAGTTCTCTAAACAGTTCTCTGCTGTGACCAAATCTATAAAATACCAGTCAAATATTTCATGTTTATCTAGACACATACACAGTCCCCACACAATATCTTAATATTTGTTCATCTTTATAATTATCAGCTCACTGTTCACATCAAAATCAAAACAGTGAGAGACAAGATCTTCTGTTGGAAAACTTGTTAAAAAAACTTTTAGAAATCATGTTTCTAAATTCTCAATGATTGTATATTGAGAGATTTTTTATAAATGACTATAACAGCTATAGAGAACAACACTTCAGTCTCATCTGATTTAGCATGTGTGTGTTTTACAGTCAAGTAACTGTGTTCATGCAGTAAAAGCAGCACATTATTTTTATTGTGAATTGTTGCTGTTCTACAGAAACACCAAAACCCACAGTGACCATCAAACCTGCTCAACATGTATTCAGAGGAGAGAGAGTCACTCTCAGATGTGACATATATGCTGAAGGAGTCACTAGCTGGCAGTATATCTGGAATAAAGATGGTTCAGTCGATGTTTTCAGTGAACGACAGGAACACACATTCAGGGGCCCGAGTTTAAACTTGAACTCTGAGTTGACTTACTCTGAGATGGGAAACTCTGAGTTTTCGGTTACAGAACAGCTGAACAGAGTTAGTTTACTCAACTCTAAGTAGGTTGACTCTGAGTTGAGCGCGTGCACCACGACTATGAAAAGTCATGATCAGCGGAGCGCCGAAATTACGATTCACCATGGCAACAGCTCACGCCAAAAAGACGTCAGCATGCATACTTCCGCTAATGCGTAACTTTAATTCTTAATAACTGTCAATAACTTAATAACTGTTATAATATCAGAGGTGAAAACGGAAAATTATTGAACTAATATTAATTTTAATGGTATCTCATGGCCACGAAAAAAAAAAACTAAGGAAAAAGACAGAAAAAAGAAACAAGAATGTGGCAGCAGCTAAAAAAGAAAGTATAAAAACACAATTCAATCAAAGTAAAGCTTTAAACATGAAAGGTTCATGGGTGTGGGCTAAATCCATGACTTTACAAAAATTTGACATTAAATATTATTCAATGTCTATTTCAATGCGCTGTAGCTTTTTCCACATAGTCTAACACTCTTTTCACATAGGCTAATTAATTATTCTCTAATCCAACCAGTTACACTTCTTAATTAGAGTAATAAAATTAACTACTGACTTGTAGACAGCAAGAAGACAGGGAGCACCTGCACCAACACCCCTGCCAGATGAAGAGGAGATGGTCAAGTATTGGAAGATTTCTAAAATCCAAAAGTAAAAATAATAATTTTTGCTTTTGTATTAGGAAATAAAGATGACCAAAAAAATTGTGAATAATTAGTTTATTTAACAGCTGTGGTGTTGGTTATGGCTCGTACTACCCCTCCATCTGGCATCCTTCCATTCAGTAATAATCAGTTTCATTTTCAGAAGGTGCGATGGTGGGGATATACTTGTCATCAGTGCATCCAGCCACACTGGAAATCCTGAAGGAAATTCTGATTATTGGGTTACGTCCACAGGTCACAGAAAGCTGTTATCAAGTGAACATCATTTATCAGATTAGCCTCAGTTAAACCGATTTCTACACCAGAGACCTACAGTCCTGTGATACTCCTCTTTGACGGATTTGTGCCCAGGAATAAATTATCAGAAAGAGTGTGAGAGGGATGCACACTTTGCTTAAAATCTGCATACAGTGGACTTATAATGTGCTTTGCATCTCCGATGTTTTAAAGTGCATTTTTCTTATTTTGCAAATGATCTTCCAATGGGGTAAAGACATTAAAAATATTCTTGTTTCCGTTTGCATTAAGATTATTTTTCTTACCCTATGGCGGATAATTTTACTTGTTTTATGTAAAATGCACTTGGAAAATCCCCTGGGAAACAAGACTAAATATAGACCATTTTTCATATATAAAATGCATATTAAGAATTTTTAGATATATGTACTTGAAATAAGACAAAAATACTTAGTAAGAAAAGCAATTTTGCAGCGTGAATGAATGAATGAGGTATTAAAACATCGCTAATACTTAAAAAAGGGGGAGGAGACGGAAAGAAACTCTGGGTTTACCAAAGAAAACCTGCTCCCGACCAGGTTAGGTTTACAGAGTAAGTTACCACGGTGACTGACTCTGAGTATAAGTTACCTCTCTTTCAGAAAACGGGCTTGACTTACCCTGCTTTCCCGGGTTTGACAAACCTCCCATTTTGAAAAGTACCATGTCTGCATTTGTGGTCGGAGAAACACAAACAAAAAGCGCTACTCTACACTGCTCAAAACTCGCATTTGAATCGTCAGTGGCAGAAACGTACTTACAGGCTGTGAGTCAGAAGCACCAGAATTTCCTTGCAAAGTTGGAATTGCCTCACTTTATAGAAACAGCCTTTGTGTAAGCCAGCATTGTAGACTACTCTTCCAGGTTCAGGAAATAATCCTCCGTAAAATGTGCTGCACACACTCTAATATTCGCGTTGTACTGTTCTGGAACAGTGTTGTAAATACAACTTTACCACTGATTTCTAGTTTTGTCCTCATTTGGAAGCTCAAACAGAGTAGTTTCATTACAGCAAGAATAATATTTCCACCTCCTTTCTTTGCATATACATTTGGGCGGTGCTCTGAAAATCTCCCCCCATTGTGATGTAGACATGTGGGGGCGTGTTTGAACGAGCTGTTTTAGGGGTGCGTGGCAGAGTCTTAACTTTTATAAAGAATATCTCTTTGGTTTTGAGACTTTAATCTTTGCAACTTGAGGGATCTTATCTATGCACAAACACCTTGTAACACTCCAAAGAGAAAGGAAAGCTTGAAATCGCATCATATGACCCCTTTAAGACACAGCAACACAACTGTAACTGTACAACAGCAACACTGATTTAACAAAAAAGGAAAAACAGCAAGACTGATTTGACTTATTCTTCTATGGCTTTATAGGTAATATTTTCATGTACAAAATTTAGCACAATCAGACAACATTGTGCCTAATATATACCACATCATTAACTTTTTTAAATTAACTGCTAGATTCACACTGTACAGGCAAAGAAGAACTGACCCCTGAGTTACAGTAAGTCTGTTTTTTTTTTTTTCAATAGTATCATCTTATGGAGGTTTTTGTTGATTGTCACAGTTGTCTTTGGATTGCTTGCTGATGGCATAATGACAAATATTTTAAGGTGTAATTTTGTTTATGAAGTTTTAAATGCAAGTACTCAGTGATGACTTGTGGATTTTCAGCTTTGAAACAATTTCAAACAAGGGGAAAGGTAAGTGATGTGTGGCCAAGTATGGTGACCCATACTCAGAATTTGTGCTCATTTAACCCATCCAAGTGCACATACACCTGGAACAGTGGGCAGCCAATGCTGCGGCGCCCGGGGAGCAGTTGGGGGTTCGGTGCCTTACTCAAGGGTCTCACCTCAGTCGTGGTACTGAAGGTGGAGAGATATTCACTCCCCCCACCTACAATCCCTGACCTAAGACTCGAACCCACAACCTTCAGGTTACAAGTCCAACTCTCTATCCATTAGGCCATGACTGCCCGAGTTGTGTAAAGTGTTTTATCAATAAAACTGTCTTGACTTGATTTCTAAACTGTAGCTGTAATTTTCTTCTCAGGTGTTTCTCCTCCAGTCTCTCTGATCGTCAGACGCAACAGAACTCAACACTTCACATCTGACTCACTCTCTCTGAGCTGTGAGGACCAGAGTAACTCTACTGGATGGACAGTGAGAGACAACTGGTGGCTGGAAGATTGTTCATCATTACTCCGAGTATCACAAACAGGATCTACATGTCCAATCAGATCCACCATCCCATTAGACACTGGAGTGTACTGGTGTGAGTCTGAATCTGGAGAGAAATATCATCCTGTTAATATCACTGTACACTGTGAGTCTGTGTTTCTGTATTTATTAATTTCACAAAACCCTCATTTTATGTTTCGGATATAAATATTGCTGGATTGTGATCTCATTTCAATCACCCACAGAATCTTATTCCCAAAATTACAATTGTAAGGAGGTTTGTCAAACCCGGGAAAGCAGGGTAAGTCAAGCCCGTTTCTGAAAGAGAGGTAAGTTATACTCAGAGTCAGTTACCGTGGTAACTTACTCTGTAAACCTAACCTGGTCGGGAGCAGGTTTTCTTTGGCAAACCCAGAGTTTCTTTCGGTCTCCTCCCCCTTTTTTATAGTGTTAGCGAAGCTTAAATACTTTATTTATTCACGCTGCAAAATAGATTTTCTATCTAGTATTTTTGTCTTATTTCAAGTACAAATATCTCGTTTGGCTCTGTTCGAAGGCGGTCGCATTTTTCTTCCCTCCCTCCCTCCTGAACTTCCCTGCTTGCTCTCTTGTATTGTCCTGTCCTTCTTAAGAGACTCTCGCTGCACTATTTACAAAACCGAAATTATGGATCTGATCAACTGGTCTCTAAATGCAATTGACACCATCTTCTCGAGTAGGAAAGCGGGATCTGGAGAACCGAAATGTCCCGCTGGGACGTTTGCTGCTGGCTACACGATGGACGCATGGGAGAGATGGCGGGTCGTGTGTCTGTCGGCTCTCTCCGTGGAGGACATTGAAGACATCTTCTTATTCGGAACAATGATAACTGGGTTTCTGCTATTTGGATTAGGCGTTGCCCTAAATTATCAGAAAATTAAGGAGACGGGACTGGCTATCCAAAACCTCTCACGGCTGCCCGTCATGAAAAATTGATGGACATGGAGATCAGAATGGACAATGAGAATAGCTGTGAAACTGGAAGACAGCTGTTCGCACTAAGACAAAACAATCTTATCTCTTTCCGGCTTCCCACAACAGAACGGCTTGGCAAGGCCGCTCTGGTATCAACTCTCCGGTGAATACTGCAGGGAGACGCTCTTTCTTCCATTCCCTCCTCCCAAAAACACCTTGTTATTGTCGGGCGCTTGTGCTCTGTCCAAGGACGTTTCCATGGCAATTGCTATGTCGCATCACAACCTGCGAACTGAGTCGACTGGTTTGGAGTGCTGGCGAAACGGATTTCAAGGCATACGAACTCACACGAACTTACACATACACACACTCATACACCTCCCTAACCCCATCCCACGCCTTCGTCGCTTCATCCTGTCAGGTGTTAACGGGTCCGTGGGTTTGCGCTGTAATGGCGGCTGGCCGGATGGCTGTTTCGTCTGAACTAGGATTACTATGCAAGTTATGTTCCTGTGTTGACTGTGCTTTATGCTGAGGTTTTTTGTCTGTTCTCACACTGCACTCTCTTCCAAGAACGCAGTGCGAGGACACTTTTTTTTCTCCTCTCTTTCCTCATGTTATGCTGTATTTCTTCTTCTCTATTGCATTTCGTTGCCTTGTACCTACATGTGCAATGACAATAAATTGAATCCAATCCAATCCAATCCAATATCAAATTATTCTTAAAAATGCATTTTATATGTGAAAAATTGTATATTTAGTTTTGTTTCCTGGGGGATTTTCCTTTTAAGTGCATTTTACATAAAACAGGTAAAATTTTCTACCATAGGGTAAGAAAAATAATCTTAATGCAAATGGAAACACAAATACTTTTAATTTCTTACCCCATTGGAAGATAATTTGCAAAATAAGAAAAATGCACTTTAAAACAGTCCACTGTATGCCGATTCTAAGGAAAGTGTGCATCCCTCTCACACTCATTCTGAGATTTTTTGGTGAATCGTAATTTCGGCTCTACTTTGATCATGACTTTTCATAGTCGTGGTGCACGCGCTTAACTCAGAGTCAACCTACTTAGAGTTGAGTAAACTAACTCAGTTCAGCTGTTCTGTAACTAAATACTCAAGAGTTTCCAATCTCAGGGTAAGTCAACTCAGAGTTCATGTTTAAACTCAGAGTTGGTTGAACCTCCTTATTGAAACAGGCCCCTGTTCATCCTGTGACTGAAGGAGAAACTTTGACTCTACGCTGTTTAGATCAACATTCAACCTCACCAAACCTCAGAGCTGATTTCTATAAAGATGGATCCATCATCCAGAGTCAAACTACAGAGATGATCATCTCTACTGTCTCAAAGTCACATGAGGATTTCTACTCCTGCAAACACCCGGAGAGAGGAGAGTCACCCGAGAGCTGGATCTCAGTCACAGGTGAGAGTAGGAAGGAACTATAAACACTTTTTTAAATACTTCTGTTTAAAATATTATAGTATGTATACAGCACTAATACAACTATAAAATGTGTTCATCTCAGCTCCCTCCAGAAGATCAGGAAGATCATATACCTGATGGTCTTAGTCTCAATCCAGTGATAGTTGGAGTGACTGCTGGACTGACCGTCATATTTTTGATTATTGTCTTCTTGGTCCTGCTGTGGTGCTACAGAAACAACAAAGGTTCATCTTCTGCCATATTAAGATTCAATAACACATTTGCAGACTCTGAGGTGTATTCCAGAAAGCACGGTTAACTTACCTTCAGCTAAACCCTGAACTTTGGGTTGATTAACCCCAAACCTTGCTTACTCGAGGTATGTGGTTCCAAAACGCGTCCGGGAGTAAGTTCATTCAACACAAGTATGTTCCTGGTTAAGATTCAAGACATTCTCAACAGAGCGACGAATCGACGGGTCACTAAGGAAACGGACGCTAAGAAAAAGCGCACCATGCTGTTTCTTTCTTCTTCTTTTTTTCAATGGTCGTTTACATGCTTAGTGTATATCGCCACCTAATTGATGGTTGTGTAATAATTTTTTTATCCCGTTTAATCTTTAATCCTTGAGAATATGATTTATATTTTTTTGTTTTATGTTAATTATATATTGTTCACTTTGTCAGATAAGTCATATCGGATATGTATTTTTATTATAGAAATACATTATAGAAAATGCCAATCCATGTGTGAGATGATAATATAAAATGTAATAAGTATATATAATATAATAAATTATTACCTTGTCATAGTGTTTTATAATTTATACAAATAACTGTTATATATGCCAATAAAATAAATAAAATAACCATATTATAATAATATATTACCTTATTACTTATATTAGCGCTTTATACAGCTGGAGTTGGTACGTGACCGGGTTAATCTGTTTGACAATAGGGAAGGGGCCAACAAATCTGGGACTTAGATTTCTGCAGGGTAGGCACATCCGGATGTCCCTGGTTGACAGCCAGACCTTCTGACCAGGTTGGTAAGTTGGAGCTTCGGATCTACGAAGGTCTGCTGTCAGCTTGCGCCTATGCACTGCTCACTGAAGATGGTGGCGAGCCGCGTCCCAGACCCTCTCGCTCTCTCGGAACCAGTAATCCACGGATGGTAAGTCAGATGGTTCGCCCAACCAGGGGAACATGGGTGGCTGGTAACCGAGTATGCATTGAAACGGGGTCATACCGGTGGCAGGTTGGCGGAGCGAATTCTGGGCATACTCGGCCCAGCCAATAAACTGGTTCCAGGAGTCCTGATGACCATGGCAGAAGGTTCGGAGGAATCGGGCTACTTCCTGGATCTTGCTTTCTGTCTGCCCGTTCGTTTGAGGGTGGTAGCCCAAGGAAAGACTGATGGTCACACCTGGGAGCCTGAAAAATGCTTTCCACACTCTAGAAACTAACTGAGGTCCACGATCTGATACAATATCTTCCGGGATTCTGAAGTATGGGAATACATGGTTAAACATTAGTTCTGCCGCTTCCATAGTGGTAGGTAAGCCCTTGAGTGGGAGTAAACGGCAAGCCTTGGAGAATCTATCAACTATTACCAGGATGCAGGTATTTCCTTCTGAGGTGGGTAGGTCTGTGACGAAGTCGACTCCTAGATAAACGAATATCTCTAGCCATGTTGGGCCACCAGAAGCGGTCTCGTAGCAGAGGGTGTTGTTAGCCCCTGGGTGGCCAGTGCCCAGAGATGTGTGTACGGAGTGGATGAGCTGGGTGCGTTGCGATCTGGGAATGAACTGCAATCCTGGAGGGAAGCCCAGCGGAGAGTTCGTGGAGACATTGGTGGAGGTAACAGGGTCGGTGTCCCATTGGATGGGGCTGACAATAATCCTTTCTGGGAGTACTGACTCAGACTCCTCGTTGCACTCATCCTGGGAGTCAAATTGGCGCAAGAGGGCATCGGCCTTGATATTCTTGGTACCAGGACGGTAGGAAATGGAGAAGTCGAAGCGCGTGAAGAAGAGTGCCCACCGGGCCTGACGGGGATTCAATCTTTTAGCTTCTCTGAGATATTGTAATTTTTATGATCAGTAAGGATGGTAAAGGGGTGCTGGGCACCCTCCAATCCTCAAGGGCAAGCTTGATGGCCAGAAGCTCCCTGTTGCCGATGTCGTAGTTACGTTCCGCCAGGCTGAGTTTACGGGAGAAGAACGCACAGGGATGGAGTCTGGCTGGTGTCCCCTGCCGTTGGGAGAGAACGGCACCCACTCCTGAAGTGGAAGCATCAACTTCCACCATAAATGGTTTCCTGGGGTCTGGGTGAACTAGGACTGGGGCTTTGGTGAATGCCTCTTTTAGTTCCTGGAGGGCCTGGGTGGCTGCCGGGGTCCAGACTAAATTCTTTGGTTTATCGCGGAGTAGGTAGGTTATAGGGCTTGTGATGGCGCTGTAATTATGAATGAACCGTCGGTAGAAGTTCGCGAACCCCAAGAAACGTTGGAGTCCCTTGATGGAGTCAGGAGTGGGCCATTCTCTGATAGCTTTAACTTTCCCCTCATCCATCTGGATGCCACCGCTGCTTATGTTGTAGCCAAGGAACTGCACTGAGGGAAGATGGAACGAGCACTTTTCAGCTTTAAGGAACAGATGGAACTCCCTCAGGTGTTGCAGGACCTCCGCAACGTGGCGACGATGTTCGGCCATACTCCGGGAGTAGATGAGTATATCATCAATATATACCAGCACAAACCTATGAAGAAACTCCCGGAGTACCTCGTGCATAAAATCTTGGAATACGGAGGGGGCGTTAACAAGTCCGTAGGGCATGATGAGATATTCGTAGTGGCCAGTAGGGGTCACAAAAGCTGTTTTTCACTCGTCCCCCTCACGTATTCTGATGAGATTGTAGGCGCTGCGGAGGTCCAACTTGGTGAATACGGTGGCCCCACGTAGATGTTCCACTGCGGCTGGGACGAGGGGAAGTGGATAACGGAATTTCACGGTTATCTTGTTTAAGGCACGATAATCGATAAAAGGCCTTAATCCGCCGTCTTTCTTGGCCACAAAGAGAAAGCTAGAAGAGGCAGGGGACATTGAGGGACGGAGGTATCCTTGTTTAAGAGCCTCCTCAATATACTCCTCCATGGCCTTCTGCTCAGGTATGGAAAGGGGATAGATTTTACCACGGGGCACTGGCTCACCCGGTAGGAGGTCTATGGCGCAGTCCCATGGCTGATGAGGAGGTAGTTGAGAAGCCCTTTGGGGACAGAAGACTTCCTGGAACTGATTGTAGCAGGCAGGAATATCCAGGGATAATTTCTCTGGGGGACTCTCGATAGACGTGGCGTTCAGAGTTATGACGTCTGAGGCAAGGGGAACCGGTCTGGGAGCCCTGGGAAAGCATTGGTGGAAGCACGACTTTCCCCACTTTAAAACTTCCCCAGTCTGCCAAGAGATGATGGGCTCATGCTGAATGAACCAGGGTCGGCCTAGGATGATATCAGCCGTCGAGCCCTCCAGAACCAACAGTTGGATATCTTCCTCATGTAGCAATCATATTCTTAAGTGTACAGGAGCTGACCATCGACTTACGCACCTGCGGCTAATGGATGTGCCGGTCACTGACTGGATCTGGTAACCCCTCGGAGTGGTTGTGGTAGAGAGGCCGAGCTGGCGACAGAGGCTGCCTGAGATGAAGTTCCCAGCTGAACCGGAGTCGAGGAGGGCAACGACTGGAAGAGAGAATTTGGGGCCGATGAGAAGCACTTCTGCCGTCAGTGGCTTAACGTTTGGCACATCAGGATGAATTGCACTCACCACTAGGCGAGGGGGCCTTACAGGTCAGGTGGCTCGGAGGTGTCCCTTCTCTCCACAATATATGCATAAGCCGAGGGAATAACGTCTGGATCTTTCTCGAGTTGACAGGCGGGAGGTATCAACCTGCATGGGTTCTTGAGCTAGTTCTGGAGGGCGCGGATCAGCAGAGCGAAGGAAGAGGGAACTCCGATGACTTTCGGTTGCCATCTCCAACAGACAGGAATCCATCCGGGTGGAACATCGTATGGAGTGTTGGATCAGGTTTTCTAGTCCGAGGGAGTCGTCGAAAGCTGCCAACTGCAAGCGAAGATGGGGCTCCAGCCCTTGGCGATAGGCGGTGAGGAGGGCGCTAGCAGCGGCAAGGGTATGGACCTGCAGCGCATACTGGGGACATGTTCTGCACAGGTTTTCTAAATTGCCAAAATATAACCAGGTGTTGGTTGTAACACAAACCATATATAAATACAATTATAAATGTGCAAAGGAAATACACAGCAGTGAAATAATCAAGCATGTTTAAGTATATTGACTACAAACTTGCTAGAATACTCACAAATCACTTATCAAAGAACATATAAACACAATGATTCAACAGCAATGCTACATCAAATGCTATTACTGCACATGGCTAATGTTACGGAAGCAGGACAGAGACAGAGAGATGGTAATGGTAAGTTTATTTGACCAACAGTAAGGCAGGTTGTGGAGATGGCAGGTGAGTTAAGAACTTGCTGAATCGTGAGTGATAAGATGGGGTTGAACTTGAATCTCTTTCTTTGCAGGAATCGCGGCAGACACGGGACAACCAGATAAGACACACACCGCAACCAGGAGCAGAACCTCGGGAATCGCTGGAGCAGACAGAGCAAGGATCCTAAGAGCATAGAACGTAGGTAAGTAGGTTAGCAGGCAAGAACACAGAGTCTAACAGTTACTAAGGATGTGGAAGCTTTACCAGTTCTCCTTCGTATAAACGAGACCGGACATCAAGTGCTGGGCGGTGTGTGACTTTATGGGGAGCGGTGATGAGGGACATGATGAGGAGCAGGTGAGTGTGATCAGAATTCAGGTGAGAGTGATCACTGTGATTGGGTGGTGGCAGAGCCTGGCAGATCTGTGACAGCTAATTAGCACATTAGATGCTAAACCGCTTACTATACAAACAACTTGCAAGTTAACATAGCGTTCTCATAAACAGTCTGTAGTTACTAAAGAAATCTAGAGTCTTTGTCCTTGACACACCTGCCTTACTTTCACTTTACTTACTTTTAGTCATTTAGCAGACGCTTTTGTCCAAAGAAAAAGTAACTAAAACTAAAAGTTACAACTCTATAAATACTATATACCCACATATTTAAGAAAATAAAGAAATTAAATAAAATTGACAAATGCATATAACAACATTTCAAAATAAACATATAAATAAAAAAATAATAATAAAAAGCGATACTTCTATGCCTTGCCTGTGTCCCTGCCCAGTGGAATCGCACGGTAGACTCTATCATCTGTCATGCCTCTATCAGACATGAGCATGACATGGCCAATCAGCTTCCTTGTTACTTCTATGTTGCCCTATGTGTTCACAACCAATAGTTTTTCCTGTTTTAATCTCAAGGTTAAATTAATTTTATCCAATAGATCTTTCCTTACTTTAATAATGATGAATATGTATTTTCACTCAATTCCAAAATGAACTTAACACTCGCTGTACTTGTATATCATACAATGAACAATCAGCGCAGCGCAAACAACCAACGCCTGGTTATTTTAGGCAATTTAGAAATCCTGTGCAGTACATGTCCCTGGGAAGTGGTACATCTGGTCACCTTATTTTAAAGTGTTTTTGGGTAGTTTTCTGCTGGGCAGGTATTCTCTATAGACTACTACAAATTAGCCATTTGTGTATGTATTAAATTCATTATGTATTATTATGTATTAAAGTATTAAAACAAATATTATTATATATTAAAGTCATTTTAAAGTTCTTATTTCCTCAAAATATTTTCATGCACATCTTATGTTTGTCTAGGTGGAAGATCTCAGTCTCTCTCTAGTGTCAGTCAACAGCAGAAGAGCAGAATCAGAGTGAAGCGGGAAATAAATCACTCATGTCTGGTCAGTCTTTATCCATTAACCATATTTAGCCATAGATCTTCACAAGCTGAGATTGAAGATACATACACATAACTTTCAACTAACAAGATAGATCTCACACTAGAAATCGTCCCCTCTTCTGAAGTGTAATATGATATTTTTGTAATTGAATATTTATATTTCAATTAGATGTAATTCAATTTCATTTGAATTATCAATAATGCATAACAAAATATTTCATAATAGCACATCATATATTTTGCTTTAGCTTTAAGTCAGTGTCAACATGAAAACAATACTTTTCTGTTGGCTTAAATTCATAAAATGCATTGATTTATTAAAGGAACTGCTCATATTTATGACTGTTGACGCAACAATTAATAAAGACATAAGCACAGGTAACTAATATGACAGAAGGTAATTGACATGTTGATCATTTACTAAGGCAGTAGTTATTTTTTTAAATACTCAAATCAATCTTTGTTCCCTTCCAGGAACTTCGAGCTGCGTCGAAACGCATATGGGAACGCCTTCAGCGTGACCAGGCTCTGAATATGATGTGTAATCAGTCAAACAATGGCGAGGCGTCACGGGCGGGGTTTACTGTTGTTTGTCCTAGTTTTAAGTGGAAAGCATTCAGTATCATGCCAAAGCCAAGGGCAAGCTCAGGGGTGAAGCTTTCAGACCACGTTTTAAGTCGTGTGTGCATCCTTGCCCTCGCTATATCACGAGCGAGGACACACACGATTTGTGTGTGGTCTGCCTGGTTGCGGAGCACGCAGAATCGGTCTCCGCACCCGGAGGGCTCTCTTCGAGAAGGGAGCCTTCGCGAGCTCCCCACGCGGTGCCGGTCCCGCTGCTGCCGAGGCAGAGCGGCGGCTGCACTCGTGGGGCTCACAGTCTGATCTGGCTGGTGAGTGTGAGACGGGCATGTCCTAATCTCCTCCCGTATCCGCCAGATCTGGCGCCCCGTCTCTCGGTGTGGAAGCGGTCTCTTCCCCCGAGACGAGGGCTCAATGCTTCGTCTCTCTTCCTCTGAGGAGGTTGATGTGACGAGCGTTCACGAGGTTTCACCGCCTCTGTCACCCCAATATGATATAACTATGAGCTTTGTAAGCTGCAGTGTTTGCACAAGCACAAAGAGAAAAATAAGCCGGTCCCGCTTCTGCCGTAAAAAAGAGAGAAAAAAAGGCAGAGCGGCGGCTGCGCTCGCGGGGCTTGCAGAGAAAAAAAAAAGAAAAAGGCTGATCTGGATGGCGAGAGTCAGACGGGCATGTCCCTATCTCCTCTCACGCCTGATCTGGCGCCCCGTCTCTCGGTTCGGAAGCGGTCTCTTCCCCCCGAGACGAGGGCTCAACGCTTCGTCTCTCTTCCTCCGAGGATGTTGATGTGACGGGCGTTGACGAGGTTTCGCCGCCTCTCTCGCCCCAGTGTGAGGAGCTACTTCTACACAGGAGCCTTCCGTTTTCCCCGATCTCTTCATCCCGGCCATTCGTTCCCGCGGGAACTGAATGAGCGCGAGTATGCGGCGATGCCGCGGGTTGAACAGACGCTTGCGAGCTATCTGTCTCCCTCTACGGCATCGCCTTTGAAGGCTCCTGCTCTGCTTACAACATCTTTGGTGGGCAGAGGGTATGCGCGCTCTCTAAACTCAGGTGGCTGCTGGGCGGGCGCAGCCTCCTCCACATACCAGCTCCTCGCGCAAAAGGTCCTGACGGGCGAGCCCCAGGACCGCGGAGGGCGGCCCCTACTGGGGTGGAGCGGCTTGCACCGCGGCACACGGTGACCGTCTCCCCTCGGTGCCCTCCGGGGATTTGTCTGTCAACCCTGCAGTTCCAGGGCACAGCAGGTCCCAGCAAGTATTACTCTCAGGTTCTTCCGCCTGTGATTTCAGCGGGCCTGAGAAACTCGCCTCGGCCACCAGATTACGCGTCTCCTGCCAGTGCGCCGCAGCGAGGCAGCGGTCTGGCCGCTTCTCTAACACCAGAGGTCAGTCTCGAGAGACTGATTCCCTTAGTAGATCGTTTGGCAGCCTGGGAGCGACTGCCGAATGTGTCTCTTTGGGTCCTGCGGACGGTAGAGGCTGGCTATTCCATCCAGTTCGATGGGCCACCTCCACTGTTCAACGGGGTCTGTGTGACTACGGTCCGACCCGAGCAGGCTCTGGTCTTGGAACAGGAAGTCGATACTTTGCTGAGGAAGGAAGCCATCGAGTTGGTTCCTTCTCACGAAGTCCACGCCGGCTGCTACAGCCTGTACTTCATTATTCCAAAGAAGGATGGGGGGGCTGAGGCCCATACTGGATTTGGTCTTCTGAACCACTCAGCCAGAAAGCTGAAGTTCAAGATGCTCACTGTCAGGCAGATCGTGTCTCAAATCAGGTCCGAGGACTGATTTGTCATGACAGACCTCAAAGATGTCTATTTCCATGTACCCATCCTTCCCTCTCACAGGGAGTTCCTGAGGTTCGCTTTCGGGGGCAAAGCGTATCAGTATCGGGTTCTTCCCCTCGGCCTAGCACTCTCACCCCGCACTTTCACCAAGTGTGTGAATGCGGCACTGGTCCCGTTGCGACTGCAGGGCATCCGCATATTCAATTATATCGACGATTGGTCGATCCTCGCTCAATTAGAGCGGGCGGCAATTCGGCATTGAGGTGCTGTTCTCGCCCACATGAAAGATTTGGGGGGGGTTAAGACTAAACGCCAAGGAAAGTGTGCTTTCTCCAGCTCAGAGAACCACTTATCCAGGTGTAGTGTGGGATTCGACCACGATGCAGGCTCGTTTGACCCCTGCTCGGATCGAGTCTGTCCTCACAGCAGTCGAGAGAGTGTGAGAAGGCCAGCCATTCACTGTCATGCAGTTTGAGAGACTGCTTGGGCTCATGGCAGCTGCGTCCAGCGTGATTCCTTCTGGCCTGCTGTACATGAGGCCCCTACAGTAGTGGCTCAAGACCAAGGGGGTCTCCCTGAGGGGAGACTCGCTCCATGCTGTCCACAGCTGGGTGGTCCACGCCCCTGACTTTCGTTAGGTTCTATGACCTTGACATCTGAGCCACTCCCGGCTCCTCTGTCCTTTCGTCCTGACACCAGGCAGGGACTTGTCAGTCTGGCGGCGTTGGTATCTCGTTCCTATATGCGTTTCGACGCAGCTCGAAGTTCCTGGAAGGGAACGTCTCAGGTTACGTATGTAACCATGGTTCCCTGAAGGGAACGAGACGCTGCGTCGCGTAGCCACACTTCCGGCATCCCTGCCAGCGCTTGCTTCATGACTTGAAGCTGACGCCGGCTCCGCCGCACGTGCTTTTATACTTCCTGGTCGTGACGTCACCCCGCCCGTGACGCCTGAGACGTTTTATAGTTCACTGTGATATTTGCATGTCTTATTCTTTTCTCTGTTATTCATTGTAGACATTGCATGTGGACATATTGAATATGCTGATATTGAACTCAAATCTACAGAGAATCTGAAGAAAAATAAATAAAAATACCAAGGTAAACTGAAACAAAAGTTGATGCTCTTATGGTTTTATGATCATGACACTATAGTGTTCAGCAGAGCTAAAGACCTCTGGGGTAAAAAGCCCCTTTGATTTTATCCCCACAACACTGAATAGCAACAAACACCACCAGCATTTTCCTAAACACAAGTTGTGAAATCAGCCTGATACATAAAGGTTATTGCATGCAAATTACAGTATGTTGTTTTTGAGCTAATTTGGTCAAATTGTTTTAAAATAAATTAATTTAATTCTCTTTGTAGAAGCTGTAGAGATTTTATGAATATAATGACTCATTTCATATCACTGTTGGACACACAGTAAGCACTAGTGATATTAACTGTTCATCTTTTAGGGAAAACCAATGAAAGTTCAGTCACTGTTTACTCTAAACTGAACCTGGAAACCCCTCAAGTTGAGTGTCAAAGTAAAAACATCAATCACGATTCACAAGGAGCCACTGAAAAGTGCATCTACAAGTATCGTTGAGAATCTAAGAATAAAACTAAATATGCAAACATACATTTTAATTATAAATACAATTTTAATTAGCACTTTTAACTCATTTACACATTTTCAGCTGCTGGATCTAGTGATGTGCCGTATGCTTAGATTAAATAAATGGCTGGAGGAGAAACATTCAATCTCAGGACGGTGAAGTGTTTAGGCTGAGAAGTTCTGGATAATGACCAGGATCATCAATTCTTCATCCTCTTTGTGATGCTGAACAGTTGATAGCAATAGATTTATCAGCATTTAATGTCAGTGATGATCTTTTTAGCTCTGTTCTGTATTCTTAAAGGTTACATCATTATGTGGGAGAGAAAGATTGTTGATTGTAAAGATTGTGAATTTTTACTGTTGTGAAAGTTTCAGTTCCTCTTGTTTCTTCTTGAGCTCAAATGTATTTGTAGCAGGGTTTGCATGGTCATGGAAACACCAGGGAATTTTAAAATTGTGATTTCCATCATCAAAAATCATGGAAGTATTCTAGGTTGGAAAAAGTCATTTTATAAATGTGTATATAGTGAATTTTGAATTTTCTAGCTATTTTCAGCTCTAAAATATTTCATTACTATAAATACCTCTATGTGAATGTAATCTTTAGATTTGAAGTTTTTGACATCTGTTGTAGCTTGCTTTTTGTTCTTAGTTATAAATTAGAATAATTATTCAAAATGATAATTATATACTGTAGTTTTGCTGTAATATTTATACTTTTTGTTTATATCTTTATTATAATAAAATGAGATCTACTTGCTGCAATGTTGGCTTCAAAACTTCAGTAGGCTATTACTATTTTCTGTATAGAGGAAAATAGAAAAAAAGTCGCTCTGCAATTCAACTGCAAGTACCCTCATGTTTATTTGAAGTGCAAACTCATTTCAAATGAGAGTAAAATAAACAAGAAGCATAGATGTTTAACCCATCACTTCATCAAAACAATTGCTACACTGTTGCAGTAAATGAAGCCCTAAATGTTCTCAGAATTTACAGGCCTTTTGCTGAAGAAGGTGGATAAAGTATGTCGACTGCCTTCTTCATTTCGATTATCATAAACCATACATTTGTGTGGAAATATACTGCAGTGCTTAATTTACATACAAACCCGATTCCAAAAAAATTGGGACACTGTACAAATTACGAATAAAAAAGGAATGCAATAATTTACAAATCTCATAAACTTATATTTTATTCACAATAGAATATAGATAACATATCAAATGTTGAAAGTGAGACGTTTTGAAATGTCATGCCAAATATTGGCTCATTTTGGATTTCATGAGAGCTACACATTCCAAAAAAGTTGGGACAGGTAGCAATAAGAGGCCGGAAAAGTTAAATATACATATAAGGAACAGCTGGAGGACTAATTTGCAACTTATTAGGTCAATTGGCAACATGATGAGCCTCTCAGAGTGGCAGTGTCTCTCAGAAGTCAAGATGGCAAGAGGATCACCAATTCCCCCAATGCTGCGGCGAAAAATAGTGGAGCAATATCAGAAAGGAGTTTCTCAGAGAAAAATTGCAAAGAGTTTGAAGTTATCATCATATACAGTGCATAATATCATCCAAAGATTCAGAGAATCTGGAACAATCTCTGTGCGTAAGGGTCAAGGCCGGAAAACCATACTGGATGCCCGTGATCTTCGGGCCCTTAGACGGCACTGCATCACATACAGGAATGCTACTGTAATGGAAATCACAACATGGGCTCAGGAATACTTCCAGAAAACATTGTTGTTGAACACAATCCACCGTGTCATTCGCCATTGCCGGCTAAAACTCTATAGGTCAAAAAAGAAGCCATATCTAAACATGATCAAGAAGCGCAGACGCCTGCGCTTCTTGATCATGTTTAGATATGGCTTCTTTCTCTGGGCCAAGGCTTATTTAAAATGGACTGTGGCAAAGTGGAAAACTGTTCTGTGGACAGACGAATCAAAATTTGAAGTTCTTTTTGGAAAATCGGGACGCCATGTCATCCGGACTAAAGAGGACAAGGACAACCCAAGTTGTTATCAGCGCTCCGTTCAGAAGCCTGCATCTCTGATGGTATGGGGTTGCATGAGTGCATGTGGCATGGGCAGCTTACACATCTGGAAAGGCACCATCAATGCTGAAAGGTATATCCAAGATCTAGAACAACATATGCTCCCATCCAGACGTTGTCTCTTTCAGGGAAGACCTTGCATTTTCCAACATGACAATGCCAGACCACATACTGCATCAATTACAACATCATGGCTGTGTAGAAGGAGGATCCGGGTACTGAAATGGCCAGCCTGCAGTCCAGATCTTTCACCCATAGAAAACATTTGGCGCATCATAAAGAGGAAGATGCGACAAAGAAGACCTAAGACAGTTGAGCAACTAGAAGCCTGTATTAGACAAGAATGGGACAACATTCCTATTCCTAAACTGGAGCAACTTGTCTCCTCAGTCCCCAGACGTTTGCAGACTGTTATAAAAAGAAGAGGGGATGCCACACAGTGGTAAACATGGCCTTGTCCCAACTTTTTTGAGATGTGTTGATGCCATGAAATTTAAAATAAACTTATTTTTCCCTTAAAATTATAAATTTTCTCAGTTTAAACATTTGATATTTCATCTATGTTGTATTCTGAATAAAATATTGAAATTTGAAACTTCCACATCATTGCATTCTGTTTTTATTCACAATTTGTACAGTGTCCCAACTTTTTTGGAATCGGGTTTGTATTTTCTGTTGTCAGACATAAATTAATAAAATACTACTCGCCTGTCTGGGTAACAAAAACTGTTCTGCATATGTGACTTTAAGAGCCAAAGATAGTGCATTAAATGTTGCCCAAATCTGCAATAATTTGCAGATCAACTGATGGAGTAACAGGGCTCTATGCTTACTTTTCTTTTTAGGAGCACGGTCAAAAATTTAGCAGCACCTTCTAATCAATAATTAAAAATTCTGATAAAAAATTAATCTTCCCATTACGAGGTGATATGTGAGTCCTTAAAGTGATTTACAGGGAATTTTGTTTTTACCTTTGTAATGGCATTTTTCTAACTTTATTAAAAGTATATCATCTTTTAATTATCAATTCAAAAATGTATAAGCTTTTTAACATTTCTAATTAAAACAACAGAATAAAAAGTAGAATAAGAATAAGTTATCAATCAAATGAAATCAGTATTTAAGGAATAAATTTGTACTACAGAGGTGGCACAGAAGAACACACAAGTGGCTTTTAGGTGTATTTTCAGACGTTTAATGAGGCTGAGAGTGAATTAATAAATTAATATTGAGGTTAATGTTTTAAATATAAAATTTTGAATATAGAAATATTAAATGATTTAAATGAGGAAATATACTTTAAAAATTAAACTAAAACTGCCTGCAGGTAGCGGCAAGTCACTGAGTTTATCACTGAAACATTCATTTATTTGATTTGTTTGAACGGCTGATTCATTCAGGAACAAAGTACATGACTGTCTTTATTAATCATTGACACTAGATTCCTTTAAAAACGCAGTTAATTCATAAACGAAACACCGCTGTGTTTGAATGGAGATGCGCAACAGCTCAGCTGTTACTTTGTCGGAAACTATTTTCGTGACGAAATAGAGCAAAATAAGGCAATATTGTTGTAGTCAGACAATATAAGTCACTTAAATATTAACTTCTTGTTTAATGAACTGTTGTATTAAATCAATCACATTTGCAAACTCCCTTAATAATCATTAAACGCTGTCACTCATCTTAGTTTGCAAAGTTCAAGCGCTTTAAAGTATGTTCATTTATGCACTCAATACTTGGTCGGGGCTTCTTTAGCATCAGTGAGGTGTAGCATGGAAGCGATCAGCCTGTGGCACTGCTGAGGCACTATTGAGCCTTCAGCTCGTCTGGATTGTTGGATCGACTGTTTCTCATCTTTCTCTTGAAAATATACCATAGATTCCATATGGGGTTCAGGTCAGGCATGTTGGCTGGCCAATCAAGTACAATAATATCATGGTCAGCAAACCACTTGGAAGTGGTTTTAGCACTGTGAGCAGGTGCTAAAGTCCTACTGGAAAAGGAAATCAGCATCTCCATAAAGCTTGTCAGCAGATAGAAGCATAAAGTGCTCCAAAATCTCCTGGTAGACAGCTGCATCGAATTTGGACTTGATAAAACACAATGGACCAACACCAGCAGACGTCACGGCACCCCAAATCATCACTGACTGTGGAAACTTCACACTGGACTTCAAGCAGCTTGGATTCTGTGCCTCTCCAGTCTTCCTCCAGACACCAGACCTTGATTTCCAAATGAAATGCAAAATGTACTTTTATCTGAAAAGAGGACTTTGGAGCACCGAGCAACAGTCCAGATCTTTTTCTCCACAGCCCAGGTAAGATGCTTCTGACATTGTCTCTGGTTCAGAAGTGGCTTGGTAGCCCTTTTCCTGAAGACGTCTGAGCGTGGTGACTCTTGATGCACTGACTCCAACTTCAGTCCACTCCTTGTGTATACTGACAATTAGTCCAATTTAGCATCACAAATTACACCAAATACACTTAAACTTATACTTTAGTATAATTTAATTACAACTAAAATACACTTAGTACAAAAAAGTTGTTCAAAAATAGCACACTTTCAAGTTAACTAATCATTAACACACTTGAAGTATACTTTTTTTTTTTTTTTCACTAGGGTGCAGGTCTTAAAGAGACAACATGCAGCCGACTGTCATTAAAGGCATAGTTCACCCTAATATTTAATCTGTCATTATTTACTCACTCACATGTTGTCCCAAATCTTTATTAATGTCTTTTTTGTGCTGAACACAAAATAAGATATTTTGAAGAATGTGGGTAACTAAACACTCGCTGATCCACATTGACTTTGATAGTAGGAAAACAATACAACTGGAACCAGCAACTGTTTGGTTTTCCACATTCCTCAAAATATTATTTATGTTCAGCAGAAGAAAGAAACTCTTTCAGGTTTAAAACAACTTTTGAGTGAGTAAATGATTGTATTTAAATAAAATACTAGGACAGAACTGACAGACAGATGACAGAATTTTTATTTTTAGGTGAACTATTCCTTTAATGTTAATAAAACAACAAAATGCAAAGAGAAAGTCACTCACTATTCTTGACTGAAGAACTTTAATACAGTTGTTTTAGGAATCAGCCTATATAGTGTTTTATTTTTATATTTGTTCATTCAATTTCTTGAATGCTCCTGCTAAAAACACCTAGCTATTGTTCCTGGAAATAAAGCACTGTTTGTTTTATTTGTATAATATACAGATATTTACAATAGGGGTGTGTGATTAGTAACATTGCTATGCTAATGACACACAGCTCTGACAGACATTTCGGCATGAAAACCCTTCATCTACAACTCAATCTAGTGCAGACAGAGATTCTCGTCTCTCCAGCCACTCCAACAATATAGCACAACTTCACCATCCAGCTATTAAAAAACAAATATTGCCACATTGATGGCTAAAAAAGGTGTAATTGTTCAAATAACTTATTCACTTACTCACATGCATATATCTAAAACTTATTTGACAAATATATCTAACAGCAATAAAGACAGCAAACACTGCGCGAGACTCAGAAAGTAAGACTTCACAACTCCTCCCTCGACTTCAAACGTTACACGTTACTTCCTCCCAAAACACGTTAAAGTCAGTCTCCAGTTAAACTGGGAGAAGAGCAGAGTAAACTTTAAAGTTATCTACACATTCTGTATAAGATATCAATAAAACATTGTCAGATTATATTTGTAAGCATCATTATTGCTGTTTCCATAGACATCAGAGTGTATTTTACAAACTATAAATGTATGGTTTTGCTAGTACTTCTGTGTATTTAAATGTCTGAAACCTAAAATAAGTATTATATGGTTGAAAACACTGAATATTTGTGATAATATGACAAGCGCGTGCAGGAAAGCAGGGCCTGGATTCATGAAAATCTTCTTTATCAACATGGTCATTATTGTGCCTGCATGACACATGTAACAGCACGGCCAGGCTCTCCCGCCAATCAGCTCCCTCGATCAACCTCACCTGATTACTAATCACACGCACCTGCACCTCGTCACCACCCGCATCAAGAGCACTATAAAACCACTCACCACCTTCACGCCAATGTCCGATCTCGTTTGTACAACGTGGACTCTACTCCCGCATCCCACGGATCGATGAGTATACTTTATATACATTTACCTCTTAGACTTGCATCCTGTTCTCCGCCTCGTTGTCTCCTCTGTATCCAGACCAGCCTCGTCTGAGAACGGCGTCCTCGGATTCCGGTCCTCATCCTCTGCCCCGAGCCTCGAACCTGTAAAGCAGGAAGACGAAGTCAGAACGACTATCGGACACATCCAAACTGTCCACTTGGAAGCCACTCACCTCTTACCACGATCTCCTGCACCCGCACCTCGAAATAAAGTCACAGTGTTTTACTTACCCTTGTTGTCTGGCTGCGTTCATAACAGAAGATCGGACCTCAAAACTGTAAGCACCATGAGCACACCGGATCCTTTCCAGGAGCTAGTGGACACCTTGAAGAGGCTCCTAGGCCATTCCACGCCTTCCACATCACCACCTGCTCCGCCTAACCCAACTACTGTCAGTTCTTCTTCACCTGTGCTTTTCACCAGTCCCATGGCCCGACCAGCGCCCTACTCTGGCGAACCAGGGGAGTGCAACGGCTTCATTATGCAGTGTTCGCTCACCATTGATCTACACCCCCAGATGTTCACCACCGAGCAGGCAAAAATTACATTTGTAATCACCTCCCTCACGGGTCCCGCATTGAAGTGGGCAGAAACCATTATGACCCAAGCAGGTCCCGCAACTCACTCATACGCCCAATTTATTACCCACTTTCGTGAGGTGTTCAGTCCGTCACCAGGGGATTCCAACGTGGGCGAACAGCTTTAGCGGCTGCGGCAGGGCTCGTCTACTACACATGAATACTCTCTCAAATTTCGTACCCTCGCGGCGGCGAGTGGTTGGAACGAGCCCTCTCTGCTGACCGCTTTTCGTCAGAGTTTAAACCCCGCTTTACGCCTTCAACTCGCGGCGTACGATGATACCTTCGGCTTAGAGAAGTTCATCCAGCTGGCCGTCCGCTGCTCGAACCGCATGCAAGCCTGCAGCCCAGAGCCCATTACCGTCAGCATGTCATCTTCAACCCAAGCTGCGAGCAAGGAGCAACCTGAACCGATGCTCACTGACTCCTACCACCTTACGCCTGCAGAGAGGCAACGGCGTTGGCAGCGGGGCTTATGCCTGTATTGCGGAGACAGAGCGCATATGATCCAAGACTGTCCTGCCCGTCTGACGGTAAGTGGGATGAGACCCACTTTTCCTATAATGAAACCCTTCACCACTAAAGCTCAACTGATCATTGGTATCCGTTCTCTGCCAGTTACCATCCTCATCGACTCCGGCTCAGCGGGGAACTTCATCGCGGGGTACCTTTGCAAACAGCTCCAGCTCCAGACCACCGCCACAGAAACCACTTTTCAAATCCAATCCATAACAGGTAAATCCCTCTCACGCCGCCATATCAATCGCTGTGTGGGTCCCCTTCAATTACGCATAGGCTTGCTCCACCAAGAGGAAATTCACCTTTTGATATTGGAAGAATCTGGCGTTGACATCATCCTGGGTCTCCCCTGGCTCGTGCAGCATAACCCAAACCTGTCTTGGCGCACCGGTGAGGTTATAAAATGGGGTAACTGCTGCTTCCCGCGCTGCTTCCCACAATTACCACAGCCCTTGCCTAAGGCCCAATACTCCCTTCCATTGTGGGCCACCTCACTTTCTCGGATATGTCATTGACAGTGGTGGTGTCCGCATGGACAGGAGGAAGGTGGAGGCGATCGCCTCTTGGCCACAGCCCAGCACCATCAAGGAGCTTCAACGCTTCCTTGGGTTCGCCAATTTTTATCGCCGGTTCATCGCCCACTACAGCACAATCTCCAGTCCACTCACAAATCTATTACAAGGTGGCTCTAAAACCTTGAAGTGGAACGACCAAGCCTCCTCTGCCTTCCACCAACTGAAACGAGCTTTCACCACCGCACCTCTTCTAGTCCACCCAGACCCAGATTTGCCTTTTGTCGTGGAAGTTGACGCCTCTACCACTGGCGTAGGGGCAGTGCTATCTCAGCAGCAGGGGACGCCTCCCAAACTCCATCCATGTGCCTTCTATTCCCGTAAACTCAGCCCGGCGGAAAGGAACTATGACATCGGCAATCGAGAACTACTGGCCATCAAGCTCACCCTAGAGGAATGGAGGCATTGGTTGGAGGGGGCAGCCCATCCCTTCGTGGTTCTTACCGATCATAAGAACCTCCAGTACCCACGGGACGCTAAACGTCTTAACCCACGCCAGGCCAGATGGGCTTTATTCTTCACCCGTTTTGACTTCCAGATCTCCTATCGCCCAGGACCGCGCAACCTGAAGGCTGATGCCTTGTCTCGGGTCCATGCCCCGGAGGAAGGTTTGGAAGAACCAGAGGGCATTTTATCCACGAAGGTTATCACATGTCCCATCCAATGGTCCTCTCCATCCATTGCCTCTGATAATCCTCCAGCCAATCCGCCGGGCTGTCCCCCAGGTCGCCAATACGTACCCAGAACCCAACGGACTCCGCTCATATTCTCCACTCATACATCCCTCAGTACTGGCCACCCAGGGGCCAACGCGACTCTCTCGCTGCTACACGAACGCTTCTGGTGGCCCAACATGGCCAGGGACGTGCGAAGGTTCGTTCAGGGTTGTCCAGATTGTGCCATTTCAAAAAGCTCCCGTCATCTCCCGACTGGTAAACTCCTCCCATTACCCATACCCAATCGTCCATGGTCACACCTAGGGGTGGACTTCATCACTGACCTGCCTGCTTCCGACAAATTCACCTGCATCCTTGTCATAGTAGACCGTTTCTCCAAATTCTGCCGCCTAATCCCCCTCACCGGTCTACCTACAGCATTACAAACAGCCGAATTACTCTTCAACCACATCTTCAGGTACTATGGCATCCCGGAGGACATAGTATCTGATAGAGGACCCCAATTCATTGCACGGGTTTGGAAGGCTTTCCTCTCCCTCCTAGGTGTGACCGTAAGCCTAACCTCCGGCTACCACCCTCAATCCAATGGACAAACAGAACGCAAGATTCAAGACATCAGCCGTTTCCTGCGAACCTTCTGCCATAGCCGCCAGAACTCCTGGAACCAGTTCCTGGGCTGGGCCGAGTACGCGCATAACTCCCTGAGCCAAGCCGCCACTGGACTCACGCCCTTTCAATGCGTACTCGGCTACCAGCCCCCGCTCTTCCCTTGGTCGGGAGTACCTTCCGACATCCCCGCAGTGGATTACTGGTTCCGGGAGAGCGAGAGAGTCTGGGACGCTGCCCACCATCAATTACAGCAGGCAGTGCGCAGACAAAAGATCTCTGCCGATGTCCGTCGCTCCCACCTACCGGACAGAAGGTGTGGCTGTCCACCCGGGACATTCGTCTGCGCCTGCCTAGCCGTAAGCTAAGTCCCAGATTCGTTGGCCCCTTTACAATCCTCGAGCAGATCAATCCTGTCACCTACAAACTCCAACTACCCCCACAATACCGAATTCATCCCACCTTTCACGTGTCACTACTTAAACCATGTCTCCCTTCTGTTTCCCCAGAGCCTGGTCCGGTCGAGGAACCCCCTCTCCCGCTCATCATCGACGAAGGTGCCGTCTACAGGGTCCGGGAGATCGTACATTCCCGGCGCCGTGGTGGTAAATTGGAGTACCTCGTCGACTGGGAGGGTTATGGCCCCGAGGAACGCTCCTGGGTCCCCAGAGAGGATGTTCTTGACCCGATGCTCTTAGAGGACTTCCACGCTAGTCATCCGGAACTTCCAGCCTCTGTATCCAGACCAGCCTCGTCTGAGAACGGCGTCCTCGGATTCCGGTCCTCATCCTCTGCCTCGAACCTGTAAAGCAGGAAGACGAAGTCAGAACGACTATCGGACACATCCAAACTGTCCACTTGGAAGCCACTCACCTCTTACCACGATCTCCTGCACCCGCACCTCGAAATAAAGTCACAGTGTTTTACTTACCCTTGTTGTCTGGCTGCGTTCATAACAACACGTTGCTATGGAAATAATAAAATGATATGTATGGATTATTTAATATTCTTAAGAAATAATTTAAGAAATATCTTAAGATAAATTGAAGTGAGTAAGAATGTTCTTAACTGCAATTCTTGGAAAATTCTTAAGTTCTCAAATATATTCTTAAGAACATCTAATGCGGCATGTTTTTGAACAGCCTGTCTCCAGTGTTGCCAACAAAAAAGTCGCTAGGGGGGTCTGAAAAGTCCCTAAATCTAGTTGCTTAGTTGGCAACACTGCCTGTCTCAAGCTGCAGCGATCTGTTTCATTCATTTTTATGCTGTTTTTGCACTCATCCAAAGTTATTTACGATTTATGATTTTTAAGAAGATTCTTTTCAAGAATTTGAATTCTTAAGTGTTGTCTTAAGAACAATCTTAAGAAAAAAGATAAGAATATTACAGGCCGACTCGAGTGTATGTTCCTTCTGTACTGAAATTGGCAAGGCTTTTTTTTTTGTATTTACACGTACAAATAAAGAAAACTGTGAGATTGAACATAACACAGTAGAACACGTTGTGTATAATGCTTAATCATAATAGAGCTTGACTTGATTTAAGTTTATTGTCATCATCTTCACAGACTGTTTCATGGCAAACACACATTATAACAATACAGTAGTACACAATACAACATAAAGCAATTATAAAACAAAGTTTAAAACATAAAATTCTATAAAATATTCTTAATTTTCTTTTGAAAGAAATTGTAAAAGTTTTTCTGGGTCCATCTTATAAAACAAGTCCTTAAGAGTTTGTCCTGATAATAACCTTTGTCTCATGACATTAAATATTGTGCAGAGCTAAAGCACATGTTTCACCATCAAGAGAGTCCCGCATTATTAACATGTTGGTGCTTCTTCAGCAATCAATAAATGTCCATGAGTTAATCTAGTATATGTCCAATACGACATAACTTGCTCACCCAGGAAATAGAGATATAACCTTTTTTTCCTCAATATCACCCCTAATTATGACACTTTATTTTAGGGTCTCTTAACTAGTTGCTTATTAGCATGCATATTACTAGAATATTAGCCATTTATTAGTGGTAATTCAGCACATGTTAATGCCTTATTCTACATCCCTAATCCTACCCAATACCTAAACTTAACAACTACCTTACTAACTATTAATAAGCAGCAAATTAGGAGTTTATTGAGGGAAAAGTCATAGTTGATAGTGAACAAGTGTTCCCAATTCTAAAGTGTTACCTAAACTATATATAACAGCCTTTTTTTTACAATCCAATTAATTCCTGATGGATCAAATCAAGTTCTTCTCTATATGTTTTCTCGTTGAATATCCTGTTTCACTCAGAAGTCAAAAGAGTTGTGATACTGGTTCATGATGATTTTAACAACTGTGAGATGCCAAAAGGAGTCACTCCCAAAACATGACTTTTACAGTAAATAATCATGTTCAGTCTGAACTGAGAGACTGAGAGATTCCAGGATGAAGCTGAAGTTCTCTCACCATCACAACAGATTAAGATCAGATTGCAGTTTCTTGCTCTTCAACAGATGCAGCTGTTAAATACACACAAAACAATCAAGCATTTACTTGAACTACTATGTATGTTTTTTGTCTTTGGTTTATTGTTTTTTTATGAACTAGCTGCCATCATCTTTTAACTACATTTAAACAAATTTGACTAGAAAAGACAAAACAAAAAAAATCATATATTTTATCAGAGAGGAAAGATATGTATTTGTACAGTAAAATATAAACAGGAGGAGTGAAACAGATTCAGTTTAACTGATTTGGATTACAACAGTTTTCACAATAAATGCTGTTTCAAAGCAGCTAGTGAGCACCTTACAAACCCAAAGCATGACAAGCTACACAGTGTTATCGATAATGACGTATTTGTAGTTTAACTGAATATAATGTAATGAATCCGACATTTACCTCTCATCCTGCAGCATTTGAAAATCAGCACGACTGTCACTAGCAGATATGGAGAAACTGCCACAACAGAACTGAGTGTGTGGAGGACAGAGATCTGAGATCCTGAATGAGACGCTGAAGAAGAGACACACAAACACTTTATCAAGCACCATATCTGAACGAGAACATAAGAAGAAATAAATCAGCTCAGTTTCATTGACTCTCACCTGTGACTGAGATCCAGCTCTTGGGTGACTCTCCTCTCTCTGGGTGTTTGCAGGAGTAGAAACCCTCGTGTGACTTTGAGACAGTAGAGATGATCATCTCTGTAGTTTGATTCTGGATGAGTGACCCATCTTTATAGAAATCAGCTCTGAGGTTTGGTGAGGTTTGATATTGATCTAAACAGCGTAGAGTCAGAGTTTCTCCTTCAGTCACAGGATGAACAGGACTCTCCAGAATCACACCAGCTACAGAAACAGAGCAAACATCAACTGACAAATAGTAAGAATATAGTAAGAATGCATCAACAATGTGGAGACAACAGCAATAATAATAATAATAATGCATTTTTACACCTTAATGACAATCATAAATTACAAGACAGTAATACAAAGCAATATATATTCAACATTAAATTAAAATGAATCAGGAAAAGCTCATTTAAAAAGATGAGTTTAAGACGTTATTTAAAAGTAAGAAGAGAATCACTTTCACATTGTTGTGTAAGAGAGTATCAGAGACGAGGAGCAGCTGAACGCTCTGAACCCCACAGTGGTGAAATAAACAGGAGGAAGAACAAGAGAAACAGATGAGGAAGATCTAATGTGTGAACACCAAAAGTGAATTGAGTTATTTACACGAGTAGATTACATACAAAGTTAATGCAAAGACACAAATCAGAGAGATATATGGGCTTCTGCAGATGTGCTCAGAGGAAGAGGTTCTAGTTTATGGAGGAGTTTGAGACCTAACTCAAATAGGACAGAGTTAATCAATACAATAATAATAATGATAATAATAATACCTTTTCTCATGGGGGTTATGAAATATGTAAACAAATAAACATGACATGTTGATAAATGACTGCACGATTCTGGATAAATTTAGAATCACAATGATTTATGTTTTTGGACAAAAGTCGAAGGTTGAGCAATGGCTTAATAGTCAATGGTTTATTAGTCTAGAGGTCTCATTGTCATTCAGGAATAATGATTGCAAGGGTGACTGGATTGAGATGGCAATCCGGCTATTTATATCCAAAACATGAAATAAGGCTTTTGTGAAATTAATAAATACAGAAACACAGACTCACAGTGTACAGTGATATTAACAGGAGGATATTTCTCTCCAGATTCAGACTCACACCAGTACACTCCAGTGTCTGATGGGATGGTGTCTCTGATTGTACATGTAGATCCTGTTTGTGATCCTCGGAGTAATGATGAACAATCTTTCAGCCCATATGTCTCTGTGTATCTTTTCACTCTCCATCCAGTAGAGTTAATCTGGTCCTCACAGCTCAGAGAGAGAGAGACAGTTGTGAAGTGTTGAGTTCGGTTGGGTCTGACGATCAGAGAGACTGGAGGAGAAACACCTGAGAAGACAATTACAGCAACAGTTTAGAAATCAGGTCAAGACAGTTTTATTGATAAAACACTTCACACAACTTACATTGTTTCAAAGCAGCTTTTCAGAAAAAAATATTCAAGCTATAGTATCAGAAAATCTATGTCATCACTGAATATTTCTATTTAAAACTTCATAAACTAAATTACACCTTAAAATATTTGTCATTATGCCATCAGCAAGCAAACCAAAGACAACTGTGACAACCAACAAAACTGAACTCACCAGTGACCCATAGTGGCTGTGTGTTGCTGTACATTGTGTAATTGGCTGGTTCTCCTCTCTTTGCTCTGCACACATAAACTCCTGTGTGATTTAGAGCAGCAGAACTGACAGTGTAGTTTCCTCCAGCTCCTCTGCTGCTGTCTGAGAGCAGCTCATATTGATATCTGTTGTCTGTATAAAGTGAAAAAGTTCAGTTACCTCAAGACATGAGCAGTCATTTATATATGAGTCTTATAAATTACCTTTGTTGGTATAACCAGAGTATTCAAATTGATTAAATATTATTAATCTCTATAATATTTTATGAAACCAGTTTATTCAGATGTTGCTGCATGAAGCACATTATATCTTACCTGATGAGACAGTTTGAGTGAACCAGCTGAATGTCCAGCCTGTAGAGGAGCTGTTAACCTCACAGATCAGAGTCACTGGATCTCCTTCAGTCAACCACGTCTGTGGAGAAACACTTAAAACTGCCTGAGCTTTATCTGAAATAGAGAAATCACTCATTAATAACATGTTAAACTTGTGTGTGAATGTGAAGAGATGATCAAACTCACCTGATACTGTCAGTTTAACTTCATCACTGCGGTGTGATGTTCGTGATCCTTCTCTCTCTGCTCCAGAACAGAAGTATTTACCTGCGTTAGACTCAGTAACAGAACTGAATGTGTGTTGCTGTAGTTCACTGAAAACTAAACCATCTTTATACCAGATGTACTTCCAGCTAGTGACTCCTTCAGCATATATGTCACATCTGAGAGTGACTGTGTCTCCTCTGAATACATGTTGAGCAGGTTTGATGGTCACTGTGGGTTTTGGTGTTTCTGTAGAACAGCAACAATTCACAATAAAAATAATGTGCTGCTTTTACTGCATGAACACAGTTACTTGACTGTAAAACACACACATGCTAAATCAGATGAGACTGAAGTGTTGTTCTCTATAGCTGTTATAGTCATTTATATATATTCATTTTTTTGTTTTTTACACTTTCTCTGTAGTGAATTGACCTTCACTGTCTTGAGCAAAGTTTACACGTTGCTTGCTTGAGTTGCTTGACCCCTCCCCCAATATATCAATTGTTTATAGGCCACATATTAGACACTTTTTTTTAAGGTTTTTAAAGTTTATTTTTCAGTGTTAATGAGAGTGACACCGAGAGTTAAAAAACAGGAAAATCATTAGGAAATCCTTGGGATGTGGGTTGTGGGGGGGGGGGGGGCTGTGCCGGGCCTAAGTAAGTTTCTGATGGGGCTATAGCCCCCTCTAAACCCGCTCTAGTATGTTGTGCTTCTTGTCAAACCTCAGAATTGTCACATGAATAATTCAACTTGTTAAAAGATTGCAATTATAATCAAAATAAAATGTAAGTAATTTCTCAACTCTCAGTTGGTTTGTAACAGTTAATGTAGAATCACTCACATGTGATGAAAATATATGAATTAAATTGACTCACCTTTAGTATGTCCAGAGTAGATGTTTGAAATCAGCACTAAAACACAAAGAGAAAAACTCATTACAATGTGAAAATAGAGCTGATAATTATAAAGATGAACAAATATTAAGATATTGTGTGGGGACTGTATATGTGTCTAGATAAACATGAAATATTTGACTGGTATTTTATAGATTTGGTCACAGCAGAGAACTGTTTAGAGAACTTGAAGGAAACAGTCTGATCACGAGCAGAAGAATAAAGACCAACTCTTACTAACTGTGTACCAGGGGCGTAGATTACGCGGGGGACGCATCCCCCCCACTTTTTATAAAAAGTAAATTCGTCCCCCGCACTTTTTCATTGGACAGTTGTGTTCTCGACATGTTGAGGTTTTAATGGAGCAATGTATATAAATCCAGAATGATTTCAAATTAAAAGAGACAAGATAATTTATACATGACGTTTACGTTTCCATGGCAATCAGTCACTCAGTTTGTGACGTCACGACATGCCCAGGCTCGCGCCCGCGGTCCCGCGCTGTATCCATCATTCATTAGAGGTCGAGATGAGTTCAAAGCGGCAAGAAACTCTTCACTCCTCTTTTACAAAGAAGTCAAGCAGCGTAAGTTGTCATGTGGGATCCGAATAGTGTTGCACAATGTTGAGTGACTCTGCCTATTGCTCTTGTTGAATAATTAGCAAGTTTTGATGTTCATTATATGGAGAAATAAAAAGCTGCCTGGACAAACATGCACTTATTTATTTTCAGTGTATTTTTCCATAACTCTTTTGTAACGTCTTTTATTTTAACACGTATGTTATCAGAACCCTTCAAATAAGAATAAAGATAATGTTGAACTGAGATTGTACAGCGTTTGCAGCATTGTGACATGTTTAACTCTGCCAAATCTACATGATGTATTTCAATCAAGTATGCAAGCACTAATTGCACACCAAGCACACATTATTGCACTAATTTGACGTTTTTATGTGTTGTCAAGAATGAACAAGAAACAGTCAGCCTAGGTTTGTTAGGACACAATTAGGACGACACACAGTGACAGGTGAGAAGAGTGTCTTTTAACACCTGGCTGTTTTTACATTGTACAACGTCTATAATACACAACATTTTTTCGTAAAATTTACGGTAAAAAACTGGCAGTTGTGGTTGCCAGAATTCTACCGTAAAAATATGGTAGCAACATTTTAGGTTTTAACTTAAATTTACAGTTAAATACCGTAATTTCTTTAACTGATATAATCTTAATATGCCAACCTATTAAAGTACTGAAATCTGTTTTGTTCCTTTGAAATACACTGATAACCACCAAATGCAGGTGATGATGAGAAAGTCACATGATGAGCCAAAACCCATCACAAGCAACTTTTAAACAATAAAATATACAGAAGGTGCACAGTGTCATTCACACAAGCACTAAACACCATCATGGTGAGACTCATTAAACTGAAATATGCTATAAACATTAATTTAACAACATTAGATGTAACATACAACCCTAATAAACATAACTGATAAGAAAAAACTAAGAAGAAACATAGTTATTTCAAAGAAAAAACTTAAAATTCAAACAGAATTTGAAATGGAACGCAGGGAATTCTGGGAACGTAAGTTTACAGTTTTTCCCTGTAAATTTTACAGGAACTTTCCTTTAACCATGTAACAGGTTTTTACCGTAGCATTATCACAGTTTTTTACCGTTAAAATCACGATCATTTTTTACAGTGAAGCGTTTGTAGGATTATATATGGACTAATCATAAAAAACACATAATTAGTCAAATATAGAAAAATAAAAAATAACATTAGTATGATGAACAACTTCTCAGCTATCATTTTTAACTACAGTAGGTAATTATTAGCTTGCATATTGGTTGTTTATTAGTACTTAAGCACATATTAATTCTGTATTCTTCATGACCATATTCTGCATCCCATAATCCTAAACTTAACAACTACAGCGACTACCTTACAAGCTATTAATAAGCAGTAAATGAAGAGTTTGAGGGAAAAGTCATAGTTAATAGTGAATGTGTGTTTATCATTCTAAAGTGTTAAAAAATAATTTAGGATACAAATGATTGGTTATTGTCCAGCAGTGTACTTAATTAGTTATTTTCTTCTGTATGTCACTATTCCCTGTATGTACATGTTTCAAACACTACTTTATTTGCTGTAGACAGAGGCAGAAGTGAATTCACAGTTGAGAGTGAATGAGGCAAGAGGTAAAGATTATTTACAGCATTGTCTATGATAAGATATTTCTTTTAACATAGACTAATCAGACTAATGTATAATAGCACAGAACAGAATAAAGAAGTATGTGAATGTGCAAGTATCCATTACTGTGTGCCATGTACTGTACATACAACACACACACAATACAATCTGAAATATGTAAACAATAGTACCCTTATAAGTAGGGATGGGTACCGAAACTCTGTATTAAATCGGTCTCGGGGCTAAATTATGAAAGACCGGAGTATCGATAAGCTCTGAAGTTATCGGTACTTCTGTCGGTATTGGAGAAATTAAGAAAACACACATACATTTATTGTTGCTCTCTCTCTCTCTATATATAATATATATATATATATATATATAATGTCGCCAGCTGTTTTTATGTGCAATAATATTCAAACATTTGTCTGTGATGCATTTTTGCTATTCGCAATTCAGAAGCCAGATCGCGCTCACGCGGAGGAGCTTCAGCACACGCAACATGAAAGTCCTGTTTAATTATGATAGAAGAGAGAACTAACCATTCAAACATCTGCTCACACTTTAGGCCTGTGGCTGTTATATTAAGCTAAGTTTTTTTTTTTTTTTTCGATTTTGGCTTCCAAGGATTATAGCCGCATTTCTTCTAGCACAACTCCCTTCCCTTCATAGCGGCGTGGATTCGTTCCTCCGAACCAAAACTTAACATCTGAATCAGCTCAATCAGTGATTGTTATAAAATGCCGTCTTTACTGTTGCTACATTGCAGGACATATTTGATAGTAAAACGTTGAAAGTACCATCTGCACAAGTGATGCTGTTCCCCAGGCTGAAATGTGTGTGCGCGCGTGTGCCTGCGCGGCGGCGTGCTCCAAAATGGACAAGCAAAGTACACTTTGAGCTTCGGGCGCGTCGAAATAACACACAAAAATATGCCAGAAAATACACACAAAATGTGTCAAAATGGCCGGCTATGAGAGTCTTCACTTTTATGTTTTAATTGGACAGCTGGGAGAAAATCCGATGCGTGTCAGTATATTGTCTTAAAGTGTCAGACTGGAGCTTGAGCCATCAATGTTAATCAAAGAACAAAATGCAAAGAGAAAATCACCCACAGCTCTTAATCTGAACAACGTTATAGCTTTAATAAACATAAATCTATCAGTACATACAGTGAAAACTATGCAGTGCTCATTTACATCTGATTACTTTTAGATTTATTTTGTAGTTATTACTTACCTGAACATTAATATTAGTAGACCTTCATGGAAAAATGAAAGCACTGTTTATTTCATTTCGTTTGTGTGTTTGTTTTATTGTATTTGTCAGTTTGTTTTACTTTGTTTCTTTGTTCATGTTGTTACTGTATCTTATCTAATGTATATAAAACACTAAAAATACCTCAACACTGGTGCATTTACAAATTGATGAAGTGCAGGCATTTTTAGTGTTTTATATACATAAGATAAGATACTGTAAGAATATGAACAAAGAAACAAAGTAAAACAAAAAGTACCGATAAGAATACCGTTAAAGTACCGGATCGATAAGCAGTATAAGAGTAGTATAATACCGTTAAAACCTTAACGATACCCATCCCTACTTATAAGGACATCTTTGTAACTTATACTCAAAAAGGTGCATATTAGTACATTAGAGTACCAATATGTACAACTGTGAAACTTTTTGTGGTAAATAAGGTACAAAGATGTGCTTTTAAGGGTACTGTCCCAGTGACAAGCTGTTGTATTTCTTTCTTCCTTTTTCTTTTTTCTCTCTTTCTTTCCTTCTGTTTTATAATCATATTTAACATAATCATAAAGCATATTAAGCAAAAAGGTATGATTAAAAATAAAACCTGTCAATTAGACAAGGGTTAACTGAAAAAAAACAACAACAAAAAAACAGGTATAACACTAGACATTCCGTCCCCCCCACTTTTGAAATGATGGCTACGCCCCTGCTGTGTACTAGTGAATATTACGATAACAGCGACAATAACTGCAAAACAAACCAACATGATGTTACTATCGTAACCTCGGTTCCCTCTCGAGCTCTCACGAGACATCCCGGAGAAATTCTCCGTTATAGGAACGATACTCAATCCCGCCGTGAGAGAGGCTACGAGCAAGCGCCTGTAAAAGCTACACACTCAGCGAAGATAGAACACTCACCCAAAGCCCAATAGCGGCGCTCGATGAGCGGACTCGCAGCTGATAGGTGGAGATAAGCCAATGAGCGTCTAAACCCCAGGTATACGAAATTTGCATATCTGGTCAGTAATAATGTGAGCTGCGCTGAGAACAGGGCAGAACAGAAGCAATAACAGTATTGTAAGAGCAGCACAGAGATAACTCAGGCTGGTTCGGCCAGTTCAGGGCGATGAGTATCACAGAAGCTCGCTCCTCCCTGATCTTGCATAACACCTGTGGCAATATCTTGATTGGAGGAAACACATACAGCCTGGCTGCTGGCCACTGGCCAGCACGATGTCAGCGCGTCCTTTTCCAGCGGGGAGTGAGACAGGGAGAAGAACAGCGGGCAGTGCGCATTCTCGCTCGTGGCGAACAGATCCACCTCCGCTCTCCCGCAGCGGGTCCAAATCACCCGAACCGACTCGGGGTGCAACCTCCACTCTCCTTGAGGAATCCCCTTCCTCGAAAGCATGTCCGCCCCGCGGTTCAGGAGACCGGGGATGTGCGCTGCTCTGATGGAGAGAAAGTGACTGTCCGCCCATAGCAGAAGATTCGCTGCCTGCTTGCACAGAGTATGGAGCGATTTTTGTGCCAATATTTATCAAACAAATCCAGTGTTTTGCAAATAAACACAATCTGCTTTGCAAAGAAAAACTCGACTTTCACACAAATGCAAAGTGATTTTCAAATACAAAACTCTTTGAGAGAAAATGCAGAGGTATGGACAAATATATGTATTGTGTGTTACAACTGTGAAACTCATTTGCCTTTTTATGAGGAAACTTGGCTTGATTTTCTCACAGATGCGACAGGCTGATTTTCTCACATGTGCAATTGAGCAACTTTCTTTTCAAAAACAGCAGATGGCGCTGTTGGTCAATTTACGCTAGTCCCGAGACCTGAAACACCTCTTTACCTTTTCAGACCAATATGAGTGGGGAACAGGTGAGTTTCTGTCTAACTATATCTATAATTAACCATTTAGATGTTTTCACAAAGTGACCCTACTACAGTGTCAGTGAAATTCACAACAAGTGCTGTAAAGTTGTTAACATGATTGATTAGTTCAAAAATCAGAGGTGACATGGCTAAACATTTAACTAGGCTGTCTTTCCCTATAAAAACTGATCCATTCTCCGTACCTCTTATCCTCTGTTGGATCACGGGATATAGAATATACAGATATATTGATACAATTGTTCAACATTCAAAACAATGCAGTGGTATAACAATATATCGTGTCACAATATATTGTAATACTAAAATGCAAATGTATAGTGAATAGAGACAATATTGTGTACCAAAAATGAAAGCATTTTGAATTTTATTTTTACGTTAGGTCAAGTAAGATTTATTGTCTTTCTAATATATATGTTGAAACATAGCCTACAGTGGAGAGAAATGCTGTAGCTACCTCTGCAGTAAAAGTTTAAACAAGTATAAAACTACACACAGACAACCTACTGAGAGGAGTAGGCTAATCTAATTATACAAATAGGCTACTATAATCAAACTAGTTGAAGTTCAGGTGAGCTTTATTGTGATTCAGCTATATAAATGTACCAAAATATAATCTAAACATTAATATCCCTTATGAAAATTAGCCATGGTTTTACTAAATAAATACCATGGTATTTGTAGTAAAGCTGCCTATATTGAAATGGTAACCTGCAAAAAAACATGGTTACCACACTTTTACAATAGTAAAACCAACTTTAATTTTCATAAGGGATATCATAGTTTATCATATTTATGTTTATATATAGTAATATACATGCCTTGTACAACATTTAAAACTAAAAGTGGCCTGTAAGGAGATATTTCATATTTCAACCAATATACCAGCAGATTTTAGTCTAATAATAGCCTGTTTGGAAAAATTCAACTAAAATTATGTAGCTTTTTATATATGGCCGAGCAACATTTTAACTCATGAATTTAAGAATAAAAGGCTACCGTCAGGAATTATATTAGTGGCTCTTTAAAATGCAAACGTTGGTCATCTGAGTCACTCCTAGAAGAGTCCTCGCTGTCCAGAGTGTGTCTTCACCGTGTAGCACGCTGTTTATTAAACCACTGTTTATTAAAATGCTGATATCAGCGTGATCCTATCACTTGATCCTTCTCCCCAATTGACAGGACAAGAGTGACACCAGAAAATAAATATTCATAATTTTGTTAAGCTAAAAAATACGTA
The DNA here is from genome assembly GCF_936440315.1 of Barbus barbus. Taxonomy (NCBI): domain Eukaryota; kingdom Metazoa; phylum Chordata; class Actinopteri; order Cypriniformes; family Cyprinidae; genus Barbus; species Barbus barbus. The sequence goes on along the minus strand of NC_136737.1, from coordinate 25,644,510 downwards.
ATTTTAGACAAATGATTGCACAGTTACATCGTTTAAAAAAAAATGTAGATATTGCACTAAATAATGTGATTTGTTTTCATTTTTTTATTAATAATTAATGACCTCTTGGGTGATATTACTATATCTGATACTAAATTAAATTGTCTAAACTTTCATTTTTGGTACACAATATTGTTGCCATCTATTATTGTAAATTGTGGCCCCTGTTTCTAAAAATTTCTAGATCCGCCCCTGTTGTGAGGATGTATGCATTTTTATTGAATGACATGCAAGAACACAAACATTGTGAATGCCGCGCTCGAGAACATCGTGCAACATTCTGTGTCGCTTGGGAGCTGGGCCTCTGGTGCGCTCCTCCCTCCTCACGACACCCTCAGGAAGACAGCGTGGAGGCTGCTTGCAGAACAGAATTGCGTGCATTTGAATGCAGAACTATTCAGCTGCGCTGAAGTCACTTGCGCACGCTGCTGCTGTGGGACACTAAACACCATCGAGCTGCTCTCAGTCGCGGCACGGTCTGGTGTTGTTTCCCCCAGCGCGGAATTTTCTTTCATCACTAATCGATGGGTGTCTACAATATAAAAATAAGGAGAAACCCAAAACAGGCCCCGCATCTGAACTATGACGTGAAAATTGGCCCGAAGCCCGGCCCTAGAGGCCTAAAAAAGTCGGGGCCCGTCGGGCCCGGACCGAAATTCAGGGCTCTAGCTCATGGCCTTGGCACACTTTTGATCCTCCGAAAACCACTCGATGATTGACTCCACGGCATCGCCAAAGAGGCCGGAGGGAGTGATCGGTGCATTCAAAAGCACCTTGTGGTCTGCATCCCTGAGGTCAGCTAAAGTAAGCCATAGGTGCCTCTCCTGGACTACCATGAACCCCATGGCTCGGCTAATCGCCTGGGCAGCACGCTTTATCGCCATCAGCGCGAAGTCCGTAGCCGCACGCAAATCGTTCACCGTGTCCGGTGAGACAGCCCCGCCCTCCAGGGACTGCAGGAGCTTGGCCTGGAACACTTGAAGCACCGCCATAGTGTGCAGGGCTGAGGCTCCCTCCCCAGCCGAGGAGTAAGCCCTGCTGGCTAGATGGGCTGTCATCCTGCATGGCTTGGAGGGCAGGCTGATATCTGAGCCCAGGGTTTTGGCCGACGCAGGGCACAGATGTGCAGCGACAGTTTCCTCGACGGGGGGCATGCGCACATACCCTTGGGCTTCCGCCCCCTCCACATGAGAAAATATAACCTGCGTCACTGAGTGGACGTGTGCCGATTTGGGAGCAGACCATCTCTTGATGAGCTGATCGTGGACATCGGGAAAGAACGGCACCAAGTCCACTTGGCGGCTGGACCTGAAGTAGGCCTACCAGGAATCTAGCTTGCTCTTGGCCGGCTCCTCTGGAGGATTCCAAGAGAGCTCCAACTCCTGGACAGCCTTATTCATGACCCTTATGAACTCCTCTTGGAGGTCCGCGGGTCATTCACTGTCAAAGCGATCCTGCTCCGATTCAGCCCAGTCCTCCTTCTCCGAGGCTGAAATGGACATAGAGTTCTACTCGCCTTCCTGGCCAAAGGAAACGAAGTCCGCGACAGACGGAGGGGGACGGAAACAATCATCGGAGAAGGTGACTGGGGATCGAGGCGACCATTGAGAACGGTGGCTTCGCGCCAAATCGTCGCTTTCACATTCGGGTGGGGAGGGGGGCACCAGCGGCTTGCTGGCGGCAGTGGCCCTCACCCTAAGGAGGCCACGGACCACATTCTGGCGAGTCCTCAGCATGCGCATCGGCAGATCTGCATAGTGCACGCAGTCAGACTCCTCCAGAGCCGCCTCCGCGTGGGCCAGGCCCAGACAGGCGATGTAGTGGTCGTGGCTATCCAGTGGGTCGATCGGTCCCGCGCAAATACAGCAGTATGACGTTATCTTCTTACAGGAATCGGTCGTCAAGGAAAACATTCTGACGTGATTGTCGCGGGCTCTGCATTTTATACTGCCTCTCAAGCTCGTCAATATTTGCATGCTTCGCGACAATTGACCAGTCAATTTGACTGGCGTGAGCCAATAGGACTTCAGGAAAAGTTGGAGGGAAGGAGTTCCCATAATGGAGAATTTCTCCATGATGTCTCGTGAGAGCTCGAGAGAGAACTGATTCAACAGCATTACACATCACAAAACTGACTGACTGAACAAACACTGATCTACAACACAACAGAGTGCATTTCACTTTCACAAACAGCACTAACTGCACACTTCCTCTCTCAAACTCATCCTTCACTCATATATCATGGACTAGAGCTGGATCTGAAACTCTGAGAGCAGCAAGAAAAGACACAAATCTAGGAACACTAAAACACTTGATTATCTACATAATATGATAATTCCACTGAAATACATTTAGAGAAAATAATACTCACAGAGCACAAGAGGAAGCTGACTGAGCTCCATACTGACTGAATGATGACAGACGGTTAAAGACACAGACTGTGTTAAAGACTCAAGACTTCCTGAAACCTGCGGTCAGATCTTCAGAAACATCCTGACAGATTAAAGACATACAAATGTACCTCATGTGTTACAGAAGATCTTTTGATAATGTTGATAATCTTGTAACATGTTTTCACAGAATGTCAGACTGAATAACATGCAAGCTTTCTACTGAAATGATGTCGTGACCCATTCAGTATTAAATTGAACAGGATTTATTTACTATTATGAAAAGTTGTATTCTGGTGTGTTTAATGAACAAGGGAGAGTATTTATAATGATGCATAGAGCAATATTTTGATGGTTCTTTATTGTAATTATGGTATTATCTGTATTTATAATGATGTATTTATATGGTAATAGATTGACCAATGCTGTTCCTCCTTCACTGGTTCGTGTTGTGGAGCTGAAACAGAACAAACCACAACTATGAGCTCATATCTATTTCTATTCTATCAGGCCTCTGACATTGATATATTTATATTTGTTCCTGTGAACACAGTTTAGTATTCATACACCAAGGCAAGGGATGGACATTGAAACATTTCATGATTATGATTCCAGTTACAACAATTCAGACTACACTGGTATGTTTCACACTGTTACTGAGTAGTGACACGGTGGTTAAAAACTGTAGCAAATCTGAAGCAACCGTCACAGATTGAGCCAGAGACAAACAGGTAGTGAAACACAGGCAGGTTTATTGACAGGCTTGTGGAAGCAGATCATGATGATCAATGCCAGGTGAGTATCAAACACTATGATCAGTTCAATGGTTCTTAGCTGTATGCTGACGAGTGGTTTCTTTGCAGGTTCGTAGGAGAACGAATGAGGAAGACCGAAGAACGAAGACCAGGAACGAAGGAGTACTACACATCAGGAGATCTAAAGGTAAGTACACACTGGTAAGTCATGCACATAGAGTCTTGGGACAGTACAGGGATGTGAATGGTAGACCGGACCTGGAGGGAGTGTGGAGAGTCTGCAGATATAGTGGAGCTGATGAGTGCTGATAGGTGCTGGTGATCAGTGACGAGGAGATTGTGATCAGGGTCACGTTCAGGCTCAACGTTTTGCTCCGGTTTCCGGGTTGAACGTCATGTTTCCTGGAAACGGTGTGCAACGGGGTTTGAGATACGTTTTCTCTTGTTTGGTGGGTGTCAAAAATGTCAGCCCAATCAGCAGCAACATGTATATAAACCATGCGGTATTAAAGAGACAGATCGCACAATGGGTCCAAGTGAAGTCATTTAATATGTGTCCACTGCAGCTCAGTATACACAACAACTGAAGATATTAGAAGACATGTTTGTCATAAGAGTTTTATAGTAACATAGCATATCAACATGATGATGATGAATTTGTAAGTAAATGTAATTAACATCTAAATAAATTCACAAGAGAAATTATATTGTTTGCAAATGTTTATTTACATTAAAAGCAAAATAACTGAAATAATAAGAGCACAAGTATAAATCTGGAACTTCTTTAGGTCTGTCTACATATCATGTAGTAATTGCAATGTCTTCTGGTCCATATCCTTTCCTTAGGAAGGTGTGACCCTGATTAATGTAACATAAAAATACTATATTTATATATGTTGCTATTGTATTGTGGAGTGACACTTTCATAAACTTTTCTATGCTCCTCTGATTATATAATGGTAAATATTACAATATCATAGCACAACAACAGTGATCATAATGATAAGCCTAATACTCACAATAAAAATATTAAGGTCATATAGATCATAACACAGTCTCGGAGGTAAGAAGTGGATTATCCTTCATCTGAAATGTCTTTTCATCCTGAAATGTGAGGCAAATGTTGGATCACAATAACTAGGAACCACAGTTTCCACAAATCCCTTCACTTGATTGGGATGTTCTCTTTTATTCCGGACGGCAAGAGCAGTGACTGTAACATCGAGTGTATTTTGCAGTATTAAACATGTATTTACACCGATTTCATCAGGCTCCCAAAATTCTTCAAAAAGAACACAAAGAATGGCCTTCTCAGCTGCCATAGTTGCAACACTAATGTCATCAGAACAGGGTGTTCAACGCACCACTGTTTCCTTTTAATAAACCTTTTGCACCGTTTTTTCGGGGCTGAACGCAGCCCAGGTGTGTGTCGTGACTGGGTTGATGACTGTGATGCATCCCTGACACAAGCATTATTATTATTATTTTTTTTTAATACATTTAGAAAGATAGCCTACATCAGCCATGCATCAATATTTAACCGAGAGAATGATGTGAATGAGGAAGTAGAAGAGAAAGAATAAACAGCTTGCATAACTTTACACATTACTAAGAATTTCTGATGATGCTGTGTTGCCAAATAAACCACATTCAGTGTGAAGAGAAGCTCATGTCAGTGGTTTTCAGATCTTGTTTTGTTAGTTCTTCTTGCAGAATGAGAAATGTTGGTAAAACTAAACGCATATAAATCATTTGAGAAGCATCAGTATTTATATATATATATATATATATATATATTGGTAACACTTTTTCAATCTACTTTTACATTTATAATGGACTATATATCTTGACATTGTTTGTTTAAGATCTGCACAGTATCTTTCTACATCTTGTAAGTGGTTAGGTGTGGAGAGTTATTTGAGTTTTCCCTGTGAGGCTAATATTAATTTTGATGTGAGCTAGTTCATTTCAACTGAATAAAATGCAATCTTTATATGTTAGGTTACATTTTATTTTGATGGTCCCCTTAGTCTATTGACTATAAGCAACTTTGCAACTAACCCTCATTCTCAGTAGAGTATTAGTAAGCTTAGGTTAAGGTTAGGGTAGCATGTTGATGTACTTGCAGAGTTACTTATAGTCAGTTTGTCTGTTGGGGAACCATCAAAATAAAGTGTTAGCATATATTCAGCAGACATACTACTAATACTCCAATGACTGCTAGTTGACATGTAGTTGCAGAGTTATTATCACCAGCTGTCTAAAGAGTACCATCAAAATAATCAAATGGATATTACAATAAAAAATAGTTCAATGCAAATGTGTCATATTACACATTCATCTGATCTGATATCTGATCTTATGTTTGTTTGAAAAAAAAAAAGATTATTATTATTACTACTACTATACTTGTACATGGTCTACAAAAGCGTCTGCTAAATGACAAAAGTAAAAAGTAAGTAAAGATATGAGACTCATAATACATTATAACAATGATAAATATAATCCATTGTAACTTAAGTGGATGCATCATGTTCACCGTGTTATAAATCATCATGATCTTAAATGGTACAACCTCAAATAAGTAAATATTATAATACATTAAAACTGTTCTTATGAATATTCATAAGATGCTATAACATATTATAAGGTTTTTTTTGCATTATAAACATGGGCTTCGTAGAAAGTGTTGGGTTTTTTTTTTTTTTAAACAACTTTTGAGTGAGTAAATGATTGTATTTAAATAAAATACTAGGACATAACTGACAGACAGATGACAGAATTTTTATTTTTAGGTGAACTATTCCTTTAATGTTAATAAAACAACAAAATGCAAAGAGAAAGTCACTCACTATTCTTGACTGAAGAACTTTAATACAGTTGTTTTAGGAATCAGCCTATATAGTGTTTTATTTTTATATTTGTTCATTCAATTTCTTGAATGCTCCTGCTAAAAACACCTAGCTATTGTTCCTGGAAATAAAGCACTGTTTGTTTTATTTGTATAATATACAGATATTTACAATAGGGGTGTGTGATTAGTAACATTGCTATGCTAATGACACACAGCTCTGACAGACATTTCGGCATGAAAACCCTTCATCTACAACTCAATCTAGTGCAGACAGAGATTCTCGTCTCTCCAGCCACTCCAACAATATAGCACAACTTCACCATCCAGCTATTAAAAAACAAATATTGCCACATTGATGGCTAAAGGTGTAATTGTTCAAATAACTTATTGTCATTCTGTTATCACATGCACATATCTAAAACTTATTTGACAAATATATCTAACAGCAATAAAGACAGCAAACACTGCGCGAGACTCAGAAAGTAAGACTTCACAACTCCTCCCTCGACTTCAAACGTTACACGTTACTTCCTCCCAAAACACCGTAAAGTCAGTCTCCAGTTAAACTGGGAGAAGAGCAGAGTAAACTTTAAAGTTATCTACACATTCTGTATAAGATATCAATAAAACATTGTCAGATTATATTTGTAAGGATCATTATTGCTGCTTCCATAGACATCAGAGTGTATTTTACAAACTATAAATGTATGGTTTTGCTAGTACTTCTGTGTATTTAAATGTCTGAAACCTAAAATAAGCATTATATGGTTGAAAACACTGAATATTTGTGATAATATGACAAGCGCGTGCAGGAAAGCAGGGCCTGGATTCATGAAAATCTTCTTTATCAACATGGTCATTATTGTGCCTGCATGACACGTTGCTATGGAAATAATAAAATTATATGTAGATTATTTAATTATTTAATATTCTTAAGAAATAATTTAAGAAATTTCTTAAGAATTTTTCAAGAATTGCAGTTAAGAACATTCGTACTCACTTCTATTTATCTTAATTTCTCAAATATATTCTTAAGAACATCTAATGTGCCGTGTTTTTGAACAGCCTGTCTCCAGTGTTGCCAACAAAAAAGTTGCTAGGGGGGTCTGAAAAGTCGCTAAATCTAGTTGCTAAGTTGGCAACACTGCCTGTCTCAAGCTGCAGCGATCTGTTTCATTCATTTTTATGCTGTTTTTGCACTCATCCAAAGTTATTTATGATTTTTAAGAAGATTCTTTTCAAGAATTTGAATTCTTCTTAAGTGTTGTCTTAAGAACAATCTTAAGAAAAAAGATACGAATATTACAGGCCGACTCGAGTGTATGTACCTTCTGTACTGAAATTGGCAAGGCTTTTTTTTTTGTATTTACACATATACAAATAAAGAAAACTGTGAGATTGAACATAACACTGTAGATGTCACGAATCTGGTCCATGCTCTCCCAGTTAACCACCACCAGAGGTCACCTGTTCACCACATTGACTTTCACTCACAACACACTGGACTCCATTTCCCACAATGCATTTCACAGATCACAGCTGTCACCATTCACACATCACACACACCTGATGCTCATTTCACAATCACTCACTCTCTATTTAAGCCCCAGCTAGCAGGGAACGTTCTCAGAACTTTGGCTAACATTCCGTACGGGTTTGGTTGATGTTTTAGAGAAAACATTGGAATGTAATGTTCAAAAAATGTTTTAAGAATGTTTCTCATTTCAGATAATGTTCCTATAATGTTAAGTGTAAACAAAGCTGGAACATTTTACCTGCAACATTGTAAGGATGTTTTGTGGATGTTGTTCAGGTAACAGATTATACAATGTTCTCAGTAAAACATTGTTACAATGTTTCAAGATAACAAAGAAAGAACATTCTCTCAGCTACATTAGCAAAACATTATAAGAACATCATTGAGGCTTGAAGTGGTGGAATATTTTTATAAAACGTTCTTGTAATGTGACATAATAACAAAGCTAGAATATTTGACCTGCAACATTTTAAGAATGTTTTGTGGATGTTGTTGAGGTAACAGATTATACAATGCTGTCAATAAAACATTGGCACAATGTTTCAAGACAACAAAGGAAGAGCATTCTCTCAGACACATTAGGAAAACGTTATAAGAACGTCATAGAGTGATGGAATGTTTTTTTTTTAAAAACGTTCTTGTAACATGACGTAGTAATAAAGCTAGAACTTAACCTGCAGCATTTTGAGGATGTTGTTGAGGTAACAGTTTTTACAATATTGTCAATAAAACATTAGAACAATGTTTTAAGATAACAAAGGAAGAACATTCTCTCAGCCATGTTAGATAAACGTTATAAGGATGTAATTGAGGCCTGAGCTGGTGTAATATTTTTTTTTTATAAAACGTTTGGGAATGTTCTTGTGTTTACAAAGCTACACTCTAAAAAATATGGTTCTTTAAAGGTTCTTTACAGCTAGAAACAGCTCTTTTTATAACCATACTTTAACTGCTGAGACGGTTCTTTGCTTTAAAGTTTAGGGTTCTTTTTTCCCACCATTTGTTTTTCAAATCTGTAACTATCAAAGCTGCTACTGGTTTTCTGGCGCTCAAGACAGACTTTCAACACACTCTTAAGAGGTAAATGATTAATTTCTTAAAATTTCTATACATTTTACCTTTCGAATTGTAACTAGTTTCATGCCAATCATGTCTTTTTCTCTTTTTAGTTGAACAGAAAATTTATGTGACCAGCTCTGTTCAGTTAAAGATACTCTCTCTTCACTATGTAAATCAGCCTAACAGAAATGTTGAAATAATGATCCATTAATGATTTTAATTACTTTATGCAGAAACACCCAGTCATAAATAACATTCAAGTTATCCCAAGACCTTATATCAAATTTTCTTTTAACATTATAAAGGGCTCACATACTGTCCATTTTTTTCTAATTGTTTTACATAAAAAATTGGACACATTATAACTCTAAATTCAGCTGTGCATTTCAGAAGCTGTCACATCCTACCTACCATCATCATCATCATCAGCAAAGAGAAACATAAAGATGGACATAAAGACATTGTGAAGATATTTCACTTGAACTTGGTCTTCATTAATTCCATATTATGTTCAGTGTCAACTGGTATTTATTAATGTTTCAGCTAATAACAGTTGTTTGAGCACTGTCATTTTCCCCTCACTTTTCCATTAAAAAAATATTGACATATGCTGTTTGTTTATTTATTTATTTATTTATTTATTTATGTAAAACCTAAATAGAAGCCACAAGATATTATAAAATCAGGTAGATATAGGGGTGAAAATTAATATTAATAAATAATATATAAAATAATGTAAATACAAATATTAATAATTTCAATATATTTACTGATTAATTGGAAATAAATTGTAACACCAGGTCTTATAAAACTTGTCAAAGCACAGTTCTTTACGGAACCTTATTAAAAAAGAGTTCTATTTAGAACCAAAAAGGGTTCTGCTATTGTTAAAAGTCAAAGAACCCAATTTGGTTCAGTTTAGAACATTTTATTGGCAACATTTTGAGGATGTTGTTGAGAAAACTGATTATACAATGTTCGCAATAAAATATTGGCACAATGTTCCATAATAATAGAGGAAGAATATTCTCTCAGCCACATTAAGAACATGTTATGAGGATATCACTGAGGCCTGAGATGACAAAATATTCTTGAAAAAAACTTTCTTGTAATGTGACGTGTTAACAAGCTAGAACATTACACATGCAACATTTTGAGCATGTTTTGAGGATGTTGTTGAGATAAAAGGTTGTACAATGATCATTTATAAAACATTGGCACAATGTTCCATAATAACAAAGGAGGAACATTATCAAAGTAACATTTGTAAAATGTTTTAAGGACATTGTGAGGACTAAGACGACAAAATGTTTTTAATAAAACATACCTGTTAAGTGATGTTTTAACAAAAGTAGAACATTTTGCCTGAAACATTTTGAGGATGTTTTAGGGATGTTGAACAGAATGTAGAATGATCTTTTATAAATCATTGGCACAATTACAAAGGAGTCAAAACAACATTCATAAAATGTTTTGAGGATATTATTGCCTGAGATGACAAAATCTCATGATATGTGTTAACAAAAGCTCACAATATTTTGAGGATATTTGGGGAATGTTGAAAAAAACCAATAGAAATCATCATAGAATTTGTAATGGTTTTACTGGTTATAATGGTAATTCGACTGGTTTTAATGGAAACTGCAATGGTTCCTGTTGGTCTCTACTGGTAATTGGTCTCCTATTGGTGGCTTGTTAAAACCAATAAATCCTAATGGAACGTGTCCCAAAACACACTACAGAAAACCATTTTTGTGATCAAATTCATCAAAGATGCATTAAAATGGCTTCTGCCTTGAGTGGTCAGCAGAAGTCAGCTGATTACAAAAGGAAGAACAAGTCTGGCATTTGGCTGTAGTTCTGAACTGTTGCAAATGTGTTTAAGGGAGACCGGGGAGTGTTGTAACATGGGGTTAGTTGAAACACTGTCAGTCTGACAAGTCAGAAAGGAGCTGCGGTGATGTTGTCACAAGGATGAGTCGAGAATCCAAGAGCGAGTGCAAAAGGTTTATTTAGTAACAACCAGGAACAGACAATCCGTTGTTGAATCATGAAGAGTATCCAACTCCGTGCGGGTAAATCCCAGGTGAGTGCAGAATAATCCAGTGCAGGTGGATCGAAGCAGGAACCCGGAGGGCTGACAAGAAACGAGACAACATTAACGAACCGACAACACACACTAAACACGCCAGCCTGATATAGGCAGCGCAACGAGCTGCAGCTGGTGCGCTCTGATTAACCAGCCAGCTGTAGCTACTAAGTGATACGTACATACACACGAAGCAAGATGAACACACAGACCCATGAACCGTGACCGTACCCCTTCCCCTAGGAGCACCCCCTGGCGCTCCCAGGAGAACCTACCTGGCGACTGAATTCGTCAATGAGAGAGTGATCCAGTATGTCTCTAGCAGGAACCCAACTTCTCTCCTCAGGACCGTAACCTTCCCAGTCCACCAAGTACTGAAATCCTCGTCCCCTCCGCCTCGAGTCCAGAATACGTTTTACCGAATAAGCTGGTTCCCCATCTACGAGACGCGGCGGGGGAGGAACCGGGACAGGCGGGTTAATGGTAGAATGAAAAACGGGTTTTAATTTGGATACATGAAACACCGGATGAATTCTCCTGTACGCCGGAGGAAGTTTGAGGCGGACTGCCACCGGACTAATAATCTTAGTGACAGTAAAGGGCCCAATAAATTTGGGAGCAAGCTTATTACTGACGGATCGGAGAGGAATATTTTTAGAAGAAAGCCACACTTTTTGACCCACGACGTAAACGGGAGGTTTCGACCGGTGGCGATCGGCCTGCACCTTGGTGCGCGCCCCCACCCGGAGGAGGGTCTGTCTGGCCCTGCTCCAGGTGTGGCGGCACCTCTGGACAAAGGCGTGGGCAGAGGGAACCGCGACTTCGGACTCCATACTCGGAAAAAGAGGTGCCTGGTACCCTAAACTACACTCAAACGGAGATAGGCCCGTAGCAGAAACTGGTAACGAGTTATGTGCGTACTCAACCCATGAGAGTTGCTGGTTCCAAGAGGAGGGATTCTGAGAAGCCAAACATCGCAACATTCGTTCTAAATCCTGGTTGGCCCTCTCCGTCTGACCGTTACTCTGAGGATGAAAACCAGAAGAAAGACTAACAGTCGCCCCCAACAATTTACAAAACTCTCTCCAAAATTTGGAAACAAACTGAGGCCCCCTGTCAGAAACCACATCCATCGGGAGGCCATGTATGCGAAAAACGTGGTCAATGACAGCAACCGCTGTTTCTCTGGCAGAGGGTAATTTGGGCAGAGGAATGAAATGGGTTGCCTTCAAGAACCGGTCCACCACGGTCAAAACCACCGTGTTACCTTGAGAGGGAGGGAGGCCCGAAACAAAATCTAGCGAAATGTGGGACCAGGGTCTCGAAGGAACTAACAACGGCTGAAGGAGTCCAGCAGGGGGTCGATTGGAAGACTTAGAAACAGCACAGACTGAGCAAGCCAAAACAAAAAGGACATTCAGAAACATTAATGAGAAACATGGTACGATTAACTCCAGGATGACAGGCTACCTTGGAACAATGACCCCATCGGATAACTTCGGACCTTAATTTCTCTGGCACAAACAAACGACCCGGTGGGCATCCGGGCGGGGGCGTTACCCCTTGAGAGGCCGTGCGGACCTTCGACTCGATTTCCCAGGTGACCGCAGAAATAAAAACCCTCTGCGGTACAATGGGCTCAGAAAAAGACGGGCGCTCTGAATGATCAAAAATACGGGATAACGCATCTGGCTTGATGTTCTTAGATCCAGGACGGTAAGAAATAGAAAAATCAAATCGACCGAAAAAAAGAGCCCACCGGGCCTGCCTAGAACTTAACCTTTTGGCCGACTTGATGTATTCAAGATTCTTGTGGTCGGTCCAAACGACAAAAGGAACCCCCGAACCTTCCAACCAATGACGCCATTCTTCCAAGGCCAGCTTGACTGCCAGCAACTCTCTGTTACCAATGTCATAATTACACTCGGCGGAAGACAAATGATGAGAAAAATACGCGCAAGGATGCACCTTGCCGTCTGCGAGGGAGCGCTGGGATAGAACCGCACCAACCCCCACCTCTGACGCGTCAACCTCCACCACAAACTGCCGGGACGGATCAGGGGCAACAAGGATGGGGGCTGAAACGAAGCAGCTTCTGAGTTTAGAGAATGCAGCTTCTGCTGCACTGGTCCACCTGAAGGCAGTCTTGGTAGAGGTTAAGGCAGTCAAAGGGGCGGCTAGCTGGCTGAAATTGCGAATGAAACGCCGATAGAAATTGGCAAAGCCCAGAAACCTCTGCAGGGCCTTGCGGGAATCTGGGGTTGGCCAATTTACCACAGCCTGAACCTTGTCGGAATCCATGCGCACCCCCTCAGCCGAGACGATGTATCCCAAAAAGGGAACAGACTGTGCATGAAAAACGCATTTCTCCGCCTTGACAAAAAGCCCATTCTCTAACAGCCTCTGAAGCACTCGCCTGACGTGCTGAACATGTTCCTGGAGAGAATGAGAAAATATCAGTATGTCATCCAGGTAGACATAAATGAACTGATCTACCATATCTCTCAGCACATCGTTGACGAGTGCTTGAAAAACCGCGGGGGCGTTAGACAGGCCGAAAGGAAGAACCCGATATTCGAAGTGCCCCCTGGGGGTATTAAAAGCAGTTTTCCATTCATCCCCCTCTCTTATGCGAACCAAATGATAAGCGTTGCGGAGATCCAATTTCGTAAAAAATTACGCGGATTGTAATTGTGATGACGCGGATTACATGTACTTACTATTATAGTAACAATAAAGTATGCATAATTACATGCATGTAACCCTAAACCAAACCCTAATCCTAACCCTACCCATATAGTAAGTACATGTAGTTAATTAATATTACTCAGTACTTAAATGTATGATTACACCTTAAAATAAAGTGTAACCCTAAATATTTGTGAATTAATAATGCATACTATAAATATGAATAACTACTTTCTTATATTTTTAATATTACTAATATTAGTAAATATTTGTAATACTGTTTGTTTTAATATATGTGTAACTATTTGTACTATTAGTAAGTTTAATTTTATTAGTAACTATTTTACTAATAACTATTTACTTTTATATTATTTCTGTATTTGTTTCTTTGTTTATTATTTTTGAAAATAGAATGCATTTCTTTCTTCATGTCTTTTAAACTTTATTTGTAAAATAATTTTCCTGGGCACACTTGTCTATGATGACCCAATGACCCAAAAGTATCTGTGCTAAATCATAAATACCCTGATGCACAAGTCCCTATTCAAACAAACCAGCAAACCATTTTTGGTCACAATGGACAATTTGAAAATCGCTGCTATTACATTACAGGTGAGATATGAAGTGCAAATCCTCAGTTTGTGATGATTATTGTACTTACATGCTGTGCTGAGAAATACAAAGAAAACCAAAGACGTCATGATGGCTTGATGATCCTGCTGAATGATCTAACACCTCACTCCCCTCATTTATACAGATCAGTGATTTACATCACAATCCTGTGACCCAGTGATTAATCAATAACATTAACTACTCCAGAAAAGATCTCATCTCAATATAGAAATGCACAGCTACTTAAAATGAATCAGTTCTATTATTGTCATGCTGACCGTGGTTTGTCCTCTGACTCAAAAGTATTACAGTATGTTTTACCCACCCTAGAGTTCACACAAACATGTATTTATGAATATCAAGCACTTTTAAAATAAATAAAATCTGCATAATTTCTAAATGTGCAAAGTTAAAAATTGTTATTTACCATACAGCTAAACCAAACCAGTTATATTAGTAGTAGTTATGTTAAACTAATAGCACTGTATTCGGAGAAAACAACCTATGATTTATGTTTTACTGCAAAAGTGAAGATTTAAAATCTCATATCTAATCTAAAGTGTTTAAAATATGATAAAGACTTAGATAAAAATAAATACCTGTCATCGGTTGTCAGCTGATGTCCTGTGCACAGTGCATTTAGTAATTTTGGAGATAAATAAGGTGATAAATGTGAAATATCAGATATATTCATGACCATAGAGCAGTCATGAGGACACTTGTCTTACAGTTTTTTATGATCGCTATGACAATTTTTACAATACTTTTAACAATTTTCTTAAACTCTTAACAGAGTTAGCGCAACATCTGTCTGTTTAGACTATACAATTAACACATTTCTACCAATAAAGACTCAAAACGTAGGCAAATGTTTGAAAGAATTTTATTATGGTTAAAATAATTGAATCGAGATCCTTGATTAGGGTTTAATCACAAATCTTTGGCGAAGGCCCCGTCCTTCGTCTAGGTCTTTCCGGCAGGTCCTGCCTGGAGATGCAGGCAGCGGTGGAGCCTACCCCCCAAAAAATTAAATGAAAACCAGATTCAAAACTCCCACTAGCATAATAAAAACCTGAAAAATATAAATGAAACAGCAAAGATAGTAAGTACTTTAGGAATGACTAAGTGAGATTATTATAAGTCAACTGAATGGAAACATAACATACTGAAAAGCCATTTGCTAAGGTTGATCAAACTACGAGTGGCAAACGTCCATGCCACGGAAAAACTGACTGAGGCTAAGTGAGTTTTAAACCAGTACTTAGTCATAGTAAAACTATTAGGTAGAATAAAAAGAGGTGAATTGATAGATGTATGAGGTTGTACTCTAAGATATTGTAGCATATATATGTATAGGGGCAAAAGAGATTAGTAATTTTAGAAATTGAAATCATAACGCCTGAACCAGTGGAATCAGATTTAGAGAGTTTAATAAATAGAGAAAAATAGACAGGCGAAAATCGTAAATCAGAGAAAGACAAGCTTAAATCTGGATTGAAACATTTTGATTCTGTGGATATCAGTCTGCTGCCATCAGGGAGGAGACTGCGGAGGACTCCAGGCGAGGACCAGCAGACTGAAGGACAGCTTCATACATCAGGCTGTCAGGAAGCTGAACTCCCTCCCGTCCTTGCCCCCCCTCCCCTCTTTTACCCCATGCAACACTGAACACTGATACTACGACCCCCCCCCCCCCCCCCCCCAGCTCCCCACAACCCCCCCACACACACACACACTTAGAAACTGTGACCAGCACCTGGACTAATCACATCACTACCTCATCCAACATTGACTGCAAACTGCCTCTTCGGATAGTCTGATAAAAAAAGACTGTTCTCTTGTCACTTTAACAGACTGATAAGCTCTTCTTGCACTACACATATATCTGCACAGTTTTTTGTTTTATTTAACTGGTTTGCACTCTATCTATTCTTATGTCACTTTATCTCTTTTTTTATTTTTCTACAATGTCCTCAGACTGATAAGCTCCTCTTGCACTATATATATATATATATATATATATATATATATATATATATATATATATATACACTCTATACATATATACATATATCTGCACAGTTTTGTCTTATTTAACTGGTTTGCACTCTATCTGCCATGTGCCTTATGCCAATTTATATCTCTCTTTATTTTTTTCTACAATGTCCTCACTTGTATATCTGTATAGTTGTATGTACATATGTTTAAACTGTATTTATCTGTATTTGAACGTCTACTGTCAGTGTCTTAAATGTTAACTGTATGCACCAAGGGTCTGAGAGTAACGTAATTTCAATTCTCTGTATGTATGTGCCGTACATGTGGAAGAATTGACAATAAAGCTGACTTGACTTGATATATATATGTATATATATATATATATATACACCGTAGGTCAACTGGCAGAACTACGTTTGTAGGGTCCATTTCCAGGAAACATAAAAGTGATTAATTGTACCTTTAATACACTATATATAAACTGTAAATGTTACAGAAGCAAAATTGAATAGTAGAAAAATACTGCATGTTTGAAAAATTGTTGTTTTTGTAAGAGAATGAACCATTTTGACATTTATTATTTTTCACACAGTATATGCACACTTTTGAGTTTAAATATTGTACATTAATTAATATTAGTGTAAACAATGTATACAATGGGAACCATTACACCCTTCCCACCCAGCAAAAACTCGTTGAAAAGACGTTGAAAAGACGACAGTGCCAGACGTCTAAACAACGTCAAAATTTGGTTGAAAAGTGAAAGGTGAAAAGACGTCTTTTTCGGGTCGTGCACAAGACTGTCCCAGGTTTTAAAAAATGCAGTGCCCTTAACGCACACTAAATTCACACTATATCTGGAGCGCTATTCGAGGTTAAATGTATCCAATAATGCATCATGTTCTGGAAATATATTGTGAGACTTTTTGCAGAGATCTCGTATATATATGAGTGAATCAACTCTCTCACGAGAAGTAAATTACTATTTCAAGGCATGTGACTGGCTGTTCACTACTGATGTCACACAGGATCAAAGCCTGAGTTGACGGAGAATGTTGATGATCAGTTTCATGGTACCAACAAAGCAGGATTGGGTTGTTTTGACTTTGTCAACTCAAAATGAATCATGTAACCCTGAGTTTGTTCAGCTACCATCATGGTACAAGCCCCAGTAATCTATACATGTGACAATCCAAAACAAAATGCTAGGCTATTCAGCAGAGTACCAATAGTGTAAAACTACAAAAATACATTGCTGAAAAGGAGAACACAAAATATAAAGCAAGCAGGCGCCCATGTTTGACAAGGAAAATATGGACAATCACTTGACAAATTACATAAGGTGCACAAATAAAGATGTGAACAAAACAGAGCAGCTGAAAAATTTATGAGGCCTTTTGTTAGAGAATTTGAACAGGACTGTATTTTTGCACTTCACATAAATCATGACGTCACGCCACTATGACTTAATAGCAATGCTTTTAACACATATTTTAAAGAACAGACTTTGCAAATGAGTGGAAGTTTTCAGAGAAAGACGTGTATTATAAAATTGACAAATAAAAATGATCAAAATGTTATATAGTATTTGCAGCGTCTGCGCTGTAAAATTGAGGAAGTTGTTTTCTTAATTTGCAGGTGTTTTTTTTCTATTTGCAGCGCGTTGAGCTCTCTCGGCCACCGTACCAAACAGCACAAATGGAATGAGAGTGCTATCTATGCCTATTATGTGCACACACACCCGGAGCAGTGGGCAGCCATTTATGCTGCGGCGCCCAGGGAGCAGTTGGGGGTTCGGTGCCTTTCTCAGTCGTGGTATTGAGGGTGGAGAGAGCGCTGTACATTCACTCCCCCCACCTACAATCCCTGCCGGCCTTTGGATTACGAGTCCGACTATCTAACCAATAGGCCACGACTTCCCCAAATGTTGCGGGAATATGTTGCGGCCTTATGCTAACCTGCATTAAATGAGGTCAAAAGAACAGTCTGTAGAGCTCAGAAACAGGTTTGCGTCAAGCCACACATCTGGGGAAGAGTTCAGAAAAAAGTTCTGATGAAGTGGTGACGAACAACCTGATGGTCACTCTAGTTGAGCTCCATGATCGTATGTGGAGATAGGAGAAATCTACAGAAGGACAAACATCACTGCAACACTCCACCGATCTGGGCTTTATAGTGGTGTGGCCAAACTCAATTCTCTTGAAGACAAAAGAAAACACACTTGGATTTTACAAAAAAGCACCTAAAGGACCCTCAGACTTTGAGAAACAAGATTCTCTGTTCTGATGAACCTCAATTCTAAGCATCATGTTTGAAGGGAAAAATTCTGTTTTTGCTTTGTCAGTATGGTGTATGGAGTGTAGATTGATGTGGGGGGAAATTTAATTTAAAGCAGTTTAACATAAAGCAGCAAAAAAACAAAATGTGAAAAAAATGAAGGGGTATGAATACATTCGCAAGGCACTGTATATTATTGCTGTCAAATCATTAATCGCATCCAAAATAAAAAATTTTGTTCACATAGTATATGTCATGCCCCTGGACTGTTTTTGTTGTGTTTTTGCTCCCCATGTGCTCAGTGGCCCAGTTTCTGTCTCCCGTTGATTGTGTTGATTTGATTCCAGGTGTGTCTCAATTTTCCCTGATTGTCATGAGTTTAAAAGCCCTGTCTGTTCAGTTCATGTTTGTCGGGTCTACTTGTTCAGTTTGTGTGTTTCCTGCAATTCCCAGTGTTGGATGTACCCGGTTTATGGACTTCATTAAAGATTGTTTTGTGTATTCCACGTCTCCTCATTCCTCCCTGCACAGATTGTGACAGAAGACCCGATCTTAACTGTAACCTCCGTGTCTCCCCTCTGTTTTTGTTTTCTGTTTTTTCTCTCAGTGTTTTTGTTTCTGTTGTGTTTCCCCATGGATCCCCTCCTTCGCCCAGAATACCTCCTCCTCCTGCTTGAGCAGGGGGGAAGATCGCTCGTGGGCCACACTAGACTGTTCCTGGTCCTCGCCAGCCTCACCACCTACCCGGACGACGTGCTCTGGCCCCGCCCACCTATTCTACATCACTGCCTGTTTAGCCCCGCCCACTGATTCAAGTCAAGACAAGTCACTATCATTTGTATAACGCTTTTAACAATGCAAATTGTGTCAAAGCAGCTTTACATCAGCTTGATATAAAGTTGCGTGGATTTTTATCAGCTTTACATTATTTAGATATGTATTGAATTATTTATGCGTTTTTGACCTAAATCACAGCAGCGTCCATCTGTAAGGAATGTACGCTGTCAGTCATACACAACTGTTAGCCAGTCATAGCATTCGGATGAAGGGGGTTAAAAACAGGACAGAAAATAGCCTATTACTTCTAAATTATGATGCTTTTTGATGTAAAAATCTTGAAAACATTATAAGTGGACCTCAGAGAACAGTACAAAATAAAAACAAAGGCAGTTAATGACCCCTTTAAGATTTTTACTTACATGCTATGGGTTTTCTGTTGGGTCCAGTGTAGTTTTTTTCTTCAGTGGAGCACTACCCCATACTTCAGTAACAGACAAATATTGTGACAGAATCACAAAGCGATCCACACTGAAAGGTGTTACGTAAACTGTTGAGATCGGACCAAGTTAACTAGATCGTTCAGAAGAATATATGCAAAGCAACAGGTGCTAAACACAGAAAAGCACTAAATGAATTTCCCACTAAATACCCAGGTATAGATGTTCTTATGTGTATCTTGCTTCCTCGTTACATTATCAATGGGGAAGTGTTTTTTTTTATTTGTTTTTTTGTTGTTTTTAAGTTGGGTTTGACATTTTGGCATATACAGTTTCAAACAATGGCGTGTGACTTCTCTGTTCCTTTGTTTTACTGGGCTTTTTGTGCTTGTTGCTGACTGTAATAAAATCAGTCTCAGCTCACTTATTTTCATTGTACATTATTTGTTATTCATTTGCAATGTTTTTGAGTGGCATTGAATTGATTTATTTTATATGTCAAACACCTCCAATTGGCCTTTGGGTTCAAGAAATCATTGACATGTCTTGATTCATGTCTGATTGGCTGCAATGCTCAATGCTGTAAAGATGCTCGAGAGAGCAAACACAAATAAGCACTGAAACATTTGCTAAATCTGTTTCACCAATATACTTTATTACAGTTTCAAATAAGGGTGCTCTTACTTTTGTTTGAGGATGCTTAGCACCTTATAGCACCCCCATATGGACCTGAATGAAATACATTCATTTTAGAAGTTATTACAGTGTTTAAATAAACCATTCTACTTCCTTAAAAAGTGCATTTTGCTTTAGTAAAATTTATTAGTTAATGTCAAAGTTTTAAAACGCCATGTTTTCAAACACCATACATTCTTTCACAAGTATTTGTCTGTGTTTTTCAACCGTTTGTAGCTGATTTGCTTTTGCTTTTTTTTTTTTTTTTTTTTTTTTTTACATATTCCAGATTCAATAACGAATTATGAAAATAGTTAAAACCAGGGGCGATTCTAAGAATTTAATTTTAGGGGGGCTCAGCCCCCAATGAGGGTATAATAATAAAAAATAATAAATATAAAAATAAAATAAAAAATGTTTGACTAATAGGGTACGGTGCTATACTAAAGGTGTTGCAGTATTCCACTGTATTGCATGTATAACATTTGAGTACTGAATTAGCCAAATACAAGTCTTCCTGATCACACACACACACACACACACAGTACTATACCTGTTTACTGTACAAATACAAATTTTTCTGTTTGCATTTCTAGTACAACCCTGTTTCTTTAGCTCAAGTATCCAAAACTCTTTGCCACATGCATGCACTGTAATATGTTTTATATTGAAAGTAAAATTTTCAAATAAAAATGGCAACATGATCGTTTTATGAAGTATGTGTTTATATGTGTTAAGGGCCTCATTTTCGCTGGAGGAAACAGCTGTGGTGTGATGACGAGGGAATGCAGCGAAAACTTTACAGTAGATGGGAAACTGATTGCTCCCCCATGATATTTTGTAAACTGCATTTATGACAAAGAACTGCACATATGCATATATTATAACAATCTATCGCTAAACACACACCTTGTCCTGTATCTCGCTCTGCGCCGCCGCGAGGCTACAGCCCCACTAAAAATGGCCTAGCAACACCCATGGTTAAAGCTCACATGCAAAGTTAGGTATTATTTGTATTTCGTATTTACTTGCAACTAAACTGTCAGGTATTAAATTAGAGACGAGGTGAGGACTCAAACATAGGGTGCAATAGACTCTTTATTATTAATAAAATAAACATAACATTAAACATAACAAGAACATAAAATAGGATCTGGCACAGGACAGAAAACACTGAGCCAATGCGCATTGGGACACAGGGAATTATTAGTTTGTTTCTTTCTATTCTTCTTTGCTCATGATGTTTGGCATTCAACTTATTGGCGCAATACCGCCACCTTCTGTTCTGAGTGTTAATCAAATAGCAAGGCTAACAATTCCCTGACCTATGCACTTAGGGCTTTATGGGTTCATTTGGCCCACCTGTCTTACCTCATTACTTGCCTTGTTTGCTTCCTTGTTTATTCTCTCACCCTGCGTCTCAATGTGCATTCTATCCACCCTATCTGCCCTAAATAGTATTGAAAATTACTAATATCACATAGAATTTAGGATGGATAGTGTGCACATTGGGAAGCAGGCATAGGTTAACAAGGAGGATGGTGTCGATAATAATAGACAAGGAAGCACATAACACCTAGAAACACAAAAATTAAAGGCATGTGCCTGCACAAAAACAGCACACAGGAGTATAACTCTAATGTTGTTATTATTCTCTTCGAAATGTCCATAAAACCTGGACTACCCAGCTGCCAGAGGAATCTGTTTCTAGATGCCAGATTATGCACACAAAAACATCTGTAGGCAAGAGGTAAAATCAAATTCCAACAGATTTCACTTCCTCATGTTTCTACTGTACATCTAGTCCCTCCCTCACAACATTAAAGGACTGATTATATTCCATATCAGTCCAGTGGGTTTAGAAAGTCTTAGGCTGAATCTCACACAACCTGTAACAACATGCCATGTCTAGGATGCATTGGATGACAAACTAGGAAATCAAGTGGAATTTTATTTCGTTTAAGACGTCTTTAAGTGTCAGTGGGCCAATGCTGTCCTCTGGTGGTCACAACCATTAATAATACAAAGAGTTTTACAGTCTTTTCAAAGGTGTCATATCGTATTATTATTATTATTATTATTTTCAATTATTTTCCTGATGAGGTTTTATTTATATTTATTTATTTAATGACTAATGACCACTGTTTTTATAAGCCTATGAATTAAACAAGCTGGGGTTTTTTTCTGCTGTGCCTTTAAGAGATTCACATAGAAATTAATGTTTGTTCAGATGCCACAGAGCGAGTTTACAGCTAAATATATTAATAAAAGACAACATTGGCTTTATAAAACTCTCTAAGTCAGTTTTAATATGCTCTTAATAAAACAAATAGACAAAATCCACATTCTTAGTTGTAGTCCTTATAAGAACCTTAAAAAGAACCCGTTGTGCTGTGAACCTTGAAATGGAAATTCATTTTTATTTACATATTATTTTTTTCAATACCAGTTCCGTTTAAATCCAGTTTTTTTTTTTTTTTTACCTCAACACCGCTCTCTTGTGGACAGAAGTATTTCTGTTGAGTTGTGGCTTAACTTTATTGTTTTTGACAGTAAAATAGAAATAGACAACCGACAAAAGCACATAACAAGGTCAACAGAAAACATGAAAATCACATTATTTCTGCTAACATTTTCCTGATTCTATGAGAGATTATTAAAATAGTTAAAGTCTCACATGCATAATTAGGTGTTATATGTATTTGATATTTACTTGCCCCTAAACATCACAGTAAATTGGTTTATAAAAGCAATATCGCTCTCTTAGTAGTGCTATTGGCCTCAATTTGAGTTCATATATTTTTAAGATTTTGAGATGTTAAGAACTTAAACAATGAGAGAGACACAATCGACTTTATATTTTCCTGTTACATATCTTTGTTAGCGTTGAGTCTCGTGGTTGTTCAGAACTTGAAGCTGCTGTAGATTCATATCAAGAAATAGTTTCAAGCTGTTTCTGTTTCTGTTATTTCCATGAACAAGAAGCTTTAATAATCCTTAAAAGTGACAAAGTAAATTTAGATTCAACATTAAAACAATATTTCACCCAAAACATAACTGTCTCATGTTTTTCTCCATTTTGTTGCATCGTTTTTTTAAGCATGACATTGATGAAAGCAGATATCAGGGTAATAATCTGCCAGTGTGTCTCTGTATGATTCTGGTTCTCTAGATTTGGAGTTCATTGTGGAATCATTGAAAAGGTTTAATATTAATATTTAATAATTTGTGTCTAATGATGATAAGTGTTTAACACTAAATGTTCACTCCAAAGTACACCAAGGGGATAGGGATGATGACTTCCATTTGGAATTTGCCATTTTGGTTTCGGTACGCATACAGTCCCTATACTGTATATAGTGCTGTGCAGCCATTGAAATGTTTAGCGACTTTACATTACAGTCTAAAAAGGATGAAGTGTATAATAAATGTGTAACATATGAACAGTGAATGTAAACTTACCAGTGAAGTATACTCTGGTGTTGTTGCTGTATTTTGGAGGAAAGTCTGTGGTCACACAGTAATACACTCCTAATTCATCAACAGAGACATTATTTATGAACATATGAAGTTTACAGTGCACTGAATTATGTTTAAATCTATTATTGTAGTAATGAGGAGTAGTGGAGAAAGTGCGTAATATCAGGAGAATCTGGTAGTTTCAGTAATAACCAGTTAACCTCCGTTACATCAAAATCACAGTTTATAGTCACATTTTGACCCAAATCTGTTAGTTGATCTGTTAAAGTCTCTGCAGCTCGACACCATATGAGCAAATCTGTGAAATAACACCCACACACACAATATGAATTATTATGGTCTCATAAAACATTATAAATCAACTAATAAAGAACAATAACAGCTGAAGCTGCATGATCTTCAGGATATTCAAACACGTCATGATTTAGTCTTGACTAGTCTAGACTTCAGAGGCAAGGGAGTCAGTGTCTCCTCAAAAAAATTGGATGAGAAAAAATTTATAGTACAAAAATAAAACACAAATATTACAAAATATGACGCAAACAGGCATATCCAACAGCGACCCCAGCAGGAAGTCAGCATCTCTCTCGCTCCCCTGAGTCCACTGAGTTTTAAGTGACCCCCTAAAGCATAAGTTTGGTGGGAGGTAATTGAGAATGAATGGGGGAAAGTTATGGGAGAGGAGGCAATGCCTCAATTGTGATATGATTTGACATGACTGGTTATGATTGGCTATGATTGGTTCATGCTATTATGAGATGCTGATCCAGGAAGGCAGGAAGACGAGGGATTCAGAATAATCAAGTTCTTTAATGGTGCAAACGTATTCAACAACAGAATAAACACATGGCCAAGATAATCTGAATGCTTATAAAGAAAACGGAAACAAAGGAACAAAGAAGATGATTAATGCAAAACAGGTGAATGGAATAAACGATGATTAACTAATGACAGGAAACCGACCAAATAAGGACAAACAGGAGATAAACTGAAACCAACACGTGACAGATATCCCCCCCCCCCACCGGAAGATGCGTCTCGCACCGTAACAGTCACATCAGGGGGGGAGGACTACATATACACAGGAGCTAATTAGGCAAACAAGACAAACCCGGGAACAATCAGACTATTCAACAGGGAAAACTACAAAGGACTACAAATATGGCACTAGAAACAGGAAACAAAATCCAGATATGACACAGGAAGCATGTCATATACAGTAACATTTAAGTAGATTTGTTTTATTGATTTAAGTTTGAACTTTTTGTCAAATCTCTTTGAAACATAAAACAAAGTATAGAAATATACAAGAAAATGTCATGATTTCATGAAATTGTTGGGGGAAAATGGTGCAAGGAATGAAATGTATGTTCAGAAATTCCAGCTGATGCATGATTTAATATTAAGTAAAAGTAACCCATTTTACCAGTATTTCACCAAGCGATTTGAAGATCAGGAGAGAAGGTAGGTACCCCCCCCCCCCCACACACACACACACACACCACCACTGTTAAGGTATCTTAACCACTTGTATTGGAACACCAAGCTGCATCTCGGCAATATAGTAACAGCATGCAGGAAGGGCATCAGACAAGGTGACCCAATATCCCCAATCCTCTTCGTCTTGGTAATGGGAGAGGTGCTTGAGGAGGCTGTCGGAATTGCGTGGGGGGAGGAATGGATTGGATCCATAGCATATGCAGATGGTCTGATCCTGCTGGCCGATACCCCTGGACAACTTCTGAGGAAATTGGATGGTCTTTGCAGAGGAGTGCAGTGGGCAGGCATGTCGCTCAACATGAAGAAGTCCGCGACTTTGACTAATCTGAAAGATGGCCGGAGGAAACATCTAGTGCTGGCACCAAGCCTGTACTCAGTGAACGACAGAACCATCCCTACAATGAGCGTCTCTGATACACAAAGGTAACTGGGTGTCCACTTCAAATGGAAGGGACGAACAACCCTGAAACAGACAAAGGAAGTGGAGAAAACGTTACAGGAGATTACAACAGCACCCCTGAAGCCGTACCAGAGAGTAGAGGTTACACACAACTTTATGATCCCAAAACTCTTGCACGAGCTGATACTGGGATGTGCCCTTTGAAACACCATCTCCCGAATCAATAAGATGATTCAAAGATCGGCAAGGGCATGGCTCCAGTTGCCTAAGGACACATCTCTGGGCTTTCTACATGCACTAATAAAATCAGGCGGCCTGGGAATCCCAAGTTTGGGAACAACAATTCCCATACTTCAGAAAAAACGATTTGAGAGACTGTTAATGAGTCAGAATGCCACTGAAAGAACTCTAACTAAATTCCATTCCTTCAAGACAACCTTGCGCAGGATTAATCTACCATGCAAAATAGGAAAGGAAACAGTGTGTTCCTCTGAGGAGGCAAAAGAGGAATGGACAAAAATGTTGAAAACGTCTGCGGATGGCAGGACATTGACTCTGCAAATTACATCTGGGTATCCAAGCCCAATAGAGTCTTCCCGAGATTGCACCTGAGGGGAATCCAGCTCCGAGGGGATGTACTCAACACCAAAGCAAGAGCCTCCAGATGAAGAGGGAAGTCCCCCAACAAGCTAGCATGTCATGGGGCCTGCCATGCAAGAGAAACTCTGAACCGCATACTTCAGATATTTGAAATAACTCATGATGCCAGATGTGCCCGACACAATCAGATTGCAAAATAATTAGAGAGGATGTTAAGGAAGAAGGCAGCCCAAACATGGATCGAGCCCATCATTCCCACCAAGAGAAGCTTCATAAAGCATGATCTGTTAGTGGACACAGGACAGCATGCCACAATCCTTGATATTTCTGTAGTAGCGAACCCCCGGATGGAACAGAGCCACAGGCTGAAGATTTGTGAAATATGGCTCCCAGGAGAATGCCATGGCTATAAGAGCCTGGATGGCAACAAACACCTCTTTAAAACATCTGCCGGTCATTATATAAAGCTGAGGACTGATGTATGGTCCTAGAGGAAGGGGACTGTGGGCTATGGGCTTTTCTACTAGAGACCTTTCCGATCTATGCCTGCTAGCAATAGCCAGATATTTTAAATGCTTTGATGTATATACCTGTGGAACCTAGAACCAGGAAGACTTGTCACGCAAATACGACCCTGTAGCGATTCACTTGCCACAACTAACTACCTAGTGCCTCTTTAGGTGCCTCAAGCATCAGTGGAATGCAATCACCACTAGGGACAGGCCGACTTGAAAACGAGTTGTGAATAGTCAAGTGCAAAGTCCACAAGTATGGGTATTTGGACAGGACATAAGTTTCCTGAGGTTGCATACTTCACTCACCTGTGTCTTATTTAGTTGCTAGTTTAGTCAATATATTTATATCCCTCAGTTTCAGTTGTCATTTGTCCATTTTTGCTGCTAAATAGCAGGGCTGCACAATCTTGTTCCTGGAGGTCTTCCTACCCGCAAAGTTCAGCTTCGACCCTGATCAAATGGTGCATTCAATTCATGTTGGATACATCGTATTTACAAGTTGAATGCACATGAACACCACCACAAAGTCGTTATTACGAGTGGGAAACTCAAAATGTTCTTTAAGCCCCGAGTTTCTGAGTTGGGGGAGTGTCAGTGAGAAAACAGATCGGATACAATGGACGCAGCCAAAGACTATAGATATGCAGCGTCTGTACTGACAGTAAATTTGTTAAAATTACTAAAACGATTATTTTTGTAATGTAAAATAAAACCTTATAAGTTACATATACAAAGTATTATATTATTGTATAATTGCCATACAATAATAATAACAATATGATTATTCAATTTACATCACCTTCATAAATTGAATTAAAAAAATTAAAATAAAATTAAAAACAGAAAAAAAGCAAAAACACAATGATGCACATTTTGTATTCATCATTTTGTAGATGTAGAAAACAGTTATTGAATTTTATGTAGAAAAGTTAAATAATTTTATTCCCACCAAAGTGACTTGACAGAACCTGCGTTCTGCAGCTAAGTAGGGCACCAATAATTAATTCCCACCCCACAAGGTATTCTTCATCTGCCACCGGTCACATCCTGACTCCTAGATTCCCTGGTCATGAGTTTGTCGTCCCCTTGACTTCATTGTGGACTTCCGGGTCTGTGGCTATGCCTAGACTCTCCAGTATCCTTGCTCCCACCAACTCCGCCTCAGTCTTCTAAGCCTCCAGCTCCGCCTGGGTCCTCTGGTCCCCTGGTTCTCCAGCTTGACTGACTTCACCTCAGTCTTCCATCTTCACACATCTGACCTGGGTACAGGTCTGCATGTCTTCCTCACCAACCAAGCACATTTTCATCCCAGGGGTCTTTGCCCGCCTTCCTAACCCAATATTAGCCATCATCACCTCCTTCCTCCACTTTAGTATTAGATTGGTTTATGGCACCAGGAGTGATGTACCAGGAGGGAATATAATGTGTTTTATTTCTGTTTAGGACTTTTTTCATCCCTTTTGTTTTTATTTTCATATTTCCTGTTTGTAGTTCCTTTTCTCTTGGTTACCTTGGTTTCTGATCATGTCATGCGTTTCTATTCTTATTTTAGCACTTGTGGTGGTCTTGCTTGGTTGCTAGTTTAGTCTATATTTATAGCCCTCAGTTTCAGTTGTTATTTGTCAATTCGTGTTGCTTTATAGCGTGGTTTTCTGTTCTCCAGCATTTTGCCTGTACTCCTGAGTGTTTTGTTTTCATTTAATAAAAGACATAAAGACAACCTGCTATTGTTTCATGTAATAAAATGTGTTTGGGTTGAGTCTTGAGGTTGTTCAATATCCATAAAATTAAGCTGTTGTATCTTAGATTTAACATTAATGCAATAGTTCAACAAAAAAAATGTTATTCTGTTCTTATTTAGTCGGTCATGAATTTTTTTAAGTTTATGTAGCTTGATAGAAGGAAATTATGACCTTTATTTATTTAAGAGCATATAGTTAACAACATGAGGGCAAATAAATGAGACAATTTTCATATTTAGGAGAAACGTCAAATGAAGCCACACATCTCTAACTTTATAAAGTGTATGAATATTTTAGAAAATTAAATAGAATCAATTTATTACAATTCATTTCATATTTTTACAATGTTTTGCTATGAACAAGTCTTTTACTACTGTATGTATAGTATTGCAATGGTTCTCCACTAGTTTTCTTCAAGTGGTGTCTCAACACAATAACAAAAAAATAGATACTGACATTTATAATCAGAAAATGCACAGACCAAGCATTATGCAAAATTAATAACATGACATGCTGAACATGAAAATTTTTTTTATTTTAGTAGAGTTTCATTGAGACTTTAATATCAACAACAAAATATATGCCACATTTCTGCAAACTATGAAAACTGAAGTAGCACAAAACTGCATGTATAAGAATCGCCTCTAACATGCAAAAAAAAAAAAAAAAAAAAACTCACTGGCCTATGGTACACATTAATTCCCACTGCTAGCATGAACATCCCAGCGTAAAAAAAAAAAAACTATTCAAAAAGGATAGGGATAATACTTAATACCATCTTCCACTAAAACCATTTGAAGACTAAAAACATAAGACTAATTTAGTGACACCCTGATTTACAATAATTAAAACGATAATATTCATATGCAGTTCATATTTATAATGAATAATATTTCATACAGTTTTTACTGGCTGTACAACAGAGTAGGGGTTCTGGTCCTGACAAGGCCTGTTTCTACTTCGGCGCTTGGTGAAAACAACTTCAGCATACTGAAAGACGACAATATAGAAATAAAAATAATGCACAGTCAGTCATTGATTATCAGAAAATAAAGCCTAACAGGATGATATACAGTTTTGCAGTAATTGTACAAAAAATAAAAAAGTTGACGAGCATGTTGTAACTGATCAATCAGAATTTGAATGTTTTGTGCTATTGTAGTATTCACATCATGCAAGTCATATAATGTATGCTATCTAAAGTCTAAACTGTAAAACACTAAGGTATGACTGCAAAAATAATCAGGACAGCTTAAATGGAAATGAATATTAAAAGTAATTTAGTTAGTTAAAAGTATCTTACCTGTGGATCATTTGTGTTCTGAGCTGCTGTGGTACTTTGAGGTTTCTCTGAAGTATTTTTAGATCTAGTTGCATCGAGGCAGCACTTCACCAAACCTGAAATAGCTCTGCATTTAACATCACTTTAATAATCTAACACATTTTGACATGTTGTCTCCTTCAATGATACTGTAACTTAGTGAAAATATATATATATTTTTAAAGTTCTCACCTATGACTGCAATGATCAAAAGCATATTCAGCAGGAGAGATGTGATGATCAGAATTATCCATGGTGTCTGGTGTTTATCATTTAATTCTGTCGGATTCCTGTGGACTGAGTCTGTAAAACATTTCTAATACCTTCAATCTTTAATTTCAGTCTTTAACAGAACAATGAACAGTATGTACAGTATGGAAATCCATAACTCACCGCTGCTGCAGACTTCTGTGCTGTTGTTGAATTTTTGTGGTTCACTAGTTTTGACACAATAATAAACTGCTAATTCATCAGTGCTGATATTTCTGATGAACAGACTGCTGTTAGTTTTCACTGAGTATTTGAGTTGGAATGTGTTATATTTATCTCCTTCATATGTGCTATTGCAACTGCATAAGTAGTACACTGGAGGATCTGGTGATTTGTGTCTGTACCAGTAAATCTCCTCTATATCAAGATCACAGGTTATATTCACATCAGCTCCTAAAGTTACTGCTGTGTTTGTTAGACTCTCTGTGGCTTGAGACCACATCAACAGATCTATGAGAGAAATCATAGAAAATATGAGATATTATAAATAAGATATAAAAATGTAATAAACCCCATTTACTGATTCAAATCAAATGTGATGTGGTAAACTCACAGATGTGAAGCTGTATGATCTTCATCGTCTGATTCAGATGAATTTCTTCTATACTGTCATCATTCAAACATCTCTTACTGTGAGTGGAAACACTATGAAATCTCGACCACACAGACAAGAGAGGAAGTCAGAGCTGGGTTTCTCTGATTGGACTAACAAATTTAGCTACATTTATGTTGAAGGTAATTGGTAGATGTGTGTGCTGTACGTAGGGTTGAGGAATAACAAAGTACGTGTAATGTCGTTACGCATTTAAAATACTAAATATGAATAACCGTATTTCATTAGTGTTACATTTTACAGTTTTTTTACAATAATTTTTGCACTAATATAACCTTCATGCCAATTTTTAAAACTCTAGATGCACATTTTCAAACCACTTAACACTTTCCAAATGCTTTGATACAATACATATGAGCCCAAGAGCTTTTTGTTCACTAAAATCTCTGGTTCAAAATGACACAACTTAACTTCAAAGTATTAGCCTACGATTTCTAAATGCTACTCACGCATTACATCTGAATTGAGTGTCTATTCATTTCATTACAATGATCTAACCATCAACTGATACAACTGCTCAAAATGCTACATAACTGTTGCATTAATTTGAAGCATAGTTTTTTTGGAAAATGATGCAAAATATGAAATTTTTAGATTGTGAAAGTGAAGCAGCTGAGGACTGAGTATGTTCGGGTATTATCAGTTTCAAGATGCCTGTTGTTGGGAGAAAAAAAAAGAAAAAAAAAAAATCAATGTTATCAGTGTTTGTTTTTCCTACAATAAATGTCTTTAGAGGGCGATAGAGCTGGAAACTGATGAAAACCATTCATTTTTTTGGATAATGCAGGCTTTAACCTGGCCATGACATGGAGGGGAGCCCAGCAGTTGAGAGGGGCCCAGAACGATGGTCGCTGGGGGGTCTGACCACCACTGAATGTGATTTTGAGGTTCCCCATAGCAAAATCAGTGCAATGGGCCCAAGATTTATGGAAGCACATGTTAGCAAAATTCAATTTGAAATGTAATATGGAAAATGTATTTTGTATTTAACTTTACATTTTCCCATACATGTGCAACATTTCGTGCAAAATGAAAATTAAATTATATAATTTAAATTTGCCATTTTCTACACTAGTTTTAATATGCAAATTAAAAACATTTTAAAGTTTCATAAGTTGCAAAATTAAAATGAAAATATATTATCCAAATTGATTAGATATTTAACATGAAGCAAAAACTGTAGCAAAATTATCATAATGCTGGTGCATTTAGACTTACGGGTAGGACACATGAGATTGCATTTTCCTCGTGATACCATGTTATAATTGAAGAAAAATGCAGTGAGAATTTCAAAATGCATTCTTAGCCAAAGGTGCAGCAAAAGGGTAGCAAAATGGTGATTTAAATGTCTTTTATTTTTCTTAAATGCTTTGACACTTACATATTAGGGGTGGGACTCACCAGAGGCCCCACGATACGATATTGTCATGATGCAATATTATTGCGATTTTAAAATAAAAAATGTGAACACTTTTAACACCACTATAAATGTATCCAAACAAGTAATGAAAAGTTCTGCTCACACTTGTGGTCTTCATCCTCATTTGGACACTTGGGCCAAATACAAGGAAATACGTTGTCAAGTGCAAAGACCGCAAGTGTGCGTATTTGAATATGGGGTTAGTCTTTAAAGGGAAACAGGTTTTATTATAGTTAAGAAGGTTCTCAATCCCCCTGTTGATCTACACTCAAACAGAAGGTGGCAGTAGTACAGCAATAAGCTGGATGCCTTATAAAAAGTAGAGAAAATGGGTTAACAAGGAGGGTGGGGTCAAGAATAATAGGCAGTAGGGATGGGAAGGTTCACCGATTCGCTCTGTGCATCGAAATAAAAGTTAATGATGCAATGTTTTGAATTCACAAAAAAGTTGTGCATCGGATACAAGTTGGCAAATGTATCGCGATGCATCATTTCTAACATATTTGCATTGGTAAAAACTGATTTATTTATATATAAATTACTATTGGATGCGCCATACTTTTGTTTAGAAACTGACCAATATTCGGTGACCAATATTTTATATATAGATTGATTTCTCCTTTCTAAACTGTTTACTTAACTTTTGTCATTTAGCAGACGCTTTTGTCCAAAGCGACTTACAGATAAGAAAAAGTAAATAAAAGTAAAAGTTACAACTCTATAAATACTATATACCCACATATTTGAGAAAATAAAGAAATTAAATACAACTGACACATGCATATAACGTTTCAATAATAAACAAATGAAAAAACTAAAATAAAAAGCGATACTTCTATCCCTTGCCGGTGTCCCTGCCCGGTGGAGTCGCACGGTAGAGTTGATGGTCTTTACACTCTTCACACGACGACTGCCGCGGTATAATAACCTTTTTTATACCAATCCAACAAATCACCATTTCAATTCAGCTGGACCCACTTTCCTGTTTATCAACTAAAAATGGCCAAGCAAGTGCACACACTGACAAGATACGCGATACAGTACGAGACCAAACGCGATTTCAGCACCTCTCAAAACAGTAAACAAAAATAAGCGTTTCCTAGCAACGGCAAATGCGCTAAACACTGAGACAAGTAAATACACTTACAAGCTGATTTTAAACTTCCGCTGACAGACTGCTTCTCTTAAAGACTATTTCATTACACTGCCTTCTGCTGGCGCTTGAACCCACTTTCCTGTTTATCAACTAAAAATGGCCAAGCAAGTGCACACACTGACAAGATACAGTTTCTCAAGCATGTTCTCTCGTCACCACTGCTGAGTGAATATGACGAATCACAACACTAAGGGAACTGAGGAAAAGGGATTAAAGTCCAAAATCTGACTTAACCCTGAAAGAACCTAACAAATCAATCGGGGCTAAAGCGGTTCTACAAATGAAGTTCACAAACTAATTTGTAGATCATGGATCAAATCGGCAAACAACGAATATATATTTGTGCCGTTTAATCTATTTGAGACATTGTTTTCCTCAGTGCATAACTGACGTCTCAGGTATATTTTTCATGCCATGTCATACAAATATATCCATTTTACTGTCAGGAGTGAGTGAGTGAATGAGCGCTGCTGGGCGCACGCATGCTAAACCGAGGGAGCGCAATAGAATAGTGGCACAATAATTCTGAGTAAAATATGCATTTTGCTAAATTATTTGTTGTTGGACATTAAATGTGCCTTTTGTAGAACTTTAAACCAACATATAAGTGTATTTTTATGATAGCAGCACAGAGAGTGTAGCCAGGAATCACAACATGGGGGCCCAGAGAAAATCAGGTGGGCCTAGCCTAAAATGCATTGGTTATCAAAATAGGTCAGCGCAACTACACCTGCTTGAATACTGCACCGTTTAATCAGAGCATAAGCCTGTATGTCATCAAGCAGTGTTAAGAACATTACGATAAGAACAGCATGCACGGCGGCCACACCACCCACGCATCTGGCAGACACAACACCATCATCAAATCAGCAGCACAGTATGTAAAACCCATGCTTGGTCATATTCTGGCTCAGCAGCCACATAAATAAACGACAGTGAATATAAGAAGCTACATACTAGGTTAAAGTCAATTGGCTTACTTTTGACGGTAGACAATGTTTCTACTTTATTCAGCTTAGCTACCACAATGCCTTTGTCCATATTAAGGTTTTCTAGCAGGTCAAGTTACTTCTATGAGTCCGTTTTCTACTTTCTGCAAAAGAGTGCCCTCTGGCTTCGAGTATGAATGAAACATACACTGCATGAGATTGTTCTGTAATGTTCACATCTCATTTTAGATACGAAAAAAACGTCAGGTCATGCATAGGCTATCTGGTATCTTTGCACTTAAATCTGGATTTATTCACACTAGGCCTTGAAAATCTCTGTCGTTAAGTATTGTGATAATTGCAACAATTCACTCATTAGGCTACCTTGTAAAGCAACTGACTGGATGGGCCTGACTGACAGGGCCCTCCCGTAGCTATGCGACTGGATAGCAGTAACTGTAAAGGGACTATTGAAATGGGTAAATAAAGTGTAAGCTAATACACTCCTAATTACGAAGCTCAAATGAGTTAATGTGTGTTTCTTATAACAGTTAAAGTGTAGTCTTTTTCTTTATCATTTATTATTTTTTTATTTAGTGATTTCAATGCTTTAAAGAGCAATGTTATGTGTAATCTTCTAATGTTCTGCTATCCGTTCTGCTAACTATAAAAGGTACAGCTGTCATAAAACCAGAGAGAAAGGCTGCATGGCTATAGTATGTGAGAGAGTCAGTGATAATATTGCATTCCTATTGGTCAGTATTAGAGGAACTCTGCCTCACAGTTAGCCTGCCTCAGACCAGGTTAGTTTCCCAGCAAGTTGCCACAGTGAGTGAGGTTGATGCTAAATACTACTGTATGCTATATGGAACCAAATCATTTGACAATGAGTCAGACTTACTGAAATAAGCCTGGCTTATTTTCTACCTGGTCTCATGGCATTTTTGTACCTGGGTGCACTTTTTAGCAAGACACGAAATACGTACATATCACTGCAGTTACCAAAAGAAATGAACACTAGAGGCAGTAAAGCGTCGACACCTTGTATTCCGTTTCACAAATTTACAGAGTTTCGATTTAAAGTGTAATTTCCGCACAATTACTTGAAGAATATCATGTTATGACTTCAAAACAATATTAATATTCTGGGAGAATTAGGCTTTTGAACGTTAGCGTCACACATAACCCATAGAAATGAAGCTGGATTTCATAGACTCTATGAAAA
Source organism: Barbus barbus (assembly GCF_936440315.1). Lineage (NCBI taxonomy): Eukaryota > Metazoa > Chordata > Actinopteri > Cypriniformes > Cyprinidae > Barbus > Barbus barbus. The sequence continues at coordinate 25,609,149 of NC_136737.1, read as the reverse complement.
CCCATAGAAGACGATAGGTTTGTTCGGTAGCTCACGGAGTACGGAGACGAATTTGAGAAGCGAGGATCTCTGGTTTGAATCCCGTGTAACCACGGTTGGACAAAGCAGTTCAAATCTGCATAAGGAATTTAAAATGGTACGGTTGCATCAAATACGTTTTTATATTAGTTTTGCATTTGTTAACACTATCGGGTAGCTTTAGGGTTGGGTTTAGTGTAGGGCATATTTCCAACACGATAGAGCATTAATTTTTAGCGACAGTCTCCAGATTTTTCAATTCCGAACCGCCGCCGTACGTTCCTGAAGCAATGTAAAAACACAGCAATACATACCTATATCAACATAATAAAAGCGTGCCAGGGTTTACGTATTGAACCTGTGTTTTAGCGCCACTCAGTGGACATTTTTCTTTGAAACTGCGGCGGAATGTGCAGTTAGGTACATAAAAACAGAGTGCACAAAAGGTACATATTTTTTTGGTAAACTTCTTTTAGAAAACAGGCCTGAAGGCATTAGAAGTCAGAAGAAACTTAAGTAAATTTATGATTTGCTGCATGTCTGAACCAAAGAAATAAATGTGATTTTTTTTTTTTCATTGCATTGCATCTAATTGCATTGTGTTGAATCGAAAAAAAAAAAACGCACTGCATCATAAGAGGTGTGCATCATATTGTATCGGTAGCTGCTTCATATGTATCTTTAATGTTTCAAATCGTTGGCTATTCATTGAAATGCATAACACATCGGCCTCAGTTATGAGATGCGCATCCCTAATAGACAGGGGTTGTGGCTAGAAGGGATACAGCTAGAACCAGAAGCGGACAATAAATTTAATTTTCTCCCTATTAGATTTAATAATGCAAAATAATAGTATAGTGTTACAAAAATGACGCTATATTGAGCATGCCCAGTATCTACATCTGTATACCATCTAGCCTTAACCTACGGTGGCTGAGAGAGCTCAACGCGCTGCCATTTCAGAAAACATATGTAAATAGAAAAAGCAACAACAAATCTAGAAACCATCATCAGTTTGACAGCAGGTGGTGAAAATGCTCACAATACAACCAAATAAATTTTATTTGCAGTGCGCTTCTTTGTTTGGTTGTGTTGTGACCATTTGCAACGTGTGCGTTGTAAAATTGAGGAAGTTGTTTTCTTAATTTGCAGATGTTTTTCTATTTGCAGCGCATTGAGCTCTCTCGGCCACCGTATTAACCATAGACAGGGGAGTATATGGTACATAGAAACACAAAAAATAAAGGCATGTGCCCACACAAAAACAGCAAACAGGAGTATTAGGTCTCTGTCACCAGACTATAATAAACCAGACTGAAGTGACAGAATCCTGATATAAACAGATGTGTAAAAGTAATATTACTCTCTTAATAGTGCCAATGACCTAAATGCAGTATCAGTATATACGCTTACTTATATTAACATTTTAAGCCTTACTTGAACATTGCTACTCTATAGTTTCATGTGACATGTTAGATTATACTCACAGAGTTGAAGCTGCATGATCTTCAGGATGTTCAAACATAGATATGAAACTTTACCTCAGAGCTTCCAAGATAACGGGGTTATTTTAACCACAATCAAGAGGAAGTTAAGGCATGTTTGAGCTGACCACACAGTTTTAATCTCAATCATTAATTTTTATGTATTAAGAATTAATCTCTAATTTCATATGGTTACCGTAGTAGTCGGGAAACAGGATTAATGAACAATGCAGGATGGTTTATTGATATATCAGAGTAAATAAAGCAGATGAAGGGGAGTTGAGACTTGAATGAGATGTAGAATCTCAGATATACTGAGAGATGTTGTATCTTGCCAGGAATTTGTGGAAGCAGCACACACCCCAGGATGACGGTGGAGACGAAGGACGATGACAGATGGAGGAAGACAGACGATGGAGACACAGGGAACCAACGATGGAGAGGAGCAGGAGGCAAGTAGTCTTTCAGGCAAGTCTTTGGTAAGAAGCGTCAAAGAGCTAGGAGAGTCTACTTCGCGTAAGCGAGATCCGACAACTGACTGGAGCGGGGAGTGTGCTTAAAGTAGTGCTGGAGTGATTAGGAGCTGATGAGGTGCAGGTGGCTTGAATTACTAATCAGGTGATTCCAGATGAGGGCGTGCGTAGTGATTAGAGAGGGAGAAGGACAGACAGACTCGCAACATTACCTCCCACTCCCGGAAGGCGCATCCCGCGCCGTAATAGTATCACCGGGGAGGGGGGTGGGCGCCCTGGAGGCTGGTGCAGGGCAGGGACACTGAGGAAACCTTTAGGGCGGATCAGGGGACTCCGGTGGCCATATTTCTTCTGGCATACTGGGCCAGGGAACCATAGTGGATTTCCCCTCGGCCACTATGGTTGTCAAACAAGAGCTGTGCAGATGTTAGATGTTTCAATATTTATACAAAATATACAAAACAATCATTATGCCAGCCAAAAAAATCTCATTAGCACATTTATTGTGGTTTGTTTCCTTGATTTCCAGTTGTATGTCAAATCTCTATAAAACATAAAACTGCAGAACTAGCAGAAAAAAAGATGTAATGACAATGTTACATAATCTGGGAATGAAATGTATTTTCTGAAATGCCAGCTGATTTATGATTAAGTATAATGTCGCATGAAGATTGCAAAGGTAAAAAAGCTGTAAATAAATCTACCTCTCTGCATTTAGATATCCTAAACTTAAAAGATATATGAAAATTTGTATTTCAGTTTGTATTTATAATGTATTTTACATCGTACATTGGCCGTAGACAGTAGTACTTTGCTCTGGACCAGGCCTGGTGTTACTATCAATGTTAATATCAATCTCAGCACACTGAAAGAAGATAACAATATAATAAGAGATGTGTACATTCAGCTGGTCATTACTGCAAATAAATTCTCATCATATAGGAAGAGGTTTATTTTACATTTATTTAGGTATTTAAAACACACTTTTATTTTTTTCCAATCACAGTCGAGTATTTCAGCAAGTCATGTAACAGCATAGCATATACAGTGCTGCTTGAAAGTTTGTGAACTCTTTAGAATTTTTTTCATAAATATGACCCAAAACATCATCAGATTTTCATATAAGTCCTGAAAGTAGACAAAGAGAACCGAATCAAACAAGTGAGAGGAAAATATTTTCTTGGTAATTTATTTGTTTAGAAAAATGAACCAGTGTTACAGATCTGTGCGTTGCAAAAGTATGTGAATCTTTGCTCTGTGAATCTGTAGAGAAGACATAAGATCATATTCCCACAGATTTCACTTCCTCATGTTTCTACTGTACATCTAGTCCCTCCCTCACAACATTAAAGGACTGATTATAGTCCATATCAGTCCAGTGGGTTTAGAAAGTCTTAGGCTGAATCTCACACAACCTGTAACAACATGCCATGTCTAGGATGCACTGGATGACAAACTAGGAAATCAAGTGGAATTTTATTTATTCATTTAAGACGTCTTTAAGTGTCAGTGGGCCAATGCTGTCCTCTGGTGGTCACAACCATTAATAATACAAAGAGTTTTACAGTCTTTTCCACTTTTGAAAGGTGTCATATTGTATTTTTTTTTCAATTATTTTCCTCATGATGTCCACTTATAAAGTCAAGTTTTATTTATATTTATTTAATGACTAATGACCAGTGTTTTTATGAACCTATGAATTAAACAAGTAGGGGTTTTTTCTGCTGTGCCCTTTTCAAATAGAAATCCATGTTTGTTCAGATGGCCACAGAGCGAGTTTACAGCTAAATATATTAATAAAAGACAACATATTAATGCGATGATCAGAAGCACATTCAGCAGGACAGATGTGATGATGGTCAGGTTTCTCCATTGAGTCTCATGTTGTGGAGCATCACCTGATTCTGTCTGATTCCTGTGGACTGAGTCTGTAAAAGGTTTGTAGTTCAATCTTGATTGATTTTCAGTCTTTAACAGTGCAATGAAACTGCAAAAATATAAGCCCTTCATAAAAGTATAAAGTACTCAATATGGAAATCCATCATATTTAAAAATACATTTGAAATGAGAAAATAACTTACCACTGATGTAGATTTTGGTGCCGTTGCTGAATTTTTGTGGTTCACTAGTTTTGACACAATAATAAACTGCTAATTCATCAGTGCTGATATTTCTGATGAACAGACGACTGTTAGTTTTCAGTGAGTATTTGAGTTTGAAGATGCTGTTTTCATAATTAGCTCCTTCATTAGTGCTGCTGTAAGTGCGTAAGATGAACACTGGAGGATCTGGTGATTTCTGTCTGTACCAGCAAATCTCCTCTATATCAAGATCACAGGTTATATTCACATCAGCTCCTAAAGTTACTGCTGTGTTTGTTAGACTCTCTGTGGCTTGAGACCACATCAACAGATCTATGAGAGAAATGAAAACACATTTATTAATATATAAAATTAAAATAAATCTAATTTACTGATGTAATCAAATCTAATGTTATAAACTCACAGATGTGAAGCTGTATGATCTTCATCGTCTGATCCAGATGAATATCTTCTATACTGTCATCATTCAAACATTTTGTATACTGAGCGGAAACACTATGAAACCTCGACCACACAGAGAAGAGAGGAAGTCAGAACTTCTCTGACAGGACTTCAGCCATCTTTAGTCCTGTAAACTGAATGCACTAAATGCAGTTTATAAACAATGTAAAATACAAAAATGATGTTGGTGCCGATGGCCTCGTGGGCAGTACTTTCAAATAACAACAAATATGCATAATTCTATAGAATTGTGAATTTCAATACAGTCAATAAAAACAATTAAATGCATTCAGAAAGAGTTCAGACCCCTTCACCCCCCCATTTGTATTATATAAAGCTTTATGCAAAAATGCTTTATAATATAGATATTTATATTATTTTATTTTATTAAACAGATTTGCAAATTTATTAAAAGGAAAGAAAATAAAATATCACATTGACATAAATATTCAGCCCCTTATGAAAAGCAGCACAGATGCATCACAATTTCTCTGGATCATCCTTTCAAACAATTGTGACTACATTCAAAAAAGGCATAGTAGGCAGCAACGTTTGGCAATACAGATATAGTACAGCTCAGATATAGTACACACACACACACACACACACACAAAGAAAAAAAAGCAAGACAACTCAGTTTCTACATCTTTCCTAAAGCAGCAGAACTGTCCTGTATTGATGAAACTCAGATGGTTAATTCTAAGAGAGAAGTTCTCATAATTTAAATAAATGTGCTATATATTAGTTCATCATTTTATTATTATTAATTTTTTTTAAATATATTTTGTATTTTTAGGGTATTTTATGGTACCAAATTATATTAGTTAAAAAATAAAGTTTTATATATATATATATATATATATATATATATATATATATATATATATATATATATATATATATATATATATATATATTTTGTGCTGTCAAACGATTATCGCGGTCAGTGAGTCTCAGTCACCCCAGTCACTGCAGTCATCAGCCACCACTTATTCACGATCTCAGTCACCTGTGTTCTAATCACCCGCACCTGCCGAACTCTAATCAAGCCATCTACAAAACCCCACTCCACTCACTGATCGTCCGGTCTACCGGTCACTACAGGAACCAAACCAGACCCTACCGTCTAACCTTTGTGCTTTCTCCCAGATATTCCCAACGTTTCTCCACCGCTCCTGATCTCCACCGCTCCCTGGATTCCCCCTTGTGCCTGCTATTCCTTCCCTGGCATCGGCTAGCCTGCCAACCGGCACTCATTCCCTGACTCTGCTCTCACATAACCCCTGGACTCTCACTTCTGTTATCATTAATAAAGTCACTTGTTACCTTACTCCTCTGTGTCTCCTAGCCTGTGTCAGAAGACCGGACCAAACACAACGGTAGCGTGTCATGGAGTCCCGGTCACAATCGGCCGCTGACAAGCTGGAGGAGCTGGTTAACACCATCCGCACCTCCCTCCTGCCGGCGCCAGCTCCTCCACCTGCCTGTACAACTACTCACCCCAATATCCTCTGTTTCAGTCTCCGCCCTGGTCGACTCGGGCTCCTCTGTGAATTTCATCTCGCAAGCCCTCCTAAACCACCTCAACCTTCCCCGCAAGCGGCAGCCCCAGGAGCTCCGAGTCGAGATCATTCAGGGAAAGCCCTCCGGCCACTACGAGTACCGGGTTATGCCGTACGGCCTCTCCAACTCACCGTCCGTCTTCCAAGGCTTCATGAATGAGGTGTTCCGGGAGTTCCTCCATCAGTTCGTGATCGTATACATCGACGACATCCTGATATACTCCCGGAACCTGGCCGAACATCGCCACCACGTGAAACAGGTCCTCCAGCAACTCCGAGAACATCAGCTATACTTGAAATTGGAGAAGTGCGAATTCCATCGCTCCACCGTGCAGTTCCTCGGGTACTCCATCAGCTCCTACGGGATTGAGATGGACCAGGGGAAAGTACAGACCATCCTCGACTGGCCTCTACCTGAGTCTGTAAAGGAACTGCAGCAACTCCTCGGATTCGCCAACTTCTACCGAAGGTTCATCCATCTGTTCAGTCGGCTCGCAGCCCCCCTCACCTCCATGCTGCGCGGCAAGCCCAAGTCTCTGTCCTGGAACCCCGAAGCCCACGAAACCTTCCAACACCTCAAGCAAGCATTCAGCACGGCCCCCATCCTTCGTCACCCAGACCCCCAGGTCCCCTTCATGGTCGAGGTGGACGATTAAACCACGGGAGTCGGGGCCGTGCTGTCCCAGTCTCACGGTGAGCCTCCCTGCCTCCATCCTTGCGCCAACTTCTCCCGGAAACTGACCCCTGTGGAGCAAAACTATGACATCGGGAACCGGGAACTTCTAGCCATTAAACTGGCCTTGGAGGAGTGGCGTCACTGGCTGGAGGGAGCTTCATCCCCCTTCACTGTAATAACTGACCACAAGAACCTTCAATACCTCCGAGATGCTAAACGCCTTAACCCCCGTCAAGCCCGCTGGGCCCTGTTCTTCACCCGATTCAACTTCACTATCACCTACCTCCCTGGCAGCCAAAACCTCAAAGCAGACGCACTCTCCCATTTACATGCCCCGGACACGCCCGTGGAATCTGAGACCATTCTCCCTCCAGCCCTAGTCGTCAGCCCTATTCAGTGGGACCTCACTGAGCACATCCATGATGCCACCCTCACCAAACCCCTTCCGCATGGAGGTCCAGAAGGGAAGACCTTTGTCCCACCTTCCCAGCGTGCGACCCTTCTGGGCTCTGTTCATGAAGTACCGGGCTCTGGACACCCAGGCAGCCGGCGAACCCTCTCGCTACTGCAGGCTCGGTACTGGTGGCCCAGTATGGCCGAGGATGTTGACAAGTATGTCCGAGGCTGCTCAGTCTGTGCCATCTCAAAATCTCCCCATCATCTCCCAGCAGGCAAGTTGATACCCCTACCAGTTCCCCAGAGACCCTGGTCGCACATCGGAGTGGACTTTATCACAGACCTCCCTAATTCCGAAGGACACATGCGTGCTCGTGGTGGTAGACTGCTTTTCCAAGGCCTGTAAACTTATTCCCCTCAAGGGTCTACCCACGGCACTCGAGACAGCGGAGAGTCTCTTCCACCGTGTGTTTCGTAACTACGGCCTGCCAGAAGACATTGTGTCAGACCGGGGTCCCCAGTTCATCTCACGGGTCTGGAAATCCTCCTTCCATATACTGGGGGTAACTGTCAACCTGTCATCCGGGTACCATCCACAGACCAACGGCTAGACTGAGCGGAAGATCCAGGAGCTCGGACGATACCTTCGGTCATACTGCTCATCAGATCAGCACAGCTGGAACCGTTACCTCCCCTGGGCCGAGTATGCCCAGAATTCCCTCCGTCAGTCCACCACCCGACTTACCCCATTCCAGTGCATACTCGGCTTCCAGCCCCCGCTCTTCCCCTGGACCGAAGAGCCTTCGGAGGTTCCAGCTGTGGACCACTGGTTCCGACTTACCCACAATCTCAGTCACCTGTGTTCTAATCGCCCGCACCTGCCGAACTCTAATCAAGCCATCTACAAAACCCCACTCTACTCACTCACTGATCGTCCGGTTTACCGTTCACTACAGGAAGCAAACCAGACCCTACCGTCTAACCTTTGTGCTTTCTCCCAGATATTCCGACGTTTCTCCACTGCTCCTGTGCTCCACCGCTTCCTGGATTCCCCCTTGTGCCTGCTATTCCTTCCCTGGCATCGGCTAGCCTGCCAACCGGCCCTCATTCCCCGACTCTGCTCTCACGTAACCCCTGGACTCTCACTTCTGTTATCATTAATAAAGTCACTTGTTACCTTACTCCTGTGTCTCCTAGCCTGTGTCCTGACAATCACATTCAAAATAAAAGTTTTTGTTTACATAATATATGTATATGTACTTTTTATGTGTATATATAAATACACACACATACAGTGTATATTTTTAAAATATTTACGTTTACATTTATATTTTCACATTTTATATTTTATATAAATATATTTAATATATAAACAACATTTTTCTTGAATATATACATGCATGTGTTTGTATTTATATATACATAATAAATATACACAGCAAACACACATTATGTAAACACACTTTTATTTTAGATGTGATCAATGGCGATTAATCATTTGACAGCACTAATATATATATATATATATATATATATATACACACACACATATATATATACACACATATATATAATAGTGCTGTCAAATGTTAACCGCATCCAAAATAAGTTTTTGTTTACATAATTTGAGTATTGTGTATATTTTGTGTATATATATACACACACAAATGCATGTATATATTTAAGTAAAATGTTATATTTCTATATCAAATATAGAAATATATAATAAGAATTATATGAATATAAATATATACATGTAAATATTTTCAAAATATATTATGTGTGTATTTAAATATACAATTATACACAGTACATATATTACATAAACAAAAACTTTTATTTTGGATGCGATTATTTATATATTTATATATATATATATATATATATATATATATATATATATATATATATATATATATATATATACAAGTTTAATAAGTAATTGCAAGTGCTTAATCACACGGAGCTAGTCTTGCTTTCAGCGTTAAAAAATAAATAAAAAAAAAACATTAAAGTCAAAAAATGATCAAAGTGACTGAAATTATGACCAAAAGCATAGAAAGTGCACCCTAATTATGCAAAACATGTAGTTATAAATGTCATTTTAAACTTAGAATAAATGTTTTTAATATATTTCAATCATGCTACTTTCCATCCTTGATTGCAATTCATTCATTAATTTAATTGGAATTGCAAATCATATGTCTACCACATGATGTCACTGTAAACTTTTGTAGAAATTTAAATCAAGCAAGTGGCATTTACCTGAAAAATATTCAGGACAGCATTTTGTAAAAGATCAATCAATGTAGTACCAGGATTTATTTGTTTGACATTGTGTGTGTGTGTATTTGTTTATTTATAAATATTTAGTTATTTATATTTTCTTATCTGTCATATTTTATTTATATATATATATATATATATTCTGAAAGTATTCCTTTATTTATCCATAATTTATTTATTACAATGTCTGTATGGGTAAAGCTATGTTTAGAACAACTTGGCATGTGTTTTTAAACAGCATCAATGTGTTTTAAAACATGAAAGGATGGTGAATATTTAAACATACATTCTTGGGCACTTTCATCTGAAAAGCTGTGTTGTTGAATTACATGCTGCCTAGAATCCATGCAAAAAATCTCTTTGATTAACATCCTTCAAATCTGAAATCTCATTCTCAAAACAAACCTAATCTAATCTTTGAAGATTTACCAGAAAACAAAACAAACAAACCCTCTAAAAGGTCCCGTATGCAGCCACAGACACGACTCCTCGTGACACAGCCAAGAGAAGGATGCGTTTGATAGTTTTAACTCACAGACTGAGCTAACTGCTTTCATCTGGAGAACTCTCCACTGAATCGTGATGACTCAGTGTTGTTCGTGTTTCACTGCCTCTCTTAAGTCTTTTGAATCACAGCCAGCCAGAGTAACAAATAGAAATTCCCTTCACTCCATATGCTGTTTTATATTTCGCACTGGAGGCTGAAAATACAACTATTAAAACAGAATATTTTGGTAGACTTTGCCCTTATAGCATCAATATAGATCTATTTAGCTGATACATGTCGCTGCATAAACATGCATAAAATGCCTGTTTTACGCATTTGAATTATAAACTAAGTGAAGATAATCATTGATTTCTATAGAATTTATACTGCAATATTTTATGCATCTGCGATAAATATGGACTTGGAATGAATCGATGAGGTTCTGAATTTGATTAATTTAATTTGCATGGACGACTTGCTCAGCAGGTCAGGAGAATCCGCAACACCCACAATGACCATTAAGCTGCCTGTGAAAATGCGGCAGGTTGCTATTCACGTCACCATGGTTACCTCATGTCCGGAATGTTTATTCAGTTCCCACAGGATCAAGGTGTTAGCAGACAATCACCTTTACATCTAAAAAATAAACAATGAAATTGAGTTTATACATCAGCATCTTAGAAAAACAACTGATTTAAAGTTCCTTGTAGAACATCAGGGTAATCTGAGTTGTGCTTTTTGAATCTTTGTTAGACATTTATCATTTATAATTAATATTTATATGATTAATTCACATTTTAATGTAATATTTATCACAAAAATTGCATATACACACACATACGCATATAATAAATGACTTGTGGAACATTATGGTAATCTGGGCTGTGCTTTTTTTTATCTTAGTTGGGTATTTATAATTAATATTTATAATATTAATTATAATTATATCATATGTAATATTTATCATAATAAATGTAAACTGTAAACAATAAATTGTATAATATAATAAATTAATGACTTATGGAACATTGTGGTAATCTGAACTGTGCTTTTTGAATCTTGGTTGATTCTTTATAATACTTTATAATTAACATTTACTGTAATAATATGTAATATTTAATGTATACATAAGTTATATGAGTGGCTTGTAGAACATCAGGATATGTTTAATCAGAATTGTACTTTCTATCTCAGTTGGGCATCCATTATTATTAGAAATAAAAATATAATATTAATGGTCTTATAATTGATGAATATTTAATGTTTATGTTTATATAATACACACACACACGTATGTATGCATATATATATATATATATATATATATATATAATACAATACATAGATATATTTTATGTCATATGTTTAAAATATGATATATGTTTAAATGTAATATTTAATGTTTACTGTTTAATGTTTATTTCATGTTTATGTCATTTATAGTTATTGAACAATAAAATAAAATACCACTGCCACAAATGTGTATTATTTTATAAAATGTTAGATTTCAAAGCTGCTATGTTTTATGCTGATGCTAAAATGCACATTTATGTAGGACTATAATACACACTGCTAATGGACTCTGTCCTTTCTAAATGAATACTCGAGTAATGAGAAGGGAAGGGCAGTGAGAGTGCTTGATTCCCCCTGTGTCTCTTCTTCACCTGCTCTTTTCCTGATGATATTCCTCTGCAGTATCATCATGTTTTCTTTCTGCAGGACAGTATGAGTTCAAATCTCCTGGATTCACTGAAGTCTGTAAAGAAGAAGAAAGAAAAACGGCACAAAAAATAAAGTAAGAGGTTTGTTTTCTAATATAACCTCTGAGGTGTTAGAAAACAGTGTATAAGTGTTGTCTTGAGCAGTTTTTTATAGGCTACCTTTTATACATCAACAGGTACTGAAATCGTTATGCTAAACGAGTGGCGCGAAACCTCCCCTGACACACTTACTGCTGCAGTAAGACAATATGGCCTGGCAATGTAAATATGCCCAGATAATTATATTCAGATCAGGAATTATAACCCTTTTGGCAGATGGCTGGTTAATCCACATTCAGACAGTCTTATCAGTCTAACCCACCATAAATGACACATAATACAAAATATGACCCTTAAACTATAATTTACGTTAAAATCCCATTTTGGCAGCATTCACACTGTTTGGTACTGAACCTAAATAGCTTCTTTGTAGGCCACCTTCACTATAGTCTATCTCGCGAGGACGATATAAAATATAAGACTTTGTATTGCATCTTTAGGGATTTCATTTTTATACCAAACAATTTTGGGTCACTCCCGCTGTTTTAATCCTCTCAGATATGATGAGGTCAAAAACTCTGTTTGTTTGTCCAATTTCGTGTTTCCTCTCTATCTCTCGCTGACCGCACAACATTGTACCATTTCTTTCAAGACAAAGAGAGCGTTTGACGGCTTTGCTTTTACCATTTCTGTGGTTGGCCTACTTACATTTAGTCGATACACCACAACAACGGTTCATACAGCACACCTCAACCGAACTTCGGGTGTGACTTCAGTTTGCTCGCATGTCAATCTTCAAACTGACAGGCGCGCGTTTTTAACAATTTAGCACAACAACATATTCAGCTGCTGTCCTAGGTGAAAAAAGTACAGTTCCACAATGTACTTAAAGTGTTCTATTTTCGCACACTACTTAATGTAGCCTACTAAAAATCATTCTTTAGTAGGGCCTACTTCTTAAAATAAACTTAAGATCATCTAAGTTTACTCAACTGTGCTATTTTGGGACACCATGAACTAAAATGCGCTTTTAACATTCTACCCTTGTATTTATAAAAGTCACCACTTAGGCTACACTTGATATGAAAGATGTGTAACTAAATACTTTTTTTCTTAATACAGTATGTTAAAAGAGCAGCTTAGTGTTTATTCATGGTGTCCCAAAATAGCACAGTTGAGTAGTTGATCTTAATTTTATCTTAAGAAGTAGCTAAGCATACTTAAGTAGTATATTAAGTAGCCTGTGCGAAAATAGAGTACTTTTTTCCCTTTTTTTAAAAACCTGGGGTTTGAGTCATTCTTAACTGAGGTAAAAAACAAACGAACAATCGATAAATGAATACATGAGTGAATGAATGAATTTGACAGAAGACTAGTTAGACTGTCTAACAAAGTACATTTCTGTTGTAGGTTATACCATACATTGTTTGTTTGTATTAGTGCCTAACTATGTATTTAGACTGCAGAATGAAAACCAATGTGAATTGCCTGTCAGCTGCTTTAAAATATAGACCATCCTAAAAACTCAAACACGAGTCAATAAGCCAGCGCGCGCTCTGTCGAGGGTTTACCACTACGGCAAAACGCGTGTCCGGTTAAAGAGCGACAATCTGCGTCATGTGACGGCGCACGGACGGAGAGATGAAGATGGCGCAGCACCGGCGCTGAAGAGTCTCCCCGTTCACCGCGTAAAATCACGGAAGATTGCATCGATCACGCGCGCGCGTGACTCGAGAAACGCTCAAGGTTAGCTCGTCCTCGCGCTGTTTTGTCGGATTCCAGCGGTAAATCACGACTGACCGACTCAATTAAATAAATAAATGATCGTCTCCATCCTCAGATGCGCATCCATAACGCGAGAGCCAGACGCACGGATGGGAAACCTGAGCTGACGCGTGAAACATGTCGATTGTTTTATCAAGCATACGGCTGTGAGATAAACACGTCTTTAACTTTAATGTATCATCGTACATGACATTTAACCGAAACTCTTCTAATATCTTACCGGGATCATGTGGACACCGACCGAGGACGAGAAAATCGGAGTGGGTGAGTTGAAAATCTGTTTATTTGGCATCCTTGATATAAATACGCTATAAATTAATCTAAACTGAACTAATTCCAGGTATGTTTTATGGCTTATAAATAATTTGAAGGCGGTAAAGAACAGATGCATTAATACGCAGTTTTGAATGTTTTATGCTAATGCTGAGGAGAAATGCATTACCTGTTTTATAATTTTAACACTTTTTATTAGGCTATTAAAATAAAACGTATTGAATTAATCTTTTAAATCGTTCTGCACGACTGTTGAATAACGTGATGTTACAGTAGTACACACTGCTGATGTTGACGATGCTATATAGTCTACTCAACCGACAGGGGGCGATGCGAGCGGTGCGTTTCCAACAGGTGCATAGTGGAAAACATTTAATATTGAGCTCTTGCTCTCATTATCCACACCAAAATCAACACAATGCTTCTCAAACAAATGGACTGCGTCTTCATTGAACAGCATGTTGCAGTGGTCATCGTTTACCCAAAAGTGTCACGGCTGTGCGTGAAATGCTAGTTCACAGCTCCCCTACTGTGCCTGATAGATTCAGACAAGCTCCATGTACACACAGAAGCAAATTCAAACACAGAGGTTATTCAAATACCTGCAAAAGAAGGAAACAAGTTAAAGAAGGAAACATTGCTGGAGCAAACTGGGAATTTGAATTATTGGTCTCATATGGCCCTGATGAGTCACCATGTTCAGCATAAGGGCGGGTGTTTGATTGGTCATGTACAATCTAGCTGTCACATCGGTCAGATAAATGCAGATTAGTAAAATGCATTGTTGTGTAACTAGACTCAGTCCTGGTGGACTTCCTGAGTCACGATACACAATGGTAGCCTTCACTAGTGTTTTTGCAAGATGTTATTTGCTGGCTTTTTTGTTATGGCGTTAGTGGTTTGAAGCCTTTTTAGTTGCCTCAGACTTTAATTACTCATATATGGGAGATTCTTTAATTAGTGGAACTTTTCTGTCTCCAAGAAATAATTTTTGCAGGAAGAATAGCCTCAATAATAGCCTTAACATTGTCCCTTAGTTTTAGAAGTGTAAACACTGATTTGGGTAAAAAAACATTTTTACAATTTATATAGCAATTCAAATAAGCATTTTAGAGAACAGTTGCATATTTCTTATATTTGGCTATTATGAAAATGTAATTTAAAAGATGCTATTTCATATTTGCATGACCTTTTTTATAGTTTTAGATTTATTAAAATATGTAATTACGAAACCTGTTAGTTGGTTTAAATATTTGATAATTGTAATCTCAGAAAAAAAAAAAAATATATATATACATTTTTAAAGTTAATTGAGCACTAACTTGCATTTTATGACCAAGCCATTTTGTTAACTAAAGCTATTAAAAAAAGTAAAATCTATTAAAAAATGTAAATGAAAAATATGGGCTTAAGTTGAATAATATTAACTAAAATAGCTAAATCTAAAACAAAAATAAAAAATAAATTAAATGTAAATAAAAAATATATTAAGAAAAGAAAAAAAATAATCTGAAATTTAAACTTAAACTAAAGTTAAAATCAAACTAAAAATATAAAGAATACTAAATAACATTGTTATGATGACATATACCAAAATATGCTTCAAATAGATCATGTTTAAAGTTGTACTTTTCTCGGTTTAAGTTGTCCAAAGTGTACTTGACTGAAGAATCATACATATATGAATGATGAAGAGATGAGAATGAAAATGCAGTGGCATTTTTTCTTCTTTAGTGCTGCATTTTGTTTGCAAGGAAGCACTGAAAACTTTAAATTTCTCCCCAGGGAGGCCATAGAACCTCAGATACGGCCCATTTGTCAGAACTGTCATCCGGCATCTGCTTTAGTTTTAACGATTATATTTTAAGAGCTACAGAATTATAAACTTATAGGAGCAGACCAACTATTTGTCATCTAGGAAAGCAGATCTTGTCAGAAGGATGGGAGTTTTACATTCCGAGGCAGCAGAAGGTGGAAGCTCATGGATGTCCCCCCCCCCCCCCCCGAGATTCTGGCACGCCATTGAAAAACAGCTATTCACGCTGGGTCTGTGTGAATGGGTCTTTGTGATGCAATGCGCATGCTGAATGTGATGCTAACCCCACAGCCTGCTAATGCACCACACAGTTCACATCAATGAAGGCCATTTTTCTCCTCATCTCTCATTTTACTGTAGAAATAATAGCGGTTCAATATTAATTAATAAGATATTTTATTGTGAAGGAATAGTTCAGTCAAAAATGAAAATTTGCAAAAAATGTCCTCACCCTCAGGCAATCCAAGATGTAGATGAGTTGGTTTCTTCATCAGATTTGGAGAAATGTAGCATTGCATCACTTGCTTACCAGTGGATCCTCTGCAGAGAATGGGTGCCGTCAGAATGAGAGTCCAACCAGCTGATAAAAACATCATAATAATCCACACCACTCCAGTCCAACAATTAACATCTTGTGAAGTGAAAAGCTGCATGTTTGTAAGAAACAAAGCCATCATGAAGATATTTTTAACTCGTTGTCCATAATATTGCTTTCTCCAGTGAAAAAGCCTTGTCTGAATCAGGAGAGAAATATGTACAGATCGAGCCTTAATGATGGCTTTGTTTCTTTAAACACACAGCTATCACTTCACAAGAGACTTTATTGTCATGTGGATTAATTGTGGATTACTGTGACGTTTTTAACAGCTGTTTGGACTCTCATTCTGGCGGCACCCATTCACTCCAGAGGTTCCACTGGTGAGCTGCTACATACATTTGATGGTAAATTCGCCATTTTGGGGACCATAACAGGTGTATCAGTATCGAAACAGAACATTTTGAGGTTGGAAAGGAAATTATCATATTTGAGATGGTGATTACCACCACATATAACAAATTCCACCTCTTATTTTGATTATGAGAACAAGGCTACGGAAATATGGCTTCATTTTAGGAACTACACTATTCAGCACTGCTTCCTCTACATAAGTCATAGGTGACATTGTTGATATAATGGAGATAATAAGATGGAAATCTTCTGTTAAGTGGTCCAGACTGCCCAATTTTATTGTTAAAGAGCCAAATTTCCCCGTAATGCCTAGAGGTGATGTATAATTTACTAATGTGCACAATTACATCCAATTTGGATCTGGCATTGCATAATGTTTTATCTTTGGGTCATTTGCGAATGGCAGAACTCATGCTGGGTCGGATGTGGAACATTTTTATGTTGATTTATCTGAATTCCAACCATATAGCTAGCGCTTTGTTGTTTCATGGAAAAAAAATGAATGTGTAAAGACATAAAATGGCTATGCTAACATTTGTTTTGAACGAATATAAACAAATACGCTAATTTAAAGTGTTTTATATTGGTTAAATATTTGTTGAATGTATGCTAAACAGGTTTCATCATGTGAAGCTAAACTTTAAGTTTTTATTTTCAGTTGCATTGCACTGACCATGCTGGTTGTTGTCTTGAACTCATACTGACACCATGTGATGTGGTTGAAGCATCGCGTTGCATCAAGTTTTCAATTACTGATACCATTGCATAAATGCACCATTTGCAATGAGACATAAGTTATTGTATGAGCAAAGCTGACCAATTTTATGCAAGTAACGTCAGCTGGTCATGTGATTTCAAAATGGCTGCCTCCGTAACATAACCCACTCCTTGTTAAACAAAACCGATTTTTTTGGCCTGCTGTTATAGCTGCTGTCTTCATTTCATGGTGTACATCATTTTAAATTTAACACACTACTTAGTTGTTTGTGTAGAACTTTAAAAGTGAATGTTTATCGTTAGCGACCAGATTTTTTAATCAGCTCATATTCTGCCATTTCAGGCTTCCTGCTTTCAAGATATCTAAAATCAGAGTTCCGAAGTTCGGTAAAGTCATAAGTCAAGAGTTTAAAACACTAGCACTTAGCATGTGCTGATAGACGCGATAGTGCTAATCACTCTTCCAGTCCCTTCTGAGATTTGTTTGTCATCTGTAACTCTGCTTAAAGGAAGGAGTTAACAGGCAGATGGGGAAACTATTATGTCCCCTAATTTAATCTGTATTGGATGGACGGCTATAGAGGTCCAGCCTCATGCTGGGCTCGGGGACACTTTGGATATTCGCCATTGAATATTCTTAGCTTAATGAAGAGGCTGCGCTCAATTAGAATATTATAGAAGGATGTGATTGTGGGCTGTTAAAGAGACGGGGTGAGAAGGAGGGTGTACATTATTGTTCAGGAGATCATTAAGTGCAGTTATGTGCCATCACACTCGCCCATGACAGAAAAAAAAGTGCTTGGGATTTCAGAAATGTTGATGGGGGTGTTCTGGAGGCACTGTGAGAACTTTTATTCAAAAAGTAGGTGGTGGAAAGTTTGTTTGTTTGTGAGACTGTCACATTTCAGCCTGCAGTTAACTATTAGCGATGTTTGCTAAGGCTGCTGCCTCAAATCATGTGGCTTGTTGTGGTGTGCTCAAGTGTTTCTAAGTGTTCAGACTGAAAAAAATGGATGATAAAATGACAGCATTGTCCTGAATATTGATACTTGGGAGGGCTAGCTAATGTATAGCTATATGATAAAACACGATAACTTGTAAACTAGCCAAACAAATCTCCAAATGACTTCTTGAGAGATCATTTTTTCATTTAAGCTAATAGTGCAAATGACTAATACTTACGTAAACTGAAAGAATAAAGTCTCAGTGCCATTATTGAAGGATATAAACTATTTTTGGTATTCCTACTTTTATCTCGACAAACTTTTATTCAGAAAGTAGAAATTGGAAAGTTTGTTTATTTGGGAGACTGTCTCATTTCAGACTGCAGTTAGTCGTTAGCAATTTGCTAAGACTGATGCCTCAAATAATTCAGCTTGTTAAGGTGTGTTACTATTTGAAGTGTCCAGACTTAATTTTTTTCACCTGGCGGACAATAAAATTGGAGATAAAATCACACAGACTTCCATGTAACCGAGACCAGAATATTATGGGTTAGCAGGTGTAAGGTGGCTAGCAAATGCTTAGCAACATGCTAAAACACATTAAATTGTAAGCTAGAAACAAATTTAGCTCCAAATAAACTTTTGTGGGAGATTTTTTGTGTAATTTGTAACAAATTGCTAATAATTAATTTAGCAAAACCATTTTAGTGTCGTTATTGTAGGATATAAACTACTTCTGCCGTTTCTATGTTTGCATCTTAAAAGTTGAAGGAGGTTTGTTTGGAATACTGTCACATTTCAGACTGTAGTTGTTAGCGATGTTTGCTAAGGCTAACCTCAAATGATGTGGCATGTTGAGGTGCGCATTACTTTTCTAAGTGTCAAGATTTATCATTTTCATCTAGCAGATTATAAAATGGTCGATAAAATCACATAGATTTACATTAAAGATAACTGAATGTACTTGAAGTTTAGCAAGTGTTAAGTGGCTAGCATAGTAACATGCTAAAACACACTTACTTGTATAATAGCAAAACAAAATAGGCTAGTAACACAAGGCTAGTAACACAAATTACAAATAATTGTTTTGGCAAAACACGGTTTCAGTGCTGATTTGCAGGATATAAGCTATTTTTTTCTGACAAACAAAGTCGGTGGTCGAAAATGTGTTTTTTTCGGGAGACTGTCACATTTCAGACTGTAGTTGTTAGCGATCTAACTGAGGTGTGCATGTACTTTTCTAAGTGTCCAGATGTATAATGTTCACCTAGCAGATTATAAAATGGTCGATGAAATCACACACTTACATTAAAAGTAACAAATCCAGATTATTGAGAATATCAGGTGTTAGGTTGCTAGCATAGCAACATGCTATTTTTTTAATATAGCAAAAACTAGCTGCAAATATGATTACCAAATTTGGGTTTTGTTCATGCTAGTTATGCAAATGACTAATAATTAATTTGGTAGAACACAGTCTCAGTGCTGTTACTGCAAGATATAGACTATTTTTGCTGTTGCTACCATTTTCTACATTTATGTTGCTAAACATCTAGTCAAATGTAAAAGCATGTCATTGAACGCATGCCACATTTCAGACTGCAGTTAGTTATTAGCGATGTTTGCTAGCTGTAACCTCAGATCTGACTCCTATGAGAGTTTATTGGTATAATTGGCCCACTAAATTTGAGTGTTGTTCAAGATTTTACAAATACTGATTTAATTTTGAATAGCACATATCTCAATGTTGTATATAAACTATTTTTGCAGTTTGGATCATTATTTTGGCATATAACATGCATCCCTTGTGAAACTTCTGGAACCTTTTCACCCCTCATGCATCTCCAAAATGTCTGATTGTGCTGAATATCAGCAAGAGCGAAACACAGGGAGAAAGAAGCAGACAGAGAAGGGAATAACAAGGCACAAAACACAGGAGATGTCAGCAGTCGATACCTCCACCAAACAGTTTACAACCAGCCTTAACCAGATGGGGCTTGTTCGCATGTTCACTTGTTGCAATGCAAGCAGACGTGAACATTTGGGAAGGGAAGCTTGCTGGGGGAGTAGAATTGGCACGCAAGACCTGTCATCCTGAGCCCCAAACAAACTCACACACGCTTTATATTGTGAGCTTCCTCTATGAAGACCCCTGCTGAATGTTTGCTAGAGGCAATGAATGTCAATTATATAAAAAACTATCAGCTCCTGATCGGTACTCTTATTTTGTCTTCGATTGGACATTTAAAAGCTTCATTCTTAATGAAGTCTTATGGTCAGCCTGTGGCCTTAGTGCAGCTTGCCTGGTTCTAATGGCTTTTTGTGGATATGATTAATGCTTTTGTTTTTGTTAGTGTATTCTCATTATTTTGTGCTTTTATTTTTCATTATATAGTTAGAATAGCTGTTATACATAATTACATATTCTATATATACACTACTGTTCAAAAGTTCGGGGTAAATAAGATTTTTTTGAAAGAAAATAATACTTTTTGTATTCAGCAAGGATGCATTAAATTAATCAAAAGTGACAGTAAAGAGTCTTACATTGCTACAAATATATATATATATCAATGTTTTCAACATTGATAATAATAATAATAAATGCTTCCTTATATTAGAATGATTTCTGAAGGATCACGTGACACTGAAGAATGGAGTAATGATGCTGAAATTTCAGCTTTTTATCACATAAATAAATGATCCTTTTAAATATATAAAATAGACAAAAGTTATTTTAAATTGTAATAATATTTTACAATATTATTGTTTTTACTGTACTTTTGATTGAATAAAGATTCTTAAAAAAAAAAAACTTACAGACTAAACATTTGAATGGTCATGTGTAAAAATAAAAAATATCATATGTATATATATCAGTCATTTTTTATTATCAGTAATGAAAATTATTTTTGAATTTAATAAGCGAAAGACAGGAAAAGTAGGGAATGGCTTGATTTTATTAATTAGGATTTTATTGGATCTTAAAATGTGGATGATATATACTGTACCAGAATGAAGGCAGCTGGTTGAAGGGGAGGGGCTAAAAATAAGTGGCACTGGTGATGTCACTGAAAAAGAAAAGTCATAAAATGGGACCAATTGAATTCATATTGTCTTTAAGCTGCATTTTATTAAATATATAACTCACTCTGAGTATTGTTTGTAATGTAGAGTATAAACTGGAACTAGGATTTGGATTTATAGTTAAACCTCACTGTAGCATTAAAGATAACATCTTAGCTACATCCTCCTGCAGAGGATAGAACATGTTTTAATTGCATTTGTATTATTAGTCCTAAGTGCTCTGAATTAATTCAAATATCTGATAAAGAAGCAACAGAGCAAGTGGGTTTACAAGAGGCGCTGTCCAAGGTGCTGAACACAGATCCATTGTTCAACACACGGAGTGATACCTGAGACGCTCTGGCAGCAAATAGGTTTACCACGCTTTTCTAACACTCAAGACGCATTCAGCAAATCCTCAGTTAGATACTCCTTCAGACACGTCCTCTCGTTCGAAATCCCAGGTCTTATGTCAATAGCGACATAATCACCGTGAAAGTGGCATGACGGAATCCTCCTATTTACCTTTTCCTCCGGCCGAACCAGACGCTCCTGAATGAACCCGACTGAGCAGCCGGCAGGTCATTAGTAAAACATTCTAGCACTCTCGCAATAAGAGCCCTGATTTTGCTAGCTGAACAAACATGATTAGCTCTCTTTCAGTCACTCACTAGGTCTCAAATCAAACATTTACCTTGCATCAATATTTCCCTGATTTTAAGTAAATTCCAGGTGCCTTTTCTTCAGACTTCCCTCTAGTCAAACAGTCGCTCTCTTGCTGTTTATCAACCTCAACAATTGATTCTTCCCATTGATGGGTAGCACTTGTGCTAATCAACGAGATCTGCTACAAACTGTGAGAATTCGCCAACGAATTGGTGGGATTCTTATTTGGTGTGAGTTTATTTAGTCACCCTTTGATCATCACTTGGGAAGCGAAGGCCTAAAATTGGCTGTAATCCTCCCAGATATTTTCACATACCTTATTTTAGCGGTATATGGAGTCCATTATGAATGTTTTCAAGGCTTTAAATCTATATTTTTGGTTTCAGTTCCTTGAAACGTTCTTATTTGCAGAACCAAGTACAACTTTTGTGTTTGTGATTGAAAGTATCTCTTTCCCATAAGGATGTGCCTTATCCCTCCTGTAGAAAAGGCCTGCACAAGGGCCCTAAGCATTGTGGGATTCTGTCTGAGAGTTCCGTTGTTGTTATGGCAACCACTGTGAAACAGAAGCCGGCCTGATTCCAGCAGTACCATAACAACCCTGTTGTCACAGTCAGAAATTACCATGGTTTAGTAAGCAAGTCACTACCGCGGAGGTGAATCACATGTCCGCCGACCTTGTGTTGTAGATAAAATGTAGATTCACATGAGAGATTGGGATATTTCACTACTATTTGTAACGTATTACACTTACATGTGAACATGGATTTAAATGTGACTTGGATATGTATCATTTTTGGAGATGCCAATTTAATCTGATGTATTTCTGAGTGAAACTAGCTATACACAAATGTAGATGTGGCTTTATTTTAATTACCAATTGACTGGATTGAAAAAAGTGGGCAAATACATACCAGAATGGAGGCAGGTACTCTGTTATCTCACAGGTAGGAAAGTGCTATAAAAAGCTAAAAACCAAAACCAAAACCTGTTCTCCCAAGCATATCAGTCTCACTAGAGCATCCTGAAAGTGCTGATGGCCAGTGCACATATTTATTTTTTCTCTACTAAAAATCGCTAGGCTGCCCTTTTCCCTAAGCCCGAAATAGAAAGCTAAAGTCAGCTTGTAGAATGAAACACTTTTGTCTTCTGAAAGGCCTCACTGCCTATTGATTAGCCCTCAATGACTTTGTTAATAGTGACAGTGTATGGCATGCTCACTAGGGCTGACATGTGTATGTGTGTGTCTGCCTGGCCTCTCTCTCTTTGTGTTTGTGTTTGTGTGTGTGTGTGTGTGTGTGTGTTTGTGAGGTCACATGGATGGAGGCTGGAGTCAAACAGCTCTTAGTGGTGACATAAAACTGCATTTCCATTCCCTCTTTGGGGCCAAATGGATTTTAGCGGTTTACTTTACAATAATCATTACCAAGCACAAATAATGCCAAATGCAATTTAAAATTTCATGACATGGAGTGTCAGAATATATTCCTTTGTTGAGGGAAGGATGTGATAAATAATAGTTAAATTGATATTCAAATTAATAGATAGATAGATAGATAGATAGATAGATAGATAGATAGATAGATAGATAGATAGATAGATAGATAGATAGATAGATAGATAGATAGATAGATAGATGACAAATTAATGTATGGATCAATGGATGTATAGAATTCCAGAGTGATAGTTGGATGGATATAAAATGACAAATTGATAGAATAATGGATATATAGAACCACAAATCAATTAATGGTTGAATAGATACAGTATATGTAATATATGGATAGTTGGATAGATGTACGTAGAATGCTAAAATGATAGATAGTTGAATAGAACAACTAAACGAGAGATGGTTAGATGGATATAAATACCACCAAAACAATAGATAACGGGATTGATATATACTGTATAACAACAAAACAATTGATATTTAGATGGATATATAACCTCAAAATGATAGATAATGGGATCGATATATGCTGTAGACAGACAAAACAGCAGAGGTGGGTAGTAACGAGTTACATTTACTTTGTTACATTTACTGGAGTACATTTTTTGGGTAACTAATACTTTTAGAGTATATTTTAAAATGGGTACTTTTACTCTTACTCAAGTATATTTTTAGAGAAAAAACGGTACTTTTACTTCGTTACTGTGGGCGACTCTCCTCTCGTTACTGTATCTTAATGCAATACAAGTTAAAAATGCTTCGGTTTATTCCAAACGCGCCGTCTACTTTTCTCTGGGCAACGAATGATGCCCATTCGCGAATGATTCATTATTTTGAGTCGATTCTGTTTAAAGGCTTTATCAAACCAGTTGGCAAACCAGTGAATCGGTTCACGAATCAGTTTGAATGATTTGTTCAGTTCCCTGCCGCACGCGCTGAGTCTCTGAAGCGGTTCTCACTCAGATAACAGAAAGTTTAAGAACATCAAGAGCGCTGAAGACGTGGCTTTGGATTTACAGTCAGTTGAAAGCAAATCTGCAAAGGCTTGTTTTCTAGAGCTATATATATTTTATTAGATGAACACCGCGTGTGCTGTCTACTGTTCCACAGGTATAGGCCACGATACCACTATGACATTACCAGTTTGTTGTACATGTACCTTACATTAAATACAATGTATAATTTATTAATAAAAATATAAAAATATGCGTTTGTTTCGTTATGTTCAGAGCAGTCATGTGAGGCGTTTTCAGAGGTTTCAGTGTCAGAGGTTATAGGATAATACATAATTAATTTACTTTAAAATATAATTTAATTCAGTGATGCAAATCAGAATTTTCATCAGCTGTTACTCCAGTTTTCGAAGTCATATGATCTTTCAGAAATCATTATAATATATCGATTTATTACCAGTGTTGGAAACAGTTTTGCTGCTTAATATTTTTTGGAACCTGTGACATTTTGTTCAGTATTCTTTGATGAATAGAAAGCTAAAAAGAGCAGCACTGATAATAAATCAACATGATTTCTGAAGGATTATGTGACTCTGAAGACTGGGGTAAAGCCTGATGAAAATTCTGATTTGCATCACTGAAATAAATTACATTAAAATATATATATATATATATATATATATATATATATGTGTGTGTGTGTGTGTGTGTGTGTATACACACATACATATTACATAAATGTAATCTATATATCTAAATAAAAATAGACTATATTCAGTATATGATCCAAAGTAACTAGTAACTAACTACTTGAGTAGTGTTTTTATCCGATACTTTTTTACTCTTACTCAAGTAACTATTCAGACTATTACTTTTACTTTTACTTGAGTAAAACAGTATATAGCTGGGTGGATTATAGAGAACAATGAAACAATGGATAGTTGGATGAATGTATAAAATGACAAAACAATAGATAGTTAAATGATATATAACGGAAAACAATGGATAACTGGATATAGGTAGAATGCCAAAATGATAGATCATTTGGCGGATATATAGAATGACTAAATGACAGATAGTTAGTTGGATATAACAGCAACATGATAGATAATGGGATGGATATATACCGTAGAACGTCAAAACAATAGATTGGATGGAATGGATATATACTGTAGAATGATAAAACAATTTATATAGTTGGATGGATATCTAGAAAGACTAAATAATAGTTGGATGGATATATAAAATGACAAAACAATGGATAATTGGATGGATATATATAAATGACAAAACAATGGATAGTAGGACGGTTATATAGGTTGACAAAATGATAGATAGTTTGATGGATATATATATATAATATATATAAAATATATATAATATATTTAATTGTGTATGGATGGATGGATATATAGAATGACAAAATGCTAGATAAATAATCAGACCAACCAACCAGATTAGAGCTTGCCAGTTTGACAAAGCTCATCTTTGTAAACAATATGCTCAATGATCAGTGAACAGACTGTGGGCGGCTGAGTTTAGATCTTGAGCAACATGAAATAAATAGAAACATACAGAAAAGCCAACGTCAGCCACTAAGCCTTCAAATTATCTTAAATTATGAATGAGCAGAGTACATGCTTCATCTTTATTTAGCCTGTGCTCTTGTTTTTACCTCTTGAAATCCTCCTCCTGTGGACTCCTATCACATACGTGCCATTTTTTCTTTGTCAAGTTGATGTTTCCTGTCCCCCCCCCCATTCTCACATTTCCTACAATTTAAAAAAATCTCTCTTTTTCTCGCCCACTCTGTTCCTTTTCCCCTTCTCACATTTCCACTGATGGGCAATTACTTTGACCCAATTCCCAGCTGTCCTCATGCTAATGGAGCTGCGCTATGACTGTCACTTTTACCTTGCACGTGCTAATGTGCCGCTAAGGTTCGGCAATGGTGTAGTGCACACATCATTTTCCTACCACGGTACTGCTTGGTGAGTGTTCATGTGCGCCCACGTTGACTTCCCGTGCATCATCTACATGAATTCCGGCAGCTAGCAGATATGTTTTTATCATTCTGCTTCCAGCACATTGCATCAAATGCACCAAGGTTCATATGGAGTTCACGCTTTTTTTTAGCATGTTTGACTGAATTCAACATAGATTTTTTTATCAGACATTTGCATTATCCAATCCAGTCATTTAAGCACATGGTGTAGAATAACTAGTTATAGCTATCTGGTCCTAATGACACTATATTATAGGCAAGAAAACATTCAGAAAAAATGTTTTCATAGCTCACTGGAATTGTTAGCAAAGGTTCTTAGAACATATTTTTGTTAGCTGGGTTAGCATGCTTGTTACTTTATTATGTTCTGTCTAGTGTAAGGAATGTCTTGAGTAGATTTCCAGCATTTCTCTCGAATACTTTCTAAGCAGCCCAGTCATACCTCTGAGGCATTATATATAGCTCCAATTATTAATTAATCAAGATAAGCTGCGTGCCATAGCATTATGCTAAGTTAGATCTCTAGCCAGAAGCTAACATGATTCCATCAGCAAAGTGGACACTCATGATCTACATTTTAAAGCTTTTTACAGTAATCTGCTCATGGCGTTGATTGAGAACCCAAAGTGTAACATCATATTTTGCATATCTGCACATCTCTTGCATATCTCTGTTGTAGATATGCGGCTAGCTTATTATTCTTATTCTAACATGATCTTTGTTTTTTTAATAGATAAATAGTCTGTTGGTCTGTACTAGAGTAATCGTTTCAAATGAAGTCAAAATAAAATATAAACAACATTACTTTACAATTAGGAATTTTCCGAAGTCATTTAAACAGCATTTCCATTGAGTTTGCATTTTTTGACTTTCATAAACTCTCATAAATATATAATTCTCATTATACAGAAATCTGAGGAAGTCATTTTTGCTGACTTATTTGAGTACCCAAATTACTTTTTAATTGATAACATAGTTCCAATATCTGTTGATCTTGTGATTTGGTCAGTGGATAAATATGAGAATCAGTCTTAGCACATGCTAATCGCTAACTGCTAACCAGGCCCACACAGAATCTGCACCAACAGAAAACGCTCCACAGATTTTAAACACCCATTAGTTTTACACATTCTCTGCCTTTTGCATGTTTGTTTATTAATATTTGGGCTAATTTTTCAGGCTTACAGCTGACAGTAAGCAGCTTTGTGTTAACACATTTTACCATATTTAAACCAGGACTCCTGCAGCATTTCACTGATTTTCTCCTCAAAATCAGAATGGAAAATGTCTGCAGTTTCAGCTTACTTTAAGTCTATAATATACTAAACACCTATATTAATGAAACAAATCAAAGTAGCTCTTCATGGGTCCGTTTGTAATGGTGACTCTTGCTGAAATGCATGAATATTTAGCATCAGAACTGACTGTTCTCTGCACACACAGAACTTTTCTCCCTCCACCTCCAAAATCTGACTTTTTTTTGGTTATACAAAACATTCCTCATTGGTTAGGCTTCTTTGTTGTCCTCCAAATGTTAGTATGTTAATGACCCAGATAATGACTTTCCAGAATGTAAAATCAACCCATTTATGCAATTCACGGACACGCTGCTCTTGCAAAGCATTTCTAGTCAATGCATCCAGTAAACAGCACGGGATAATTCACCCCACACATGCACTGTCTTGGGAAAAGATCAGCTGAAGGAATGAGTGTGTATGTGTATGCTTTAAAATGTATGTGTTTAATATATTGTTACACTAGCAGGCGGACAAAGTTATTAGTACATGAGAGACGTCTGGGAACATTTGTCTCCTTCCCGGCAAGGGGGCAAACTTCAAATTTCCCAGTGCAGTGGGAGCCCTGGTAAATGTTTAGGCGGTAATATTGATTACTGCCGGGTTCCCTAGTGGGAACAATGTGGATAAACAATTTAATGTTTTAAAACTGAGTGTAGATCACATTCTCTGTAAAGTCTGTGGAGTTTTATGTACAAACTTGCATCTAGAATTAGAACTTGCATTAGATTTAACAAGAGATTTTTTGTCATGTCTCTATACATTTGATCTGGCCCATCAAATAGAAAGGGTGAAAACTTGTGTACACACCACATAAAAGGCTTAAACACTCCACAGTGAACTTCTAACCTAAATGAAATGCAAACACTTGACCTAATGTGATGAGAGATATTGCTGCAATGCATATGTGAAGGCTTTTATATCTGACTGAATACTTTACAGAGGTCAGGCTCATGTGGCCTTGTGGTTAGTTTAACAGTCTGCTCCCTTTTAGACTGTTATTTTTTTTAAAAAAAAGTACTTTTTCAAGGATGTTGCACTCGCTTGCAATTCATAGTTGGCTGTTTTCCACATTCAAGGAAACTTGTGAAAATTAATGGTAGTTTAACGTTTAAAGTAAAGTACTGATAATGCTAATATCTCCATGAGAGCTCTCACCTCCTGTTGTGCAGAACCAAATAGTGTTGGTTTACCAGCAACTCATCAAATTAAATCAAGAGATTTGTCACAACAAACCACTCCATCCACTTGCTCTTAAAAGGATCACCGCTAAAATTTTAGAGCTCCTGTCTTTTCATCAGGTGATCTAAACTGTGTTAAACGAGAAGCTAAGAGACTAGTGTGGGTTCGCAGAACCTGTGCTAATGATGTTAATGCTCTAAAGTAGAAAACATCAAACAGCATTTAGAGCAAATCTCGCCAACATTTTTCCCTGTTTGATGATAAAGCTCATGCTGTTGACATCAAAAGCCAGTCGTTATGGGACATGCTATTTCTTATTCGCAACTGTTTCATCCATGTTGTTTATGAGGGAGGAGGAAGCCCCACAAGTGTAGCGTGTAGCTATTGGAGCCCAAATAAAACCAAACTACTGTAAAAATTTCCTTATTTTAGTCTTATTGTAATGCGGTTTGGACTAGTGAGATGTTTTGTGGCTACCCAGATATAAAATAGACATCAATTTCTCTTCTCTAGCATTGATTGTCTCTGTCGCAGGTGGTTAAGACAAAAACTCAAGGAAGAGATTCTATGAATCCATGTGGTCATGTGTTAGAATTTACATGCTGATAAAATGTATATGTTGAGTGTGCTGTTAGTCACTTCAGATAAAGGTACCTGCCAAATGAGCAAGTGTAACTGTAGGATGTAGCTTTATCATGCCGTGCCTTGTTAGGAAATGTTGTAAGGCAGAGACAGGGAGAAATGTAGACAATGGAGATAAAAAATAGGACAGTTGAATCCTGTTGTCTCTGCTTGGCAGCTGTGACATGTTGTTTGATGTGTACCCTCTCTCTCTTTTTCATCTCCCTCTTTTTATTTCTGGGGTGGGCCTGCTGGTGATATCTGAGTTTGATGTGACAGCAATAGACAGGAGTAGCCCGGGGACTAGACCCTCAAGCCTTGGGGATATGAAGCTGTCCCATTTTTGATTCCCTTAATTACCTTTATTCTGAAACGAGCT
Organism: Barbus barbus; assembly: GCF_936440315.1. Classification (NCBI taxonomy): domain Eukaryota; kingdom Metazoa; phylum Chordata; class Actinopteri; order Cypriniformes; family Cyprinidae; genus Barbus; species Barbus barbus. The sequence goes on along the minus strand of NC_136737.1, from coordinate 25,579,363 downwards.
GTGATATTCTGTCCAATGTTAAAATACCTTTATATGTCCCAGATTAATACTTATCTGGCCTTTTGCCAACTCTTTTTTTGAACTTTTAACACCTTTTACTGACCAATCCTGCTGCTACACCATTTTCTTAGACAGTCTTTTATTCTTGTACTCTTTCAAGGCTATTTCATACTACGCCGATGAGACGCTTACTAATGGCAGCAATCACCAAATTACAGTATGTCAGTTTGCAGGAATTTTACGACCTGATAAATAACATTTGAACATGTTCAGCCAGCTAAAACAACCATAGACCAATGGCAACAGACGGCGACAGGGGTAACACACTGATCCGACAAAACCCAACAAATGTGTCTATTGGCATTTTTTTTTGGTGCAGTCTGAGTTAGCCTTTACTCATTTGAGTTGGCAGCTGTAACCAAGGGTGTTGTTTAGCAAGCAGCATCAAAATCAGAGTCAGATGATAGTCCTGCAAAGTAGAGTTGTAGTATTCGAGACTGGACTGGAGTACAAAGACAATATTTTCATGGTATTGGTCTTTTCATGGACTCGTGAGCAGTTGAACTTGTCTTGACCCAGTCTTGAGACCAATTCAGGGAGCTACAACCCTGTGGTCCTGCATATGAGCCACTTTGTTCAATAGTGTAAGGGCACAGCACAGAGGTTCATGTGAAATCAAGCTTCATTCACCCCAAAGGAATATTTACACTGTCTGAATCATTCAGACTCCCTTCAAGTCTCTGATTTGACTCTGACTCAACCCTCTTCTGGTCTCGGATTTAACTCTGACTCAACCTACTCAAACTTGGCCTGGACTCGATCTGCAAGGCCCCTGGGCATACCTTCAAAAGATCCAACCCCTGCTAGACCCTGCTTTTTTCATTCTTGGTGATTTTTGCCTTTATCATGATAGGACAGTATAGAGTAAACAGCAAACAAAGTGGGAGAGAGAGAGGTGCGGGATTGGGAAAAGTCCTCTAGCCAGGATTCAAACTACTTAAAGTAAGGGCAATGGCCATTTGGTTAAAAATTGGGAATTTTCTTTTGTAGGCTAAGATTAGGAGTAGGTTTGTGGGCCCAAGTGGCCAGCTTGTGCTGAGTACACTGGGGTTGTTTCTTTGGTTGTTTTGGAGGCCACTGTTAATCTGAGGACTTGTGGCACTGGCTAAGTTAAATTATTTTAATAAAAAATTCATAGCAATTTTTTCCATGAACAATTCCAAGCAGGAAATGGCACACCTAGAATCGGCTACATGAGCATACACTTACATATGCATGCACAAACAGACTCATCCCAAGATGACAGATGGCCCTGAGAGGGTTACAGGAGACATGCGGATGGTCTGAGGAAAGCGGTACATTGACACACAATTCATGTGTAAGATAGAGAGGTCAAGAAAAGCTTTTGCACCCTGCTTTGTCAGCATGATTCCATTCATACTCAATTTCCTGTTGCCTGTAGTAATTGCAAGCTGATGCTAGATGCACCACAGGATCTTTCATGTGTGAAGTCTTATTTGCTAATGCACTTTTGTACACTAATGCCATTTGGAGAACCTGACAACCTTACCTTTTTCCTTTAAAGGTAACTTTATGTGTGTGTGTGTGTGTGTGTGTGTGTGTGTTTGTATGTGTTTCAGACTTTAGCTGGGCTGCTAATCTGTGAATGTGCAAGCACCATCTGGCCTTGGGGATTTATCTCCCTTTGTCCAATGGCTGCTGTCTGCTCTCTCCACCCTCTTTCCTATGTGCTTTTGCTTTTATGTTTCCAGTCTCTCCCTTTCCCATCTCATCTCTACTGTTTTAGAGTCGCTCGATTGTTCTCTCTAGCCTCTCAGTGTCTTTTTGTTTCTGGCTTTCTCTTTTGTGTTCCTTTTTTCTTCCTTTTTGCAGGCTGCAGTTATTTTGGTCATCTGTTGTCAAGTGTCTCTAAACACAACAGGACAAAGGAAGAATACAGGAACATAACGTAGTCTTGATTTCTCGCTTGATTTCTTGAATGTTCTTGGCATAACAAAAGGCCTGTGCTAATGTGATTTAAAGTGATTTCCCTGCTCTTCCATGAAAACATTGCTTCTACTCTGAATTGAAGACAGTCGGCTTCCTCGGCTGCCATTTTGTCATGAAAGGCTTTGGTTGGAACAGACGCTTTGGTACCTAAGAAACCAACATCTTTTCCACATTTTAGCCACATTTTTTGTGTAACATCTGTAATCTCCAGAAATGGTGTAGTTGAGAAGAACTGCTTATTAGTAGGGTACAATCCGGTTTCTGTAGGGCCTCATTCTGTCAGTTTACTTGTAATATGATTAGGTGGTTTAGGGGTATGTTAGTGTTAAAGACTGTAGGGGGGTAGCCCTCCAAAAAGAAAAACTGGACACTTTTGGTTCAGCTTCTTAATTCTTAAGATCTTGCATCTTTCAAAGCACAGTGATTTACAATATTGTCACTTCATCTAAAACCAGAAAAGCAATGAATGGCATATTACTGCAGATGATTTTTTCAATACCTATTAGCAAGCTTTTGTCGTTGCCACTTATCCATTTTTAAAGGATTAGTTCACTCCTGAATTACAATTTTGCTTATAATTTACACACACCCATGTCATTCAAGATGTTCATGTTTTTCTTTCTTCAGTCAAAAAGAAATTAAGGTTGCACAACTTCACACATTAAGTAATCATGTTGGAAAAGTCATGATTGGTTAGTTCTTTGTATGTGTACTTGGTTTCAAAAAGGTAGGGTAGGGCGAATAACATCTCATTTTCTCCTCCAACTTCAAAGTCGTCCGACATTGTTGTTTTACATTTTTGGTAAAGTTCAGTACTTCAGCCTATGTCATGTGTGACCTTTCCTACGTGACTATATAATGTGTGAAGTCGTGGACGCAGAGCTAATGCAAGATGAGCATTTGTGGTTAAAAAGTATACAAATTTTTTTTTTTTTTTAGAAAATGGCCAATCATTTTGCTACATAAGAGCCTTATTCCACAGCTGGGATCATGTAGAGCTCTTTGAAGCTGCACTGAAACTGCAGTTTGACCCCCATTGAAGTCCACTAAATGGAGAAAAATCAAAGAATGTTTTCCTCAAAAACCTTAAATTCTTTTCGACTGAAGAAAGAAAGACATGAATATCTTGGATGACATAGGGGTGAGTAAATTTCAGGACATTTTAATTCTGGAGTGCACTAAACATTTAAGTCAATTTTCAATTTTATTATGTTTCTCAGGCAATCCCCAAGGAAACTGGCAACAACAGACTGTTGGGATGTCCAGAGTTGGCACCTTAGACTTTGTACTTGGCTTTTGTTTTTCTGGGAGATGGGGATGGCGGAGGGCACTTGGGCCTTGCCAAGTGCCTGCACACCTCAGGACAGGATGGCTTCCCAGCGTGGCTCTCAGCACACACCCGGACACACTTTAAGTAATCCATTTACTGGGCATGACAATATGAAACACCTTTGGCTCAAAGAGCTGCTTCCCTGCACTCATGGACTTTTGTGACAGGAAGTGGACATCATGACTTTGGTTATTTGAAAGGATTTTCAGATTTTCGTTTGAAATTATGACTCTGAAGTGTTTTGTGACTTGCTCTGATTTATTTCTAGGTGAAATAAAGGGTAAAGGGTTTTAATGTTAAGAGCTGATAACCAGAAGACTGTTGGTTCAGTCCCCACAGGAAGCAAGTCCCGAGTGACCATGCCCTTAAGCAAGGCACATATCCTCGGATTAAATTCATGGAGCCAATCTATAGCAATTGTATAAACCAATTCCATCAGCTTTATTGTACAATAACAGTGCATTTCAAGAGATTTCATCCCATTTTGTTCTTTCCATCAAATTTCCTTTATTGAGAATTAATATTCAATGCACTCTCAATGTGATAATGAAATCTATATGCTTAATGTAATGATCTACTGATCATTGGAGTTACATTATCCATAGTGTACAGGGAAGTCAACAATTATAGTGACTTTAAGCCTGTGTAATGGTGTCTTAGCCCACTGCTCCAGTTACTGTGTAGACTCACCATCTGGACCCTAATCCCATAGAAACGCCATATTTTGCTGCCTTTGCATGACCACAGAAAGCATGCAAGCAAGCCTTATCATACTCATACACTTGCCTCAACGAATGCAGCTATCTTTACTCTTTTTAAAGACTTATTACAGAACTGTATTAGGAGTTGCATCTTGGTAAATGCATTAAATGCAAAGTTCAGTGTAAAGTGAGGACAGCCTGGATGACACTAAACTTTTAGTATTTTTAACTAATGTTCATTAGATAAATCGTCCAAAAGGGAATCTTAGAGCTTGAGTCGATTTGAGTGCTCAAGTCCTGTCATATATGTTTACCTTTATCCCAAGAATTATATGAGCATGCCAACTTCTCAGAAAAATACTGATGGAAGAATGGGTCTTGTTGTATGTTGGTTTATGACCAAAACACTTTCATGCCCTTTACCGGAGAAGTTTCCTAAAATTCCCAAATATTTTCATGAATATGGGAACTCTGTTTTTTGGAATTTCCCTAAAAAAAGGACCAACCATACTTTAAAGCATTTTTGCTTCTGATTTGGGAACCTTCATCTGGTGAGAGAGCAGTTTTAACAATGTTTCTCTTTTCTTTCTAGTCATGATTAGCATGTGTACATTCAAATTCAAGTTATAGTCAGATATGGTACAATTGACACTGTGGAAAATGCTACCTGTAAAGAAAGGACATCACCGGGGATGAAGAGATGCCACCTGGGCATCAGACAGCAGGAGTGTGGCCATCCTGGCTGCTGCAGATAAGTGCCACTGACCTCATTAAATGCATCCCTGGAAACACGGGAGCCGTTGAGATCAGGCTGACAGATTGCAAGCAGTCTGTCCTCTGACCGTGCCACGGAGCGCAGCTCTTCATTCATGGCTGATTGGAAAAGGCAGCATAGAGCCAAAACTCACTCAGAGTGAAAGGGAGACAGAGACAGAGTGATAAAGAAAAAGTGCAAGAAGCCGACTCACATGTTGGGGAAGCTGATGTTGATGTCTTCTCTCAAGGACGCTGGACTTTTTCTTTTATCCCTCCTTAGTGTGCACAATAAAACAGCACCACCCCATTCCCAAGATTAATTTTTATACCTCAGAGTAAAAGTATTAAGTGTTGACCTCAATAAAAAGTTGTTTCTTTGAGACTGTAGGTGCAGCTTCTCCTAAAAGACTTAGCAAAGCATCTTCTGATTGTTCCAATTAATTTAATACATCATTTGAGATTTTGACCTCCTGTGTGTTCTTCTTCATAATACTGCAGGGGTGTCCAGTTCAGCTCCTGAAAAGCCAACGTCTTGCAGAGTTTAGCTCCAACCAGTTCCAACACTTGCGTGGAAGTTTCTAGTGAGTCTGAAGACCTTGATTAGTTGGTTCAAGTGAGTTTAATTAGGGTTGGAGGCAAACTCTGCAGGGCAGTGTCCCTCCAGGAACAGGTTTGGATGCCCCTGTATGTGACCAATCCTGTTTCTGGAGATCTACCTTCCTGGAAATTCCAGCACCAACCCTTGTCAAACACACCTTGGAACTGAAATGTGTTGTATGTCAATTATGATACAACTAAGTAACGGCCCATTAGATATGTGGTTAAGTTTGCCTCGTGTTTTAAATTATTTTGTTGATGTTCTTTCTTCCATCCATCCATCTATTTATTTGTTTGTTCATTCATTCATAAAATGACAATGGGATGATCATTTTGGGTGATAAAAAGCACAATGGTAGTGTCAGTGTGAATTTCTTGAAAACATGTACTGTATATGGCCTTGTGTCATATTAATTAAGCACATTTTCTATGCAAATTCCAATGACCATATAGCATCTGCATATCTTACTTATGAGGTCTGTTTGGGACTTATGGGGAGGGGTTGTTCTCATTAATCTTTATATTATATTATGTTGCATTATATTATTACACACACCCACACACACACACACACATATTATATATATATATATATATATATATATATATATATATATATATATATATTAAATTTACGCAAAAAAAACTCAAAAATTACAATGATTTTTATAATACAGTGTTTTTTTAACATATTTTTACATACATATTACAGTAAAGAAAATATTTATTTGCATTACAATAATCAAAATATGGAATAAAATCCACCTGTATTTACTTTTTTAAAATACCGTTATTTTTTTTATATTACACTAATGGTTAATGTTTTCATCTGAATGATCTGCAAATACAATTATAATGCAATTTACAATGCAAAAAATCATAATGAATCATTATCAAACCATGGTATTTAGTACCATAACTGGTATTACTACAGTACTTTAAAAGGTTTATACTTATATAGTCTAAAATAGTAATTGTAGTATTTGTCAATTTTTACACTACATATCACATGACGAGGTACAGCATGAATATGCATGATTATGCAGGGTTGTACCCTCTCTACATACATCTCACATCAGATTCATCCACGCAGAGACTGAAACATTAGTTTTGCATTAGTCATTCTCTGTGCACACATACATTAACATACACTTTACATGCTCCTCCTGGAACACATTTATAAAAAATGCACCAGCTTTATCGGAACAGGAGACGTCTTGTTTCAACAAGCGCCTTCAAGACGCAGTGCAAATGTGCTGAGTGGGTTTGCCACTCAGAGCATTTGTGTTTTTGATTGGTGTTTCCTTTTATTGTATTTCACAGCAATTTAACCATTTGCGATATCTATGTAGCTCATGCTTATATGACATGATTCTAGCTAGAGGCCCAATGCTGACCCATCATTTGAGCCATTTTGTTGGATCAAACACCCAAAGGCAAGTGAAATCCAGCTAATATGTTGGAATTGAAATGCATATGGCTATAAAAGCTAAAATTACAAGTAAGCATAGTCGCGTTCACATGGCTGCAACATTTCACTGGCTGTCCCAGTTGCGAATGCATGCATGAATGCTCTCACATCATTACCTCTCTGTGTGCATGTGTCTTGAGGGCTAAACCAACTGACTTTCTGACATGTTATTCTTGTAATTATTGTGTTTTATTCAGTCTTGATGAAAAGGGGAATACGTTTCAACCGAGAGACTAATTAAAAGAGCTTCCCAGCAGCTGAGAACGATGTGATAAAACCCTCTAATTATTTGAAGAGAACATCTTTGGTGGCTAGCACCACCTTAACAGATTTTCCTCTTAATTCTTATGGCATGTTGTGAGTTACACTGCAGTCATTAGATAGTAAATGTTTTAATTGGTGTATGGTGTTATTGTGCGAATCTGAAGTCATATAAGTCAGCCATAGTCGTAAATCAGAGCGCCGATGCTAAGCGCATCCTCAGAGAAAGATACATTTGTCTGTTGGTGAGTTTTTATTCATAGTATTTTTAGTTTACAGTTGTTGAGCAACTTGCAGCAGTAGTGTTGACTTCAGTTGATGTGATGTTTGAGTAAATTTGAGCTATTTTTACAAATCAGTCATGGACCGTCCAATCAGAAATTTAAATTGAACTAGTCTGTTTCATAATGTTATTTTTTTATTTTTTTAGTGTATATGCATATAATATGCCATTTATTTGGTTAGAATAATATCTTCTATTTTAAATTTTATTCTAGTCTATGGTAATATTACTAAATATGTAATATACTAAATGGTAATATTTGGCTTTATAGTAATGAGTAATAATTAGATTTTTTTTTTCAGTTTTCATTTTAATTTTTGTTTAGTAATTTCTAGTAATGTGCTTTTGCTATTTGTATTAGTTTATATAGCTTTCATTTTATTTCAGCTCTGTAATTTTAGTACTTCAACGTCATTATATTTATATTTAGTTTTTTTTTTTATATAAGTTTTAGTTTTTGGTAACAATAACAACACTGATTTTAATGTAATGTTTTTATTATTTAATTTAATTTATCTAAAAATAGAAAACATGTAAATTTACACTACAGGCTCTGATTGTATTTTAAAAATCACCAAAAGGATGCTTTAAAAAAAACAAAACAAGCTTTTTTGCAAGCTTTTGAATGGTAGTGTGCAATGATATAAATGACTCATGCTATGATATAAGATTTTGGTCATACCGCCCACCTGTGCTTGCTATTTGTCTTAACATTCAGAAGAGATTTCATTCACACAACACCTCACAGCGCATCATTGTCTAATGCGAATGTGAGAAATAAGCAGTGAAATGAATATGTGGGGACTTTGGTCCCTTGTGATTGAGAATGGTGATATCATGACACTGCTGGATGAGTGGGTTCATACTAGAGGCAAGAAAGAAGATATCAGTGTAATCACACACTAGCTTCTTTAACATACTGGCCCATCTTCCATACAGCGCCACACGACTCTACCGCGCCTCGTGATGCTACAAGACCACGCTTTGTCCTCAGCAAGGCCTCTTCTGCCTACTGCTTCAACACAAGATGCAGTGACAGAGATCAAGTAATTGGAAATACTGTTTTTAAGGGAATTTAATGGCACTGATTTCATACTATTACACAGCACTCTGGAATACTCAATTCTGATTGGTCAGTTGTGGCATTCAACAATCAAATATTGTTCTATATTGACAATTAAACTATATAATTGCCACTGTCTCTGGCAATCAAAGGTTATGCTAATTTTAACATTATTATTCGTCTGTCGCGCCAACCTCCATACTCAAGGGGGCGATAGAGTTCCCTTCAAATGTCAGTGGCATTCAACCAAATCTGATTTGGTTATTATTATTATCTAAAGTCTACATATTAGTCCCTGATGTGTACATAATAGTACCGGAAGTGTACATATGAGTACCTTTTGAAAAAGTACCGCTCCAGTGGCAGCTTTTGTACTTTTTTTCTGAAAGTGCAGTGTATGCGTAAAAAAATTAAGTATACTTTGGGCTTAACCTATTTTTTTAGCTGGAGTGATGTAGAGGTGATGTAGTTTTATAGGCCAAAACTCTAAAACGAGTTAGGATTTTAGCACTTCTGGTTCCATAGTCCTGAACTCAATGGGGTCTTTGAAGGTGTTGTTCTTGTTTAAAAGCCTCAAATAAGGTCTGTGGTGAAGGTATATATCTTTTACTTGTCTTGAAAAATCAGTTGATAAGTGGCTAAATGAGACTATGGAAGTTATTGGGGACATTAAATGTCTTCACATCTACTCACAGTTGGCTTTCACAGCCTCATTTTTTAAATTGCTAACTCAAACTTTAAAGACATGTTTTTAAATAAAGACCGAAAGAGTTGTCAGAAGCTTAAGAAGTCATGTGACTGTGGTGTAGTTCATTTATAGCCTACGTTTAGCTTTTTACCTCTCTCAATTGTATTTAGGCTTCAAAGTTCAAAGGTATTCATTTTTGATTAGATTATCATGATGTACAAAACACATACGAATCATAAACTTTTGTTGGTCATAGAGCTTATTTTTGGCAATAATCCAAAAGCCAATGGAAAAACCTATTTGGTTTTTGAAGGAACCAGAGTGGTGCAAACTTCCGATTTGGCTTACCAAAATACATCACTGCAGCACTCTATAAATCAAGCGCATGACATGTCCTCCTCTTTCTGTTCATTTTCAGTCTCTACTGTCTTCTAAAATATGGCAAAAACTCAAACATCATATTTTTTGCATAAAAAAAATCCAACCCAATTTTAATACCAAATGGCAAACATCTGATACGCCCACATCCGAAATACAAACCTGTTCGGACAGGTGGAGCTCTGGAGATGCAGCTAATGGGGGATCAATAGCTCTGAGGACAGCAGTGTGGGATCGGTGTGTCCATCTCCCCTCCCCCCACAACCCAACAACAAAAGCGAAATTCAACAGCACTCAGACCAGAAAGCTTGCATGGCACATTCCACTTCACGGCTGACTCTGATTCCTGTAAGGCCACTGCATCAGGTGGGGCGTATTGACTTGCTTCACCACAAATTTAGCTATAAGTGTTCACGCTGTGTTCTCCTGCAACTCCCACTTTTCATTTTATCCTGGACGCTAAAGGCTTTTTTTATTTCCATACAGAGAAATGTTACGCAAAATCAATCCGCCCAAGGTCCTCTCAGATCTTCTTGTTGCATAATGCATGTTGGGAGTAAGTTACAGCACAGATTCGTCAGCACGTCACATGCACATGCATTCGCTCGGCCTCTTGCAGCCGCTGCTGATTGTCCGTGAGCGGATGCATGATTTTTAAAGCTCAGGCAAAGCATATCCAGGTCAGTGAGTTGATCAGATTAACTGTTTCTAACAGGACCCTGAGGGAAGGTGCTTCCTCCTGTTAAACTGTGCAAATTTGCAGTGTTTTCCTGACCTCACTCGTAGTAGTAGTAGTAGTAGTAGTAGTTGGTATAGTAGAGCAGCTTTAGGCCCACCTGTCAAGCAAATTATATTTTGTTCTACATACGAGTGTTGTCAGTAATTAAAACAACAATGCAAGATAAATCATGCTATATGAAACTGCTTTTTTATACAGATTAGGCAACTTTTTTTTATTTGTCCTTAAATTAAAGAACAACACTTTAGATTAGGTAACAATATATATTTGTTCTTTGATATTTATATAAAAATGTAGCTTAATATATGTAACATATTATTTATATTTATACAATATGTCTGTCGTTTTGTTGATTATAGAGAGAAAGTGAGAGAATTTTTGTATTTTTTTGGTATTTATATATATATAATTAGTTTTTTGGGGGGAATTATAGAAATTAATACTTTTATTTATCAAGGATGCTTTAAATAAATGTTAAATAAATGTTATCAAATAAATGCAGGCTTGGTGAACAGCAGAGACTTGTTCCAAAAACATAAAAAATCTTACTGTTCAAAAACGTTTGAACGTATTTATGCAAGTAAATTTAAACATATATATTAATAGATATTTCAAGCATTTTGTGCTTTTATTTAAATAAGAAATAAACAAATTAATTAAATATATACAAAGAAAAATATACCAGAAAATACAAAAGCTACAGATAAAACATTGTCTGTTGCTAATAAATAAATAAAAAGGCATCTTGACATGTTTACTTGTTTGGTTGAAGAGCTCCTGTAGTACACTAGTGCCTTTCACAGGCAGTAACGACTGGACATTCAGACGTGCTCTGTTTATATAACACACATGCTCTCGATCTCTCTCCTTCACTTTTAACTCTAAACACACTCTAATATTTACCTGTGAAACCGGCAGCCTGTTATATTTGTGTTGTGTTTCATGTTCTGTCCATCAGAATTTGCCCTCACTAATCCAAGCATAATCCTTCATAATGCAGCTTTTGTTCTGATCCGTATTGCCATAAGACATCGCCGTTTGTGCAAATGAAATGGGAAGGGAAATCAATTAAACCAATCAGTCTTACCAGAGCCCTGACTTTCATTGGTTAATTTATCGACCCCTTCATTTGTTTGAGATTTTGACGTTTTAGACATTAAAAGAACCAAAAACCAACACACACACACACATATATATATATATATATATATATATATATATATATATATATATATATATACACACACATATATATATATATATATATATATATATATATATATACAAATAAATAAATGAAGAAATAATAAATGTAAATGCTTTTGTGGCTGTTTTTAATTTCCATATTAAGAACAGCACTTGACATTAATTTTGCAGATAGATATGCAAAGAACATCGAGTGGGTTGACGTTGAAGGGAAATTTGAATAGATGGAAGAAAATAAAAAACAGCACCCTGCCGTCAAATGCTTCAACATCTGCTTTACAACATCACTGCCGTCTATCTAGCAATTATATTTGCGGCCGTTAAAAAGTAATTTTTTTAATGAACGCACTGTGCCATTTTGAATTAATCTTTAACGTTCTTATGTTGTGCATCTTCAATTTGAAATCTCATTTAATTAGTGTCAGAGTTGAACTCAACTGCATGCTGACTAGAATTATCACAGTTTGATTGAATCGTTTGACGGTCACGTGGTTCGACCATATGGAGATCTGATCCCTTTCGCCACACAGCCAACGATCCAGAGTTGGCACGGGATGAGCCCTGAAGCCTCATCTCAGGCTAAGTGTTATTTTGTAAACGCTTTAATAGATTTGGTTTTGTCTAAAGAGCATTGGTACAAGTGTATCCCTTGCAGGCTTGGATTGATAATACTGTTCATGCTGTTTAGCTTGCATTTCCACTCACTTTTGTTCAAGATGTATTTCCTTACACCTTTATTGTTATTGATGGTTCCATGAAGAACCATTAGCATCCATGGAACTTGCCATTCCACAAAAGTATTTTTTTTTACAGTTGAAAATGGTTTAGATTTTTAAAATGTTCTTCTATTAAGAACTGTTCACTGTTCTTTGGTAATACAAATTTGGTTCTTCTATGGCATCACTGCGAAAACCTTTTGGAACCCTTATTTTTAAGAGTCTAGTGGAAAAAAATTATTTATCTTATTAAAATGTTCTTCATACTAAGAAAAAAATGGTTCTTTGAAGAACTATTCACTGAAAGGTTCTTTGGAGAACCTATGATGGTTCTTCTATGACAGGGGTCATCAAACGTGATCCTGGAGAGCCGGTGTCCTGCAGAGTTTTGCTCCAACTTGCCTCAACACACATGCCTGGAAGTTTGAAGTATACCTAGTAAGGCTACGTCCACACGAAGACGGATTTCTCCATATCCAATCTTTTTTTTTGCCTCAAATTCCGTAAACACGGGAGTCGTCTCAGAAAATATCTGCGTCCACACGGAATCACTGAAACCGACTGAAAACTATGTAGTACACATGCCAGACCAATATGTGGTGCTGTAATTCTGCCACAGAGATACACAAAAAAACAGAGAAGAAGACTTGGACCATGTGCGTAAACCTTGAATATAAACTAACACACAAAGCAGAAGATTTTGCTTTAATAAAACTAATGAGCTCAGTAGCTTCTGCAGCACGAACACAGGCACGTAGTCTGACTTTGTTGTTGTTGTTGTCGCTGTTATGTGCCGTAGCGGTGTCTGATTAGGGGCGAGACGTGGGCTGATGATGTCATCGTTTCAGAAAATATACGGATTCGCCGTCCACACGAAAACATGAAAACGGCGTTTTCAAATTTATCCACCCTGGGACCCGGTTTCAAAAATGATCGGTTTCACTCTTCGAAAACGCCGGTTTCGTGTGGACGAAACGCCTATACGGTAAAAAATATATGCGTATACAGAGAAACCCGTCTTCGTGTGGACGGGGCCTAAGACCTTGATTAGCTGATTCAGGTCTGTTTGATTAGGGTTGGAGCTAAACTCTGCAGGACACCGGCCTTCCAGGACCGAACTTGGTGACCCCGTTCTACGCTCTTAAAATAAAGGTTCTTTATTAGCATTGATGGTTTCATGAAGAATCTTGAACATCCATGGAACTTTCTATTCCGCAAAACATTCTTTACAGTGGAAAAATTATTTTGTTACAAAAATGAATAGTAGTCCATAAATATCTTTGTTTTTTGGGGAGTTGCACCACATGAAACATTTAACAGCTTGAACTGATTTGACATTCAGTCATGAGGGTCTGCAGAGGTGGGACAAAATATCGCTCTGCAGAGATGAACAGAGGTCCTGTTTTCATTTTATTTGATGTATCTTAATACATCACCACACGACTTAGATTTGGCAGACAGAGGTTTTCAAATGTTAATAAGCTGTGAAGTGGTTTAAAAAACCTAAAAAATCAGTATAAAGCAGGTTTTCTGTAAATTTTTTTACATTATAATATCAGTTGTACTGTACAACTGATGATGTAATGCCACCCCAAATATTTTATTGTTAAAACTAATTTTAATGTAAAAATTTTAAATGTTCATTATAGAAGTGGTGTTCACTTCAAGTCATTTTATGTATGATTTGATAGAAAAAAAAGCATAATGTCATTGACCCAATTAAATAAAGGGGTCATATGATGCGATTTCATGTGTTCCTTTGTCTTTGGAGCGTTACAATCTGTTTGTGCATATATAAGATCTGTAAAGTTGCAAAGATTAAAGTCTCAAACCCAAAGAGATATTTTTTATAAAAGTTAAGACTCTGCCACGCCTTCCTAAAATGGCTCATCCAAACATGCCCTCACATGTCTACGTCACGGTGTGGGAAGATTTGCATAACACCCCCCAAACGCACACGCAATGAAAGAAGGTGCAACTTTCATTCTCGCTGTAGTATTGTTGTTGCCGCCGCCATGTCGTGGAGACGCTGTGTGTTTCGTTGTGAAAGCAAAAGTATTTTGTTTGGCCTTCCAAATGATTACACAACTAAAACTCAGTGGTTAAGTTATATTTACAACACTGTTCCAGAACAGTACACCACAAATATTTGAGTGTGTGCAGCACATTTTGCATAGGACTGTTTTCTGATCCTGGGAGAGAGTAGCCTACAATGTGAACACTATGAATGGCTGTGAACACCATAAAGTTGGGCAATTCCAACGTCACAAGGACAGTCTGGTGCTTCTGACTCACAGCCTGTAAGTACGTTTCGATATTTAAAGAATTTGATCACAATGCACTGGATAGCTGGCCAATCAGAGCACACCAGAACAATGAGCTTTGTAAAAATTTACGTGTTTCAGAAAAGCAGAGCATAGAGGAGCAACATTAATGTACATTATGTGGAAAATAGGCCTAATGTGTTTTTTGAAACTCGAACTGTGTAAACACATTGCATTATACCAAATACACAAAATAATGTTTTTTTTAGCAACATCATGTTACCCCTTTAATTAATAATTATAGTAATGGTTTGGTCACATTTACCAATGTTCTGCAAATTTTCGCTGGCTAAATCAAGTAATTTCAGTAGGAACCCACACGGTCAGGAATTTTCTTGAGGTCGAAAGATTTCCCCATGCAAATTTTGCAATGGTTTCAAAAGTTAGTCACACAAATTAGACACATTGAGCAACAGAAAGCTGCTTGGTTTGAAAGTGACTTCTGTGTGAGCTGTGCTTCATGTATCGCTACACTAATTTTGATTGGAATTTTTTGCCTGTAAAATTTCACCAAATGTATATTATATTTAGCTTTGCAAAAGGGATATTACATGCCATGGCATTCACATTTAATATGGAAGACAAAACCAGCTTGCATTGGATGCCTGAACATAACCAAAGCAGACATTATCTGGACAAGGTTTCTCATCCAGCTAATTAAAAAGCTAAAAATATTCGTATTGTCAGACTGTGCTGTACTACAGAAACTGGAACAATATCCTATTGTGGATAAACATGTTTCATATTATATATTGATATCAAAGGAAGACTGAATACTGTAATTTTGCACTATTATGTCTCCCAAGTTTTTGAATGGATGAATGTTCTTGGCGGTTTCTATGATGTTGCTAGATGGCTGCTGGGAAGGCCAAACTTTGGGCCCTTGCAAGCTAAAATCAGTGCTAAAATTACAGATACAGTGATTTCTCAACCTGTAACAAGAATGATTCTGTAAGACCAGGAAACCCCAACCGAACGATAGAGGCGTTACCCATAAGGCTACTAGTATCCACTCTTTATCGCAGACCCAAATCTCAAATCCCTTTCTCTCTCTCACTGACCTCTACATTCCCTCCCTGCAAATGTAATTGAAATAATGACTTGGTTAAATCTGGGATGACCTCCATGCATAAATCAAATTTAATAAAACGCAAATGCACTAGAGCTGTTTATGAAAACAATACAAAAATTGAGTTGAAGGATGTTTTTCCATGCAAAACTGAAATAAAGTTGGTATTAAATTTTATGTTCAGTTAACAGGATCACTGCTACCTGCAGTGTACTACTACGAAACAGGCAATACGGCATAAATGAAGTCAAGTCATCCAGTCCAACGCAGACACAGTGATTAACGCCTTCACGGATTTCAGTTTTCTTCCGAAATCCCTTGCTCTTGGGCTGAACAACAAAACCGGTCTTGCTGTCTTTTCTGCACAGTGGCTCTAGCCCGGACAGGGGAAAGCATGACATGTTTTTTTTTACGATTTGGCCCACCTCTGAGGTTGAGAGAGCCAGACTGACTGGCGTGCTGCTGAAAGTACATTAGAGTTTGATGGAGGGGAGGTCTGAGAGGTACCTCTTCTGGTTAGGGATGGATTTGAAAACAGCTCCAAATGAGGAACGCTGGCTTTTGTTTGCAGCAGAATGGATTAAGTCTGCATTCGTCTGGCATTGTGTGTTATTCTGCCTGACGGTGCTCTGGTGGGGAACTACTCTTCTGTTTTTGTGAACTTGATGAACTATATTGGCTGCTTTATAAAAAAGAATAATACATTTAAACTAGTGTTTCAAAGTTTTGGGTCAGTAACATTTTAATGTTTTTGAAAGATGCCTATTATGCTCACCAAGGCTGCATTTATTTGTTAGAAATACAGTAAAAACAGTCATATTGTGAAATATTATTACAATTTAAAATAACTATTTTCTATGCTAATATGTTTTAAATTGTAGTTTATTCCTGTGATGTAAAGCAGTGTCACATGATTCTTCAGAAATCATTCTAATATGCTGATGTGCTTCTCAAAAAAAAAGAAAAGATTATTGTAACAGCTGTGTTGCTTCATATTTTTGTGGAAACCATGATATGTTTTTGCAGAATTATTTGTTAAATAGAAAGTTCAAAAGAGCAGCATTTATTTGAAATCTTTTGTAACATTATAAACGTCTTTACTGTCACGTTTGACCAACTTAATGCATAATTGCTGAATAAAAATACTAATTGCCTTGAATTTAATGCAACAGCTTATGAAAGAATGTTTTAAAAAACTATTTACAGAGAAATTCCTTCTGTTCTATGTTTGCTAGAAATGTGCACAATTGAACATGTTGATGTAAGCTTAATTATTTGTATTTTCAGGCATAATTAGCTAAGTCTAATTTGTTAGCAGTGTTAATTTCTAGCTGTTTGTAAACTGTAGCTTCTAAAACTACAAACTAGTCATAAAATAAGCTTATTTTAAAGTTAAATGCAGTTGTTAAAAAAAGAACAGTTTTACGTACAATTAACAAAGACATTTCTTCTGTTCAGTGTTAGCTTGAAGATCTAAGAAATATGCACATTTAGATGTAAATCAGCTTAATTATTTGTATATTTTCAAGTCTAGCTAAGACTGGCTAGCTAGCAGTGTTAGCTTTTAGCTTCTTAGAAACTGTAGCTTCTAAACTTACATTCTACTCACAACTACCAGTACTTTACTTTCAATACAATTTACCCTAGTAAAAAAGGAGCTAACTCTCCCTAGCGCATCTCTTGAGGCCAGAAGAGTAAGGTTTTACCTGCAGTTACCTCATTCCAGCTGGCCTCTGTTACAATTACATGACAGAGAGTTGTAGCTCTGCTTTGTATTCACAGACAGTATTTTAGAGTAGCAGTCAATAGCTATTGTTAGCACACAAAAGTACAATGAGAGGTAGCTTTTAAATGGTATCTGTGGAGAACTGATGTCAGTAACTGAGATCGCACATCTAATTAATGTGTTCATTGTGTAGCAGATGGTATTGTATCTGAAGTCTCGTTGTTTTCAGAGCAGGATTAGTAAAAATCCCTGACACTCCATGTGACACTTGCCGTATAAACTGGGACACCAGGAAAAACTGTAAACAAAAGTGTGTCTGGAAGTGCAAAGATTTGTGGCATCCATCTGTCTGTGTTCATCATTCAATATGTTTGGCTGTTTCGTGGGAGGCCCAAGTTTCTTTTACACACTTCATATCACGCTGATCCTTTAACCCGGCTTTCATAAAAATTAAATGTTTCTCATACATTGTTTATCCACTTAATCTGATGTCTAGTATGTGACTGTACAACAACTTGATCTGAAGTATAGTATGCGACTGTACAACGACTTAATTTGAAGTGTATTATGTGACTGTACAATGACTTAATATGAGGTATAGTATGCGACTACGACTTAATCTGAGGTCTAGTATGCGACTACAACGACTTAATTTGAAGTCTAGTGTGTGACTGTGCAACGATTTAATCTGAGCTCTAGTTTGTGACTGTACAACAATTTAATCTGATCTCTAGCATGTGACTATGCAATGAATCTGAGCTCTAGCATGTGACTGTACAACAACTTAATCTGATGTCTAGTATGCAACTGCACAACAGGTTATTCTGAGGTCTAGTATGCGACTGTACAACAATTTATTCTGAGGTCTAGTATGCGATTACTTGACCCATACTCAGAATTCGTGCTCTGCATTTAACCCATCCAACGTGCACACACACAGCAGTGAACACACACACCGTGAACACACACCCGGAGCAGTGGGCAGCCAATTTATGCTGCGGCGCCCGGGGAGCAGTTGGGGGTTCGGTGCCTTGCTCAAGGGCACCTCAGTCGTGGTATTGAGGGTGGAGAGAGCGCTGGACATTCACTCCCCCCACCTACAATTCCTGCCGGCCGGGGACTCGAACCCGCAACCTTTGGATTACAAGTCCGACTCTCTAACCATTAGGCCACGACTTCCCATTAGGCCACGTAACCATTAGGCCACGTTAAATAATTATGATGCTGTTAAGACTGGTTACTAGAATATTCTAGGAGTTGCTAAGCAGTTGCTACAGTGTTCTGAGTGGTTTTTGCTCTGTGAGATTGCTAGACAGTTGCTAGGGTGTTTAGAGTGGATTCTTGAAAGTTTGGGGGTGTTTCCAGGGTGTTCTGGAAGGGCTTCTGTAGGGTTTTTAATCAGTTGTTAAGTTATGAGTGGTTTCAATAATTTTTCTGTGCCGTTGCTAGATGGTTACTAGAGTGTTCAGTGGGGTTTCTAAAGAATTGGCTGGTCTGGGGGTTGCTAAGAAGTTGCTTGAGACTTTTGACTGTTTATTAATGTGAGGTTGCTAATAGGGTTGCTAAACAATTGCTGGGCAGTTATGACTGGTTACTAGAGTGTTCTAGGGGTTGCTAAGCAGTTGTGTGGGAGTTCTGGATAGTTGTTTGTGGGTAGCTAACTAAAGCCTAAGGTAGAGCTGCTCAGTTAATCAAAATCCAATTGAAATCGCAATTAAATCGTTTGGTTTAGTGTGATTATGAAATCGCAAAAGCTGTTATGTCCAGCTTTTCAGTGAAGTTCGGCTTTGTAATCAGTAGTAAATGTTTAAGTAGTGAATTATTGAGCCAACATGAGACGCTTTATGAACCTCTTGTTTGAAAGTAAGTAAATTTTATTTATATAGCACATTTAAACATAGCAAAGCTATCCAAAGTGCTTAACAATGTAACAAGACAACCAACAAAACATCAATAAAATTGAAATTAAAATGCTAAGGAAAAATATATGTTTTCAATCTTGATTTAAAACTGGTAATGGAAGGTGCAAGGCAGCATTCTAGAGGCAACTGGTTCCATAGACGAGGGGCATTGACTGAAAAGGCTCTGTCACCCTTGGTTTTCAAACGGGAGCGAGGGACAGATAAAAGAGCCCTGTCAGTGGATCTTAAATGTCTGGTAGTTGACAAAGGGATAAGAAGAACTTTAAGATAAGACGGAGCTTGATTGTTAAGAGCTTTGAAGACAAACAGCAGAATCTTAAACTGAACTCTAAAATGGACAGGAAGCCAGTGTAGTGAAGCTAAAATTGGAGTGACGTGGTCATATTTCTTTGCCCCAGTCAGCAGCCTTGCAGCTGCATTTTGTGCCAACTGGAGGCGTGAAAGCGATGACTGAGGAAGACCTGAGTACAGAGAATTACAGTAATCTAGGTGTGAGGTAATAAAAGCATGAATAACCTTCTCCAAATCTTGAAAAGACAAAAATTATTTAAGTTTGGAAATGACCCGCAATTGATAAAAACGTCTCAGGTTACGTATGTAACCATGGTTCCCTGAAGGGAACGAGACGCTGCGTCGAAACGCATATGGGAACGCCTTCAGCGTGACCAGGCTCTGAATATGATGTGTAATCAGTCAAACAAGGGTGAGGCGTCACGGGCGGGGTGACGTCACGACCAGGAAGCATATAAGCACGTGCGGCGGAGCCGGCTTCAGCTTCAAGTCATGAAGCAAGCGCTGGCAGGGATGCCGGAAGTGTGGCAACGCGACGCAGCGTCTCGTTCCCTTCAGGGAACCATGGTTACATACGTAACCTGAGACGTTCCCTTCCAGGAACTTCGAGCTGCGTCGAAACGCATATGGGAACGAGATACCAACGCCGCCAGACTGACAAGTCCCTGCCTGGTGTCAGGACGAAAGTACAGAGGAGCCGGGAGTGGCTCGGATGTCGAGGTCATAGAACCTAACGAAAGTCAGGGGCGTGGACCACCCAGCTGCGTTGCAGATGTCCTGCATGGAACACCTGCCCAGAAGGCCTTGGAGGCCGCCACACCTCGGGTTGAGTGCGCTCTGACTCCCACCGGCGGGGGGAGCTCAGAGGCCTCGTATGCCAAAGCCATGGCACCCACAATCCACCTACTAAGAGGAGGGCTTCGTAGCAGGAAGACCCCTCTTAGGCAGACCATAGCACACGGGCAGCTGGTCCGACTTTCTCCACAGGGAGGACCTGTGGATGTATGCGTCTAGTGCTCGCACTGGACACATACGGTTGTGCTTCTCCTGGTCTGGCTCCCCGAAGGGAGGAGGACAGAAGGCCTGCAGTACGACCGGCTGTGGAACGACCGATGGGACCTTCGGAACATACCCCACGCGGGGGTAGAGGAATACTTTCGCCGAACCGGGCGCAAAGTGAATAGAGGCCGTAGTCAGGGCCTGAAGGTCACTCACCCTCCTCAGAGAGGTGATAGCCAATAAGAAAATGGTCTTGATAGTGAGGAGTCTCTCAGTTATCTCCTGAATGGGCTCGAAAGGTGCATTGCACAGAGCCTCCAGAACCACAGCCAGATCCCACGTAGGGACGAGATCGTACCGGAGGCCTCAGCCTCAGCGCACCGCGGAGGAAACGTGTAACCAGGGGGTGTCTACCCACTGACTGGCCACCGGTAAGGGCGTGGTATGACGAAATAGCTGCCACGTAGACCTT
The DNA here is from genome assembly GCF_936440315.1 of Barbus barbus. NCBI lineage: Eukaryota > Metazoa > Chordata > Actinopteri > Cypriniformes > Cyprinidae > Barbus > Barbus barbus. Next base: position 25,558,361 of record NC_136737.1, on the reverse strand, counting down.
AACAGTGTAATGGGTTACCCCTGCGGAGAAACGGGCCTGCATGAACTCCAGTACTGCACCAACGGGGCAGTTGACTGGGTCGAGCTGGCGGTCCCCGCACCAAGAAGTGAAGAGCCTCCACTTCAAGGCGTACAGTTTCCTCGTAGAGGGAGCTCTGGATTGGAGGATGGTCTCGACAACCTCGGTTGACAGACCGGAAGCTATGAGCTGTGCCCCCTCAGGGGTCACACCAACAGCTTCCATCACTCCGGGCGAGGGTGCACCTCTGTGCCCCCGGCCTGTGAGAGGAGGTCCCTCCTGACGGGCACTTCCCACGGAGTGCTGTCGAGGAGAGATATCAGGTCCGAGAACCATACTCGGCCCGGCCAGAACGGTGCTACTAACAGTAGACTGACCTCGTCCCGGCGCACTCTCGCCAGAACTCCAGGGAGCAGAGCGATCGGGGGGAAGGCGTACAGACGGAGCCTCGGCCACGTCTGTACCATAGCGTCCAATCCCGGAGGAGCTGGAGGAACCAGAGGGGACATTGCGCTGACTCTCGAGTGGCGAAGAGGTCCACCTGTGCCTGGCCAAAACCTTCCACATCTGCTTCACTCCTCAGGGTGAAGCATCCATACCCCGGGCCTCGGCCCCTGTCTCGACAGGACGCCTGCTCCCACATAAAGATGCCCAGGAATGTGCACAGCTCTCAGTGATAGGAGCTTGCCCTGGGACCACACAAGGATCTGGTGTGCCAGCTTATACAAGGGGCGCGACCGCAGACCTCCTTGGTGGTTGCTGTAAGAGACCACTGCCGTGCTGTCGGTGCGCACCAGCACGTGGTGATCTCTTAGGTCTGGGAGGAAGTGCTTGAGCGCACGGAATACAGCTAGGATCTCTAGCTGGTTGATATGCCACGTCAGGTGGTGACCACTCCACAGACCGCGGGCAGGGTGGCCACTCATGACCGCACCCCAACCGGTGAGGGAAGCGTCCGTCGGAAGGGCCCCGGGACAAGAACCAAGGATTCCTCCACATGTCTAAGGCACGGACAGCGGCGTGACACTTTGACAGCGCGGAGCGAGTCTCCCCTCAGGGAGACCCCCTTGGTCTTGGGCAACCACTGTAAGAGCCTCATGTACAGCAGGCCAGAAGGAATCACGCTGGACGCAGCTGCCATGAGCCCAAGCAGTCTCTGAAACTGCTTGACAGTGAATGGCTGGCCTTCTCACACTCTCTCGACTGCCGTGAGGATCGACTCGATCCGAGCAGGGGTCAAACGAGCCTGCATCGTGGTCGAATCCCACACTACACCTGGATAAGTGGTTCTCTGAGCTGGAGAAAGCACACTTTCCTTGGCGTTTAGTCTTAACCCCCCAAATCTTTCATGTGGGCGAGAACGACACCTCGATGCCGAATCGCCACCCGCTCTAAATGAGCGAGGATCGACCAATCGTCGATATAATTGAGTATGCGGATGCCCTGCAGTCGCAACGGGACCAGTGCCGCATCCACACACTTGGTGAAAGTGCGGGGTGAGAGTGCTAGGCCGAGGGGAAGAACCCGATACTGATACGCTTTGCCCCCGAAAGCGAACCTCAGGAACTCCCTGTGAGAGGGAAGGATGGGTACATGGGAATAGACATCTTTGAGGTCTGTCGTGACAAATCAGTCCTCGGACCTGATTTGAGACACGATCTGCCTGACAGTGAGCATCTTGAACTTCAGCTTTCTGGCTGAGCGGTTCAGAAGACTCAAATCCAGTATGGGCCTCAGCCCCCCATCCTTCTTTGGAACAATGAAGTACAGGCTGTAGCAGCTGGCGTGGACTTCGTGAGGAGGAACCAACTCGACGGCTTCCTTCCTCAGCAAAGTATCGACTTCCTGTTCCAAGACCAGAGCCTGCTCGGGGCGGACCGTAGTCACACAGACCCCTTTGAACAGCGGAGGTGGCCCATCGAACTGGATGGAATAGCCAGCCTCTACCGTCCGCAGGACCCAAAGAGACACATTTGGCAGTCGCTGCCAGGCTGCCAAACGATCTACTAAGGGAATCAGTCTCTCGAGACTGACCTCTGGTGTTAGAGAAGCGGCCAGACCGCTGCCTCGCTGTGGCGCACCGGCAGGAGACACGCAATCTGGCGGCTGAGGCGAGTTTCTCGGCTCCGCGCTGCCGGGCGGACAAACCTGAGAAATATACTCGCTGGGACCGGCTGTGCCCTGGAACAGCGGCAGGGTCAGCAGACAAGTCCCTGGAGGGCACCGAGGGGAGACGGTCACCGTGTGCCGCGGTGTAAGCCGCTCCACCTCAGTAGGGGTCGTCCTCCGTAGTCCTGGGGCTCACCCGTCAGGACCTCTGAACGAACCAGACCCTGCAAGGCAGCACCCAAAGAGACACATTCGGCAGCTCGCTGCCCAATGATCTTCTAAGGGAATCAGTCTCTCGAGACTGACCTCTGGGTTCAGAGAAGCGGCCAGACCGCTGTCTCGATGCGGCGCACCGGAATGAGACGCGTAATCTGGCGGCTGAGGCGAGTTTCTCGGCTCCGCGCTGCCGGGCGGACAAACTTGAGAAATATACTCGCTGGGACCGGCTGTGCCCTGGAACAGCGGCAGGGTCAGCAGACAAGTCCCTGGAGGGCACCGAGGTGAAGTGGTCACCGAGTGCCGCGGTGCAAGCCACTCCACCCCAGTAGGGGTCGCCCTCCGCGGTCCTGGGGCTCGCCCGTCAGGACCTTTTGCGCGAGGAGCTGGTATGCGGAGGAGGCTGCGCCCGCCCAGCAGCCACCTGAGTTTAGAGAGCTCGCATACCCTCTGCCCACCAAAGATGTTGTAAGCAGAGCAGGAGCCTTCAAAGGCGATGCCGTAGAGGGAGACAGATAGCTCGCAAGAGTCTGTTCAACCCGCGGCATCGCCGCATACCCGCGCTCATTCAGTTCCCACGGGAACGAATGGCCGGGACGAAAAGATTTCACCCGCGATCTCGACACCTCGGTGAGGAGATCGGGGAAAACGGAAGGCTCCTGTGTAGAAGTAGCTCTCTGGGGCAAGAGAGGCGGCGAAACCTCGTCAACGCTCGTCACATCAACCTCCTCGGAGGACGCAGCGTCAAGCCCTCGTCTCGGGGGAAGAGACCGCTTCCGAACCGAGAGACGGGGCGCCAGATCAGGCACGGGAGGAGATAGGGACATGCCCGTCTGACTCTCGCCAGCCAGATCAGCCTTTTTCTCTTTTTTTTTTCTCTCTGCAAGCCCCGCGAGCGCAGCCGCCGCTCTGCCTTTTTTTCTCTCTGATTTAAAGGCAGAAGCGGGACCGGCTTTATTCATTTTATGCTTGTGCAAACAATGCAGCTTACAAAGCTCATAGTTATATCATATTAGGGTGACAGAGGCGGCGAAACCTCGTGAACGCTCGTCACATCAACCTCCTCAGAGGAAGAGAGACGAAGCATTGAGCCCTCGTCTCGGGGGAAGAGACAGCTTCCACACCGAGAGACGGGGCGCCAGATCTGGCGGATACGGGAGGAGATAAGGACATGCCCGTCTGACACTCGCCAGCCAGATCAGCCTGCGAGCCCCACGAGTGCAGCCACCGCTCTGCCTTGGCAGCAGCGGGACCGCCACCGCGTGGGGAGCTCGCGAAGGCTCCCTTCTCGAAGAGAGCCCTCCGGGTGCGGAGACCGATTTTGCGTGCTCCGCACCCAGGCAGACCACGCAAAAATCGTGTGTGTCCTCGCTCGTGATATAGCGAGGGCAAGGATGCACACACGACTCAAAACGTGGTCTGAAAGATTCACCCCTGAGCTTGCCCTTGGCTTTGGCATGATACTGAATGCTTTCCACTTAAAACTAGGACAAACAACAGTAAATAAGACTGACACACACAGAGCGCTTCGCTGAATGACAAAAAGCTGAAGCCGGCTCCGCCGCACGTGCTTATATGCTTCCTGGTCGTGACGTCACCCCGCCCGTGACGCCTCGCCCTTGTTTGACTGATTACACATCATATTCAGAGCCTGGTCACGCTGAAGGCGTTCCCATATGCATTTCGACGCAGCTCGAAGTTCCTGGAAGGGAACTGTTCCTAACGACCGAAAGACAACATTTAATAAGCTGTTTCACTCCAAACTCACTTCATTGAGTTGGGTGTTTGAAATAAAATCCTTCTCTGAGAAGATGTAGCATCTTACACAGAATAAGGCACTCAACATATTATTTCATCACTGCTTGCTTAGAGTACTATGAAGGCTATGTCGATTAGCATTGCATTATAAGTATACTTTATTATAAAGAAAATACAGGAGAAGGCTTGAGGAACTCAGATAAACCAAACATATATTTTCATAGTCGTGTGTTAAGTCACATTGAATCAGTGTTTGTTTTGTTTGTGTTTATGCCATGCCAGCTTCTGTGGCTATTTTCATGCGTTGAATGAAGTTTTTTCCGCTATACCGGTATAGGGATTTCCTGGAATGACGTGCATTACCTTTCTTCTATGGTGCATATTTGGATTTCAGTGCGAGAGTGCCCTCTGGCTCACTAATGGAGCAGTATTTACTACTAATCACAGAACCGTGCTTCACTGACAAGCTGCACATAAAAAAAAAATCGCAGCCTTTGCTGAATCATGACTCCAGTTGAATTTCGATTAATCGTGCAGCCCTAGCCTAAGGCTCCATAATATTGTTGCGCTTAGATATGACTTGACTTCCTCAATTAGGAAGTCAACTGTAGCTAATTTTTTGGCCATTTTTTGTCTACCAGGTGAAAACCTTAGTTTGACTGTCTAATACTTGCACTTAATTCATCACACATTACAGGACGAGTTAGTTCTTTAAGTTTGATACTTTAGTCAAGGGTTTGTTGTTGGCAAGCACCTCTCTAATTGTGTTTTGTATTGGTAGTATTTTATTACCAGATGGTAGCATTTATTACAAATATTTCAGAATCAGAAGCTGTTAAATGGTAACTTAGACACTTAATGCAATCCCATTTGGCACACGTTTCTGCCCACTGATACAAACCAGCCACATCCTCAGCTGTCACACGGACAACACCTGAACTGGTCACTGAACAGCATATGAAATCAAAGTCTAATTTACATACATCCTCAACACCTCAGAAGCTGTGATGGATGCAGGCAAATGGCCCATTTAGTTCATTTAGTGTGGCTGCAGGCAGTGTGCCCAGACTGAGAATGAGTCCAAAGTTATTAGGTAAAATACATTTCAAATGAGGGCACAGCTAACACAACGTGCAACCGCTTTCTGTCTTATCAATTCGCTTTATTGTCGTCCCGAGGCTATCATAAGAATATCTTGCCAAAGTTTGCGTCAGACTCTGAAAGTACAGTATTTCTCTCAGGGGAATCCAATGCACGATGCTGACCTTTGATGCTTTGGATGGGGAAAGATTTTTTTGGGTGTTTAGACTGCCATGAGAGTGAGTAAATAGTGGTACAGCCATCCTTTTGGGTGCTATTCCTTAAAAGCGAAATTAGTGTGGAAAGATGTGATTCTCTTCATAAATTAACCAACTTCTATTTTGTTAAAGGGATAGCTGAATTACTCATCCAAAATAATTCACTTTTTCCAAACCTATATGAGTTTTTTTTTTCTCCTGTTGAACACAAAAGAAGATATTTTGAAGAATGTTGGTAACCAAACAGTTACTGGTAGCCATTGACTTACATAGAATGAAAAATAAATGCTATGGAAGTCAATGGAGACTGGAAACTATTTGATTACCTACATTCTTCAAAATATCTAGAAACATTAAACTATGTTGTACCAGAATTACCATCTTTACAAGATGAGATCTTCAGACTCGAAACATATTTGTTTCTATGGCAACTTTCATATTCTAAAAGAGTATGTGGTTTCATTATATAAATTCACCTTTGTATTTTTTAAATATATTGAATAGCAAAATGCACTTAGTAACACTCATGTAATTAATAGATTTTTGCTGAAATGTAGGTAAAAGGCAGATTTTTGATAGTTTTTAAAATCATTATAATATAAACATTAAATGGAAAGGGCTTTATTTAAATATACTTACACTGGACCATACAGTTATTCAGTTATTTTATTTTTTATTTGCATTTGTTGTAATTTAATTTTATTGTTATTTCTTTGATTGTTATTACAAAAAGAAACGTATTTATTTATTGCAATTGCAAAATAACCTTTTTTATTATTATTTAAAAGACGAAGGTCGTATAAAAAACAGTATAGCATACTACTACTAGCATAGTATGTTTGAACTTCTTTGAAGCATACCACATAATATTTTAAACAGTATAGACAATTTCCAGTAGTTGAAAGCATGCAGTAAACAGTGTGTTAATGTTCTAAATTAATAAACCCTGAATGCTTAGTATATGCTACTGTACACTGCATACTACACTTTAAAAACAGCAAATTAAATAAATGATGCAACAAAAAATGTTTAAACAACAGTATGCTACTACATAGCTTTGTGCTCTGTTGAATATTGCATGTTAGAGAGATATAGTATATACAGATTGCTTTTTGTTTTGTTTTCTGTTGTCCTCATTTGTAAGTTGCTTTGGATAAAAGTGTCTAGTAAATGACTAAACGTAAATAGTGTATGCATAGAGAAAATTTGCATACTATGAACATTTTTCATAATATGCTCTGCAGAAATAGTAAGGCTACTGAGGCAGTATGTTATTCTGAACAGTCTCTGTGAGGTTTAGGGGGAGAGATGTTCTCTTATTAAGCAGGCTGCCATCTAGTGTTTAATAGATTGAGTGCAGTTTTAATGAGAGACAGCAAAATGTCTCTGTAAATCAAATATAGAGAACGTAGGTTGTTTCACTGCGCCTGAAATATCCTTCAGTAAAACAGAGCAAGAAAAAAACTGCTGCCCTTCCATAAACCCAGATTTATTAGCATTTTCTTCTTGTTTGTTTAGCAGATTATTGAGACACGCATAAAACCTGCCGACATGGTCCCATTTGACTTGCTGTTTGTTTATTTGGCATGACAGGACAAAATTACGGGCTCCAGCGGCCGCCATCCATTTAATGAGAGTATTTTTATATAGATGCCACATGCAAATGTCTTAATTTAGCCTATAGCATTAGCGTAAGACATGCAGATTGAAAGTTGATTTGTTACTAGGCAAATACCAAGTGTATAATGACTTCTAATTGTCTTCTGTCATGTTTACAGACATGTAGTCAGCGGACACTCTTGGGTTGGTTTACTGACCTGCTTTCTCTGCTATAAGGGTTAACATGACCTCAGCTAGCATGTCTGTCATAACATCCCTGTGAATCGCGCTAATCACACACACACACACGCGTCTCAAAGGGTAAAACTATTTGCTACAGAGCCATGCGACTCATTTTGCTAGCAGGCACCTCAACAAATACTAATTTGACAAGTTATTTGCCTTAATTAAAATGTAATTTGCTTTTAGGATGTGCCATATTTGTCTCTTTTCTCTTGTGTTATCAAAATATTTCTATTTAATTATTTTTATGAATATTTCTGCTTAAGTTTTGGTATAAAACAATTGAAATCCAACTGTTAAAGTATTTCTGTCATGTTGCAAGTTAACATTGGCTAGCCTAGAGCTGTGTACGTCATGTGAGGATGGTTTATCTACAAAAAAATAAATAACGTCCTAAAATAGGCATTACAACATGGTTATATCTGTTGTGCAGCAAGTTTGCATTGATTAGCCTATTTATTCATTGTATCACATAAGTCTTATATGCTAAATACATAGTTTTATTATAGTAACCATGGTTTATTATAGTAAAAATGGAGTTACCTGCTTTTTAATAACCACAGTTTTACTACAAATACCATGGTCAAACCATGGTTAATATAGGAAAACCATGGTTAATTTGGGTTAACTACAATAACAATAAAGTTTTTTTCTTGGTTTTATTTGTAGTTAAACCATGGATAATTTCCGTACAATGTTGTAATGCCTTTTTTCAGATGTTGAGGGTTAATTTTTTATTGTGTCTCAAGTTAGCATTGACTAGCCTAGCAGCTGTGAACATCACACAAAGATGGTTTACATACTCAACAATAATGCCTATTTTAAGATGTTAAGTGTTTATATTTGTTGTGTAGCAAGTTAGCTTGTGTTAGGCTAGTAGCTAATATGTCACAATAAGGATGGTTTTAAACTAAACAACAATGCTGTAGTGTCTGTTTTTGGATGTTAAGTGTTTATTTTTGTTGTGTTTGTTGTAAGTTAGCATTGGTTAGCCTAGCCGTTGTGTACATCACATAACATTACTTTGTATACTAAATGACATTGGTCTGTTTTTGGATGTTAAGTATTTATTTTTATTATAGTAAAAGTATAGTAACCATGTTTTTTTTTTTTTGGTGTATTGATTACCATTTGTATAACCACAGTTTTACTACAAATACTATGGTTAAACTATGCTTAATGTAGCAAAACCATGGTTAATTTGTGGGTTTTTTGGTTTAATTATAAGGGAATCGTATCTGCTCATAGCCATGCAAGTATTTACCACTGTATATTCAGTGTGTGTGTGTGTGTGTTTGGGCAGTTTGTACAAGTTTTCACTATTTGTAAGGTGTTTCTCAGGTGTTTGTAGACAACTATGATGTGTTCTGCATGATTTGCTTTTTTACAGACATCTTGGTGACCGAACAGCATTTTTAATTTGTTTTACAGCATTAGGGCATTACAATGCCATTTCTGGTGCCATTAATATCAAGACACATATTGTTTATATCGTTCTGTCTTTTAGTGGGATTAACTCATGAAAAGCTCTTTTAATAGCTATTGAAGTATTCACTAAATGCAGACCTCTGGCGGCAGTCACATGTTTTTGTGGAAACTGCAGAGGGAGCCTTCTAACAAGCATTAAATATTAAACCGTGATCTTTGAAAATAAATAACAAACGGTACAATGTCATCAGAAATGGGTAAACGAACATGACAAATTCTGAAAGACGCTCTTTCCCTGTTTGTTGACTGTTTTTTTTTTTTTAGTCACTCTGAGACCATAAAACGTCATTTTACTTATAAAAGCAGTTATACCCATTGAAATGAATGCATGATCTCCTTCAAACAGTGTAAGAACAATAATTCAACTCCTCAGGCAATGAATAAGGATTATGGTATACAAATAAATGTATGCAACATGCAATATCACATTTGTCATCTAAACCATTGTCTATTCCTTGCTTGAATTGTTTCCCGGAGTGGCGATGTATTCGGTTCCATGGTAACACTGTGAACAGTTTGTTTCTTGACGAGATGTTGGAAAGAGCAGACGTGGATATCAATTTGTGATTGTGAGAGGCCCCATCAGACGTCTGTGTACAACAGGAAAACAAGCCAGACAGGATCACGTTGCACAAATACAGATGGATTCAGAAAAAATACTGTGCTTTGTTCCCAGCATTTCAGCTGGTCTGCCTGTCTGGCCATTATAATCCCATCTTTATATAATGAAATGGCTAACGGAAGGCTTATTTCCCAGTTTAGGGGACTGAATAAACTGCATTTATATGTGGACTAAGGAGTGGGTTTATTTTAAGAATGTGCTTTCTACAAAAATATATCTTCAGAGACATCTCTATTTACACACATGCTCAATTTTTGGCTCTTAAAGTGAATATTAATAGCCCTTGGCTAGTTCTGTAATGTGATGTGTTTCTTGAGTGAAATTGAGAAACGAATGACTAGACTTCATTTGATCCATCTGGAATGGATTGGATGGTGAAAATTGGGAGATACACACCAGAATGGAGTTAGAACCAGAAAAGCTAGTTGGTTTTTGGATAATAGTCAGCATGGCCTAAGTGATGTTATCAGAAAAGGAAAGTCGTTTTAGAGTAAGAGCAAATTGTTGCATTTTCATAACGGATTATAATATACATAAATATTTCAAAATAAGACTAGCAATGTGTTTTAAGAAAGAAATTCTCAATGTCATGTTGAGTGTAAAAGTATTTTTCCCACGTGGTCCCCATGTCGCAATGGTTACGGAAAAATATCTGCTCTTGGAAAGCCGGAATCAGCAAGGCTCTTAGGCTCTTGAACTTTTGATTCGATAATTCCCTGGGATGCTCTGTCCAGGTTACCATGGCAATTCAGAATATCTCTGCTTTTAAAACCGCACATGTCCGTTTTTGCTATTCTGGAATGCATTCACTGAAAATAAATCCTATTATTTCCACTGTGCTGCTCAACCCATCTGCACTGTAGAGGCACCATGGTACCATATACTGTGCTACTGAATCATTATTAGATATAACCTAAAATAAATAAATTAAAAAAGTATAAATTATATTATCAGCATAATAATTTGAGTGAAATTTCAATTAAAACTTTTAAAATGTCTGTATTTTGTTTATTAAAACCTTACAGTTGTGGCTGATACTAAGTTATCACATTGTTTCTGGAGTAATAACTAGTATAGTAACAGCAGTATAGTATAGTATTAATCACTATAGTAACTATATTTTGGTAGAAATCAATGTGGCCCAAAAAAAACAAGCAAAAAACACATTTCGTTCTACTGAACCAAGCGGCAAAAGCATGGACTACAGATGACCTGAATATGATAGTAGCTTTGTCTTTATCTTTGGCTTATCTCTGAAACAGCGCAAATTCCAGTATCCAGTGAATCTATAGGCCTAACTGAACTAAACCTCACGGTCTGAAAAATAAATGTAGGGAGACCAGTTATTCACCTCTATTCTGTTGAATTTAGGGACGTGTTTTAATTGTGTAATGTTCCTCAATGGTATATTATTATTGTACTTGCTTTGTATTATATAAATGTAATATATTGCTTAATATGTAAGGTCAACTTGTAAGTAGACCATTTGTAGACGGATTTCCTTAAAACTAAATTTGAATATTGTGTCTCTGAGATGTATGGTAACCCATTTCCACCACAGAATAAAAAATCAAAAAGGTAACTGCGACTTTTTGTTTCACAATTCTGACTTTTTTTCTTGCAATTGTGAGTTTATATCTCGCAATTCTGACTTAATAACACGCAATTGCAAGTCAGAATTGCAAGAAAATTGTGTTTTTTTTTCCACTCAGAATTGGACTATAATTTGCAAGTGCAAGTTTATATCGCACAATTCTGAGAAAATAAGTCAGAATTGCAAAACAAAAATTATGGGATATAAACTCAAAATTGCAATATACAAATTTGCAAATGTGAGAAAAAGGTCCGAATCGTGAGTTTATAATTCAACTTTGTTTCTCGCAATTGCAAGTTTATATCACAATTGTGAGAGAAAAGTCAGAATTGCAAGAAAAAAGTCAGAATTGTGCATTTATATCTCACAATTTTAACTTTATTTCTTGCAATATCGCATTTATGGCCCATGATTCTGACTTTATAACTCAAAATTGCAAGTGTATATCTCGCATTTCTGAATTGCAAGATGTTAAATCACAATTGCAAGAAAAAAGTCAGAATTCTGAGGTAAAAAGTCGCAGTTACCTTTTTAATTTTTTATTCAGTGGTGGAAACAGGCTTCCATGGTGGCACTATAAACATATTGCTCTGTTTTTTTGAGCAGTATGACCAGCCTGACTCAACCAGTAGCATGATTTGGGGGCGGGGCTTTCTGACCAGTGGCAGACAGGGGGAGTGTTTGTTAATTCTGTTTAGGAGGGTAGTTGTGAAGAAATTACTTTGCCTTTAACATCAATTGTTTTGTGGTTTTATTTACAATGAATTGTCTCTGAACATTTTCAATAAGCATCTAACTCGTTTTTCTCTTCTCTTTTCTCAGTGGTCTGTAGTTTCCGCGGATCAGTGTCGCACGGTCTGACTCTAGAGCTTGGAGAAACGGTTCAAATCCTGGAGAAGTGTGAAGGTAAGTCATTCTCCAGAAGTACCATAAAACTTTTAAGCTGATGTTTTTCGTAGCATACTTTTTTAAACAGGCATTGATGGAAAATCTTGTAAATACTACAAAAGCCACTTTTTTATAATATAATATTTTTCTCCAGTTTATTGGAAATGTAAGTTACTGATAACTTAAAACCACTTTTTGGTCCCAAACTATCTTGTCCTACAGAGGCACAGCTCAATTTATGTAAAAAAAAAATCAACCCTGCTACCATTTATTCTTTTCCAAGTTATTTTTTTAAAGTATAATTTTCATTTTTATTTATTTTTTTTCCAAAAAGACTTAATTTGCTAAAAATTCTAAAAAAAACAAACAATTGAGTCAAGGTCGAACCATTAAATATATTGCCATGTCGACAAAAATAATAAAATGCACAAATACTTCATTTGACCTCCTGTGGTGGATAGAAAACATTTTTCGAAGGTTGACCATTACAATAAAATGTCAAGCCTTTTTTTGTAACCTCTTCATGGAAAGTGCCAAGAGATATATCAACATTTGCCACCCACTCTTAGTTCAGTACGTCTTGTATATTATAAGACAAATTCTCCTGTCTCTGCATTTTTTGCTCAGTTTGTAACTTGTGCTGCCGGCAGTCTTTAGGAACCAGAATAATTTTGAATACTTAAATGTAACCAAGAGACTTTCAACACAGATTTTCAGGGCGCCTCTAGGGTCATCATGTAACTGTATTTCAGCCTACAGAGCAGTAATGCATGTTTGATTAGCATATATTCATAATCAGGCAGACTTTAAGAGAACTAAAGCTTCTTAGTGAGAGGTTTTATAAGTTTGGTTTTATTTCATGACTTTTTGCACAACAGCGCTATTAGCTAGCTTTAGCTTATGGTTACCTCAGTTCTGCAGATGCAGTTGATGGGATTGTTGTGTGCCCATTTCAGGACAAAGGCTTGATTCATGGGCGTATCATCGATTGCTTTGATGAAAGCTGTACATCGGCACCCTGGCCTGAATGTGCAGATAACGGGACTGATCATGTGATATTAGCTGTGGCACATCGGTCCTCCGGTATTGATCGAGAGTTCATTCACTTTTTTCATGAGTAATCTTCCTTTATCAGGAATATTGTGAGAAGAAGTAGATGAAGCAAGATCTTCTAGACGTTGATGGTTCCCCCTAGGCTTCAAACATTTTGCAAGTCACCTTTTGTATGATTAATTTCTTCTCGAATCAGTTTACTTTGAGACTAGCTTTATCTCCCAGTGGAAATGTTATTGCTTAGGGGTTGCTTTTTTAATAGCTCAAGAGAGTTTTCTCAGTAAAGTTCTCAGCAATGAGGCATAAAATAGAAACAAAGGGAACAATTTTTGACATACTTAAATAGAATAGAGCTATAAATTGAATGTGGACCATTCAGATCATTTGGTCTTGAAAAAAATGTATGAGAAACTTACTGAAATCTGATCTTTTGTTTGACTTCTATTTGACAACTTTGGTTTCTTGGCAGATCTAAGTCAGTCTGAGACAGTTTTGAGATCTCTAGTTGACAAACAGTGGATTGAACATCACTAAATCTAGAAAAAAAAAAGATATTATGTAATACTTTCAGGAAAATTCCTAAAAAAAAACCTTTGTGGAGAAAATTTCTGATATTGATTTCTCTCTTTATGTGCATTATTGAAAAAAAGTTGTTTATTACAAACTTGTGTCAACATGGTAATACAATTTGAATTTAAATGTAATTCAGAAATGCAATGAACACAAATTCGCTTCCAGGTAACAGAGTTTTCATAGATTGTCGTTGCAGCCCCTTCTGGGCCCTGAAAGAAAAGTGGCTCAATTTCAGAGTGTCGCAGTTTAAAGGTCAGTAATAAAAAATGCTCGTTCCCAAGAGCTGTCAATGGTCATCGCTACAGCCTGATATTCAGAGCCCGCAGGCAGAGTGAGAGATGTATGCCGCATTGTACCTCAGCCAGTGAAATACAGCCTTTTAAAGGAGGAAGAAATATGTTTCAGTTGGGCAAAAGTGGTAAAACATTAAACCCTGCCATTCAACCTCAGGTGTTTGACTGGTAGAGTGAATTTAAGTAGTCTTGGGTGCAATTTTTTTTGCTTATTGTAAAGTCAGTTCCTGACTTTTTTTGGGAGTGCAGTTACAGATAGAGGGTGCTTTTAGTTACAGATTTTGGTGCTTCATAATACAATTCACAGTCTACTTTCATTTTGCAGTAACAGCAACTTGGACATTCTTCAAAATTTCTCCTTTCATGTTCAAAGAAAACAAGAAATGCTTATGGATAGATTGTGTATTGAGCAGAGGATTAGCTTGCAGGTCACCTGGTGAGGTGAGAGTTTTGGCTTTGGCCTCAAGGGCTGGAATAATCAGTGCTCTGATTCACAGGGTTAGCAATTTGCTGTACGTATTGATTGTTTTGCTGCAGTGCCATGCTTTTGAGGTAATGGATGCCTGGAAAATTTAAGCTTTTCAAAGCGCCGGGTTCTGGAGTGTCGCGGTGGCCTGCAGTGGCCAGTGGTCTGATTGAAACTCTCTGTTTTGAGAATTTAAGATTTTGCAGTGTCATCCACTGGGAACTTGAGGGAGAAGTGTATGTCTGAAGACTTGACAGGATATTTGACTGTTTATGCTCTTTGGGAGTTTCCTTTTAACTGCAAACAGTCCCCAGTCCAACACAGAAATTTGAAAAGACTTGAAAAGAGCTAGAATGGAATATAACAAGTAGGGTAGGATAGATAGATAGATAGATAGATAGATAGATAGATAGATAGATAGATAGATAGATAGATAGATAGATAGATAGATAGATAGATAGATAGATAGATAGATAGATTTACAGACAGACAGACACAGTAGTTAGTGAGTATGTAGCCAGACTGGTAGACAGACATGTAGATAATAGGCAGACAGACAGCAGTTGTTTAGTGTTAATCCCACAAGGGTTTGGCACTCTAAAGAGCAAAACCTCTTGAGATAGACATGTCACCACCATAGCTGTGAGCACGAACAATCTGACAGCTGAACAAGTCCCTGCAGTCTACACCTGTTGAGAGGCACAGACAGAGATGACACATTTCATCAGGTGTTTGTTTGTTGGCAGCTGTGTGTTGATGCTGAGTTTCCTCATGTCCACATGGAAGCCTCACGCCAGCAAACATGAGCCGTCTGCTAATCTATCACAGCTAATGCCTACAGTCAGCCTCTAGCACAAACACTGTTTGTGTACATCACTGACAACTTTTTGTGGTTATTTTGGTATGGATTCTTCTCTAAAGGACACCTCAACATCTTGTTTTCTAGCTACTGTGCATCAGCTTGTAGCAAGCTAATGGCAAAATCATTTCCACATTGCTAATATGCTAAACAAGTATTGACACTCCTGTGGAACAAGTGCCAATTTGTGTTACACAACCTGAGACAAGACCCTTCGTCCAAATGTTGTTCATTAGCTAATAGCATGGTTCGTTGTGGTGCTAAATGGAAAGTGATAATGTAAACGGCTTACGTTGACTGATGCGGCCCATTCATTACTTGCATAAACCAAATAGCTAATTACAAAGTGCACCTCCTCCATTTTCAAGATGCATCTGGGGAGAATACTAACAAAGATAGACTGCCATGATTAATGCGGCAGAGTCTGGGTTGCATTCGAGACAGATGGCCACAGGTGTGAGCGACGTTAGCAGCCAAGCTTATTAATATTTTCCACGGTTGTCACAGCAGATTGTTTACAAATGGCTACATAAATGATTGAATCACACAGTAACAATTTCACTTCCCGTTTTCCACAGATTCTCTACCGAATCCAAATGTCCCACCATTACATAGTTAGTCAGGCTTGAGAAAGACTGCAAATTAAATTGTGGAATATTGAAGAGTGTTTTTACATCTCTGATATAGTATGCTAATATTGCTAAGTGGCTAGTAAAATGAGTAATGAGTAGTATAGACAGAGCAACGTGGTAATATCCCACAATGTACCTTAGCAATGACTTAGAAACACCCTGGCATCCATCCTGAACACCCTAGTACCCTGCAAACAAGCCTGTGGTGGGCCTTTACAGGCCAACTTAGGGCTAGCCCTAAGTTCCGGCTTTGCTACTGTTCGGACACTCTTGCTTTGCTCTGCGCTTTGCTCCCTATTTTTGCACTTTTCTCAGATCTCTCTAAGATTTTAACTACAGCAGATCAGCACAGTGCTCAGACAACACATTTTTTGGGGAAAATTAAGATTCTTTCCCAGCAGTTTACATTCCAGAGACGGAAAAACACAGCTGTCTACATCCAAACAGATGAGAGAAAATGCCTCCCGTGGAATCTACTTGCTGCAGAAACTGTCACAGACTTCTACAAAGGATTGTGGTTCTTGAAACAAAGTTACTTGCTGGACTTCCAAATCAGGTGGAACACACAGCAGATGGTCATCACGGACCCCCTCAGCATACAGCCGGTGAGTCCTGTGAATCTAGTGAATCTCAACAGTTTATACATGTAGAGGAAAAAGCCAAAATAGATCGACAGACAAATCGATGGCACAAACAGGGAGCGAGACCCAAAGGCAATCGAGACATCAGATTATCACGAGTATCTCGTATTGCTGCCGTAGCATCCTCTACCCCAGATACGGCTATGACAAGACTTGTAAACACTGGTATCCTACCACCCCCAATACATCTTGAGAACAGATTTGAAGCATTAATGAATGTGGGTGAGGAATCCGCAAATGTGCCTAAACACGGATCGAATCAGCCAACAGCTAACATCGCTACTAACAGGCGCTCAAGGTCGAGCAGACAGCGGCTTTCAGCTCAGAGCGCAGCCGAGCCCAGGACTCTGATAGTGGGTGACGCTATTATCAGAAACATCAGTTGCAGGACTACAACTACATGCTGTTTTCCTCAAGCAACCATCTCTGATGTGAACAAAGAACTTCGGAACATTCTGATGAAGCACAAGACTGCAAATCGAGTCATCATCCATGTGGGGAAGATTGATATTCGGAAGGAGCAGTCAGAACTCCTTAAGAAGGATTTCAGTGAACTCTTTGAAACTCTTCAAAGTCTTGAAGTCCAGTCGTTCATCAGTGGACCACTCCCAGCAAGGGGAACTAACATGTTTTCACGGTTGCTTGGGCTAAATACATGGCTACAAAGAACCTGCAGTATAAAAGGAGTCAACTTCATCGACAACTTCAATCTTTTCTGGGGCCACAGACAACTGTTTAAACTGGATGGCCTCCACCTAAACAGACTCGGTGCAAGAGTGCTAAAAGACAATATCTATTTCTCCCTCCGTCATCCTTCAGCGGTATGTGCCAATCTACTCGGCCTGAATGGCACACACACACCTGGACAGAATATGAGTGACCACAGGACTTCATGTCAGCTTTTGAGTCAACATGTGGTTGACAAATCCCACAAGGACACTGATAACACCATTCAGCCACAACAAGCACTGGTCATGGACATCCCAGCTGAGCCTTGCCCACAGAGGTCATCACATGCAAACTGTGACGTATTACAACAGCTCCAAGACTCAGCACCCAAGGACGACTTTCTGGAAAACAGCCAGGGAAGCCAGAACGACATCTCACAGTCACCGGAAACACCAGAGCCAGAGCCCTGCTCACCAGACACACGTTCCCTCTCTCCAGCATCCCCACTTCTAAGCTTCTCACAGAAAATGGAGGAACTGGTGTATGCTGGGACCAAACTCTCCCACTCTTTTGCTGCAAGCCCCCAGATATCAACTAAAAAACGGCGGGCCCCACAACCACCAAAAACTGCAGGCCCAGCTCACCCTCCTCCTCCTGCGAGAGCTCTCCGGCCGCTGCCACAACGCCAGGGCCCAAACTCCTCTCCATCTGGTGTAGGTGAACCAAAAACAACTGATAACAGCTCTCAGTGATATGTGTCGGGTCCCCGCTATATTAGCCACAACATTCACAAATGTTTACAGAAAAAGCGGGAACCCAGCATGCCTATTTCTGTTTTATCACGTGATAGAAAGTCTAAGGCCTCCTCAAGCCGTACGGCTGACCCATCTAACCTGCGGCCTATAATGCATCAATCCAAGACTGCTGTAGAGACAAAATGTAATTCCATCAAGTTAGCATTTTTAAATATTCGCTCACTTAAAAATAAATAATTTCTGATCAACGAATTGATAACCACAAACAACCTGGATTTTATGTTTCTAAATGAAACATGGTTAGAAGACAGCTGCAGTGCAACAGTCCTTAATGAAACAGCCCCTCCTAACTTTAATTTTATAAGTGGGGTGGTGATGGCGCAGTGGATAAGACACATGCCTTTGGTGTGAGAGACCCGGGTTCGAATCCACTGTGAGACACCAATGTGTCCCTGAGCAAGACACTTAACCCCCTAGTTGCTCCAGAGGCGTGCGACCTCTGACATATATAGCAATTGTAAGTCGCTTTGGATAAAAGCGTCAGCTAAATGAATAAATGTAAATGTAAGTGTCTGCAGGACTGTTAGGAGAGGTGGAGGTGTAGCTGCTCTGTTTAAAGATGTTTATCAGTGCAAGCAAATGTCATTTGGTCAGTATTTGTCTTTTGAACACCTAGGTATTGTGCTGAAAGGTGCTCCACGCTCCCTGTTTATCATTATTTACAGGCCTCCAAAATATTCTCCAGCCTTTGTTGATGAGTTCACTGAACTGTTATCAATGATTTCCTTAGAGTTTGACTGTTTTGCTATTGCAGGGGATTTTAATATTCACATAGATAATGCAGAAATCAAAACTACAAAAGAAATTATAACTATTTTAAACACTTTTGACCTGAGTCAGCATGTGCACGGACCCACACACAATCGTGGACACACTCTAGATTTACTCATCAGTAGAGGTCTAAACATTTCATCCATTGTTATTAAGGATGTAGCACTATCTGATCACTTCTGTATTTTCTTTGATATATTGATCTCAGTCACCACTGAATCTATATCTGTCTCTATCAGTAAGAGATGCATTAACGAGAACACAAGTGCGCTATTTATGAAGGCAATGTCATTAACACCAAGCATTTCTACAGACCCTGTTGATCTTCTCCTGGAGTCATTTAACTCAAAAATTAAGAATGTTATTGATGATATTGCCCCGATAAAGGTCAGCAAGAAGACGGCAGTTCAAAAATCAACAGCAGTTCAGAGCATGAAAAGACAATGCAGAAAAGCTGAGCGGATGTGGCGGAAGACGAAACTCGAAATTCACTATAGCATCTATAAAGACAGCCTTCATGCTTTCAATGTGGAACTAGCCACAGCTAGACAGACTTTCTTTTCTAACCTTATAAACAGTAACTTAAACAACACTCGCACTCTTTTTGCGACTGTTGAGAGACTGACAAACCCCCCAAGTCAGATTCCCAGTGAAATGCTCTCCGACAGCAAATGCAATGAGCTTGCTTCCTTCTTTTCTGAGAAGATCAATAATATCAGAAAGGAGATTGGCACATCCTCAAGTTATGCAGAGGTCACACAGATTCGACCGCAATTTCAAAAAGAAGTGACTATGTGTGTTTTTAAAAAAAATTGATAACAAAACTTTGGAAGAAATAGTACAGCACCTTAAATCTTCAACCTGCTATCTTGACACACTTCCCACATCCTTTTTCAAAAATGTGCTTAACTGTTTAGAAGCTGATCTCTTAGAAGTGGTGAACGCCTCACTTCTTTCTGGGACTTTTCCAAACTCCCTCAAAACTGCAGTTGTTAAGCCCTTTCTGAAAAAGCGCAATCTTGATAACACCATGTTGAGCAACTATAGACCCATATCAAATCTTCCTTTCATAGGTAAGATTATTGAAAAGGTAGTTTTTAATCAGCTGAACAATTACTTAAAGTCAAATGGATATCTGGACAATTTTCAATCTGGTTTCCGAGCACATCACAGCACAGAGACAGCACTCATTAAGATAATAAATGATATTCGCCTCAATTCTGATTCTGGCAAAATATCAGTGCTGGTACTACTAGATCTTAGTGCTGCGTTTGACACTGTCGATCATATCATACTCTTAGAGAGACTGGAAAACTGGGTTGGGCTTTCTGGGATGGCACTCAAATGGTTCAGATCATACTTAGAAGGGAGAGGTTATTATGTGAGTATAGGAGAGCATAAGTCTAAGTGGACGGCCATGACATGTGGAGTCCCACAAGGCTCAATTCTTGCACCGCTCTTGTTTAGCCTGTATATGCTCCCACTAAGTCAGATAATGATGAAGAACCAAATTGCCTATCACAGCTATGCTGATGATACCCAGATTTACCTAGCCTTATCTCCAAATGACTACAGCCCCATTGACACCCTCTGCCAATCCATTGATGAAATTAACAGTTGGATGTGCCAGAACTTTCTTCAGTTAAACAAGGAGAAAACTGAAGTCATTGCATTTGGAAACAAAGATGAAGTTCTCAAGGTGAATGCATACCTTGACTCTAGGGGTCAAACAACTAAAAATCAAGTCAGAAATCTTGGGGTGATTCTGGAGACAGACCTTAGTTTCAGTAGTCATGTCAAAGCAGTAACTAAATCAGCATACTATCATCTCAAAAACATTGCAAGAATTAGATGTTTTGTTTCCAGTCAAGACTTGGAGAAACTTGTTCATGCCTTTATCACCAGCAGGGTGGATTACTGTAATGGTCTCCTCACCGGCCTTCCGAAGAAGACCATTAGACAACTGCAGCTCATCCAGAACGCTGCTGCCAGGATTCTGACTAGAACCAGAAAATCTGAGCATATCACACCAGTCCTCATGTCCTTACACTGGCTTCCAGTTACATTTAGGATTGATTTTAAAGTACTTTTACTTGTTTATAAGTCACTCAATGGCCCAGGACCTAAATATATTGCTGATATGCTCACTGAATATAAAACGAACAGACCACTCAGATCATTAGGATCGAGTCAGTTAGAAATACCAAGGGTTCACACAAAACAAGGTGAGTCTGCTTTTAGCTATTATGCGGCCTGCAGTTGGAACCAGCTTCCAGAAGAGTTCAGATGTGCTAAAACATTAGCCACATTTAAATCAAGACTCAAAACTCATCTGTTTAACTGTGCATTTGAATGAGCACTGTGCTATTTGTCCGAACTGACTGCAATGAATTTTATGTATAATCATTTTCTTTAAATTCATTTTAAATCAATTTCTATATCATCTTAAATTTCCTTGTTTTTATTATTTTTATTTCCATGTTTTTATTGATTTTTAATGTCTATTTCACTTTCTTTTATGTAAAGCACTTTGAATTACCACTGTGTATGAAATGTGCTATATAAATAAACTTGCCTTGCCTTGCCTTGCCTAGCCTAGCCTAAGGGCCCCCAGTGGGCTGCCAGCGCAGGGCCCCAGAGAATTTGCTCATTGGCAAAATGTTGGCCCTTTAGATCTGGCCCTGCACGGGCAGCCCTCACTTAGCCTCCAGGAAGCCCTCACTAGGCCCACACAGTACCCGCACTATCAATCTACAACAATACATCTATTTCACTATAAATACTTTTTAGCTACTATAATGTAAGTCTTTGGGATAAACAGTTATTAGATATCTGAAATGGATGCAGGCACCACTTAACTAATGTCTGTATTGTCAAAAATGTACAGTAGTCAAAGGGATTTCAAAATCAATGGATTTATTAAATACAAAATAGAAAACATTCAATTCAGGTTAATACAGCTAATTTAACACTCTGAAATGGACTACATACAGTATTATCTATATAACTTAAAAATACCAAATTACTACTTTGACCTATTTGTTGATGTGCTAAAGTAGTTATAGGCAACTTCAGTCCTGGAGTGCCGATGTACAGTGGCCGAGAGAGCTCAATGCGCTGCAACTTCAGAAAACACATGCAAATAGACAAAGCACTAGTAAATCAAGAAAACATCTTCATCAGTTTGACAGCAGGGGCCTGTTTCATAAAACAAGTTTACCAAATAAGCCAGCCTAATTTCAGTTAGTCTGACTTATTTTGAACCAAATCAACTGACAATAAATCAGACTAACTGAAATAAACCTGGCCTATTTGGTAAACTTGTTTTTTGAAACAGCCCCCAGGGGCCTGTTTCAATAAGGAGGTTCAACCAACTCTGAGTTTAAACTTGAACTCAGAGTTGACTTACTCTGAGATGGGAAACTCTTGAGTTTTCGGTTACGAAACAGCTGAACTGAGTTAGTTTACTCAACTCTAAGTAGGTTGACTCTGAGTTAACCTGTTAACGTTCTTTGTTTTGACTGAACGCTCTTTGTTTGCATGTGTCATTGTTTTCTAATAGAATAAATGAAACGGGACAAAGTTAATCTTGACAAACTATATATCCTCCTGAGGGTCTAAACGCTGGGACCGACTGTGGGTCACAAACGCGTCCACTGCTGAAATCCCAGTTTAGTTAGAGAGGTAAGGGTCCACAGAACAACATCCAGCGAGCACTTTTAGTCCAGCGAAACAATAACGTTGTAATAAGGATGAATATTCCTTTGTTTACGTTTCATTTCTTCAGAGAGTTATTGTTCGCGTCCGTTATGGAATAAATTACGCTCAAAAACAGCGTCTTGGTGGTAAAAAAACAACACGGTGTTGTAGCATACGGTTTTACAAACATAATGAGACCGTCCACGGAAAAAAAAGTCTCAGAAAAGCGGAATATAGATTATTTGAATTTGGCGCTCCCTCCAGTCAGCTCTGACGCACGCTGTGACGCAGCTGTCATCTGAGCGGGGGGCGTAACTTAGCGATCCGCTTTATCCATAAAAAACTTTTTTTTTTTCTTCTACATTTTTTATATGTGTGTGTGTGTATTGTGTGGGGAATGTGGCCGTATCTGCATGATTATAATCTGTATGGACGGACATCAGCGTGTTTATTAGCGACTCTATGATGCTATCATTGTGATTCATTGATCAGCTATTATTGATTATATGGCCCATCTGTTTGATTATCATCTGAATGGAAGCACATCAGCGTGTGATTACTGACTGTATGACCATGTCTGCCAATATCACTTCATGTCTGGCAATCAGAATACTTCAGTATACATACTATATACAAAGCATTCTTTTTCTATTTTTTTTTTTTCTTTTTTATTACTCAAATAATTATTTTTGTATTTTTTTAGTGCTCAAATAAATCTGTCTATTATTTTATAATTGAAAAACTATAATGACTAAAATAGCTTCTATAATTCTGAAATCCATTTGGTGGTTATTTTTCCCCAAACAGGGGGGTGGGGGGACTATAAATAGTTTCAGAAGAAATATTGCAGGAATCTCATTTTTCATGGTATCTTCTTCAAATTTGAAATATAAACTCATGAGACACATGGCTTTCAACCCATTACTTTTCTGGATTGCTCCAGGACTTATTTCATGTATTTGTATATGAAATAAAAAAACATTCAGTGTGGAAAAACATTTTTCAAGGCACGTCAGTGTCTATAACTTTTTATCTTTTGGAGCATTATCAACTCTGGATGATAGATAGTAAAGCCGAGAGTGTCTTCTTTCCAAAGATACCTAATTTGTTTGTGTAAGCACACTTTGTCACAAACTGTTACCATTTTAATTTAGGTAGGTTATTTTCACCTGCGAGGCCCCAAATGGGGGTGAAGGTTAACAGGTTAAGCGCGTGCACCATGACTATGAAAAGTCATGATCAGCGGAGCGCCGAAATTACGATTCACCATGGCAACAGCTCCCGCCAAAAAGATGTCAGCGCGCGTACTTCCGTCAATGCGTATCTTTAATTCTTAATAACTGCCGATAACTTAACTTTTATAATATCAGGTGAAAACTTTAAATTATTGAACTAATATTCATTTTAATGGTATCCCATGGCCACAAAAAACCCCCGGAAAAAGACAAAAAAAGAAACAAAAACGTGGCAGCAGCTAAAAATGAAGTATAAAAACAATTAAATCCAGGTAAAGCTTTAAACATGAAAGGTTCATGGGTGTGGGCTGAATGACTTTACAAACATTTGACATTAAATATCATTCAATGTCTATTTCAATGCGCTGCAGCTTTTTCCACATAGTCTAACACTCTTTTCACATAATTAAATATTCTCTAATTCAAGTTACATTTCTTAATTACAGTAATAAAATTAACTACTGACTTGTCGACAGCAAGAAGGCAGAGGCTCCCAAAAAGGGGGGAGAACCTGCGCCTACACCACTGACAGATGAAGAGGAGATGGTCACGTATTGGAAGATTTCTAAAAATCCTAAAGTAAAAAGAATAATTTTTGCTTTTGTATTAGGAAATAAAGATGACCAAAAAAAATTTGAAGAATTTGTTTATTTAACAGCTGTGGTGGTGGTTACGGCTTGTACTACCCTTCCATCTGGCATCCTTCCATTCCATAAAGTAATCAGTTTAATTTTCAGAAGGGGCGATGGTGGAAATTTGGATTATTGGGTTACTTCCAGACGGCACAGAAAGATGTTATCAAGTGAACATCATTTATCAGATCAGCCTCATTTAAACCAATTTTTATACCACTGACTTACAGTCCTGTGAAACCCCTCTTTCACGGATTTGTGCCCAGGAAAAAATTCTCAAAATGGGTGTGAGAGGGATGCACACTTTCCTTAGAATCTGCATACAGCGGACTTATGTGCTCTGCATCTCCGATGTTTTAAAGTGCATTTTTCTTTTTTGCTAATTATCTTCCAATAGGGTAAGAAATTAAAAGTATTCTTGTTTCCGTTTGCATTAAGATTATTTTTCTTACCCTATGGCAGACAATTTTACTTGTTTTATGTAAAAGGCACTTAAAAGGAAAATCCCCCAGAAAAAAAGACTAAATATAGACAATTTTTCATATATAAGATGCATATTAAGATTTTTTTTTATATTTGTACTTGAAATAAGACAAAAATACTCAGTAAGAAAATCAGTTTTGCAGCGTGAATGAATGAATAAGGTATTTAAACTTCGCTAAAATTATAAAAAGGGGGAGGAGACCGAAAGAAACTCTGGGTTTACCGAAGAAAACCTGCTCCCGACCAAGTTAGGTTCACAGAGTAAGTTACTACGGTAACTGACTCGGAGTATAAGTTACCTCTCTTTCAGAAACGGGCTTGACTTACCCTGCTTTCTCGGGTTTGACAAACCTTCCATTTTGAAATGGAAAACCCAGAGTTCCCTTCCAGGAACGTCGAGCTGCGTCCAAAGACGCTATGGAAACGCTCTCAGCGTCATTCCGCTCTGAATATCGTATGTAATCAGTCCAAATAGAAAGGTGAAGCGTCACGGGCGGGGTGACGTCACGACCAGGAAGTATATAAGCACGTGAGGCGGCGCCCGCGTCAGCTTTCTGTCATTCAGCAAGCACTCTGTGTGTGTGTCAGTCCAATCTGTCTTGTGAGTCTTATTTACTGTTGTTTGTCCGAAAGAAAGAAAGTAGACATGCCAAAGTCTAAGACTAAGACATGGGGTGATCTCAGATCACGTTATAGGTTGTGTGTTAGTCCTTGCCTGCGCTACATTACGGGTGAGGACACACATGATCTGTGCGTGGTCTGCCTGGGTGCGGAGCATGTGGCAGCGGCTCTCGAGGGAGCCGTTTGCCCGCACTTTGAGCGGCTCTCGCTGCGCACACTCCGCACCCGGAGGGCTCTCTTCCGTGAGGGAGCCTTTGTGAGTTCCCCGCGCGGTGCTGGCCCCGCTTTTGCCGAGGCAGAGCGGCGGCTGCACTCGTGGGGCTCACAGGTTGATTTGGCGGACGAGAGTGAGATGGGAATTTCCCTATCTCCTCCCGTAACCGCCAGATCTGGTGCCCCGTCTCTTGAGGGAGCGGTTCCTTTCTCTCGAGACGAGGGCTCGGAGCTCCGTCTCTCGTCCTCTGAGGAGGCTGAGGCGTCGAGTGCCGACGAGGGTTCGCCGCCCACACCCCAGTACGAGGAGCTTTTAGAGGTGGTTACTAGGGCAGTGGCCAAGCTTGACATCAGTTGGCCCCCCGAAAAATCAACAAAGCCGCAGTCAAGTCTATTAGATGAGCGTTTTCTGCGCTCGCGGCAACCACCTCGCCGCAGGAGCCTTCCATTTTTCCCCGATCTCCACGCTGAGGTGTCGAGATCGTGGTCGAGACCGTTCTCGTCCCGCCCGTTCGTCCCCGCATCACACTATTATGGCAATGTGCGGGACCTGGACGCGTGCGGGTACAGGACGATGCCACGGGTTGAACGGACGCTTGCGAGCTATCTGTCCCCGCTCACGGCGTCGTCCTTGAAGGCTCCTACCCTGCCTACTAAGCCTCTACGCACGACTTCATCCTTAGTGGGCAGGGGGTATGCGGCAGCAGGCCAGGCCGGTGCGTGTCTGCACACCATGACGGTGTTACAGGCGTACCCGGCCGAACTGCTGAGAGAGTTAGATGAGGGCGGTGAGGTTAGGCCAGAAGATATTTCTGAGCTGAGGAAGACTGCTGATCTTGCCCTCCGCGCCACCAAGGAGTCGGCCCGTGCCATCGGCCGCTCCATGGCAGCTATGGTGGCAACGGAGAGGCACCTGTGGCTGAACCTGTCGGAAATTCAGGTGAAAGACAGGTTCTGCCTCATGGACGCCCCGCTTCAGCCTTCTGGTCTGTTCGGCGACGCAGTCAGCTTGGTCGTCGACAGATTTCAGGAGGCTCGCAAGCAGGCGGAGGCGTTTCAGCGGTTCCTCCCTCGCCGATCTCTAACTCGGGGGACTGCTGGGCGGGAGCAGTCCCCTCCACATACCAGCTCCTCATACCGGGCTGCGCAGAAGCAGAGCGTGGCCACTCGTGCTCCCCCGCGGCGGAGCCGAGTACGGCGGCGTTCTGCGCCGAGTACCTCTAAGCCGAAGGCCGACCTTCGGGATACCCTTACGGCTAGGAGGTCCTCGGCACACAAGTCCTGATGGGCATGCTCCAGGACTTCGGAGGGCGGCCCCTACTGGGGTGGAGCGGCTTACACCGCGGTACCCGGTGACCGTCTCCCCTCGGTGCCCTCCGGGGATCTGTCTGTCAACCCTGCAGTTCCAGGGCACAGTAGGTCCCAGCGAGTGCTGTTCTCAGAGTCCCCCGCCGGTTGTGACTGCGGGTCTGAGAAACTTGCCTCAAGTGCCAGAGACCGCGTCTTCCTCTCGAGAGCCGCAGCAAGACAGTGGTCTGGCCATATCTCTAACACCAGAGGTCAGTCTCGAGAGACTGATTCCCTTAGTAGATCATCTAGCGGCTTGGCAGCGGCTGCCAGATGTGTCTCTTTGGGTCCTGCGGACGGTAGAGTATGGTTATTCCATCCAGTTCGATGGGCCACCTCCGCCGTTCAACGGGGTTTGCGTGACTATGGTCCGCCCCGAGCAGGCTCTGGTTCTGGAACAAGAAGTCGAGAATTTAGTACGGAAGGAAGCCATCGAGTTGGTTCCTCCTCACGAGACTCGCGCCGGCTTCTACAGCTGATACTTCATTGTTCCAAAGAAGGATGGGGGGCTGAGGCCCATATTGGATCTGCGAGCTCTGAACCGCTCAGTCAGAAAGCTGAAGTTCAAGATGCTTACAGTCAGGCAGATTGTATCTCAGATCAGGTCCGAGGACTGGTTTGTCTCGATAGATCTCAAAGATGCCTATTTCCATATATCCATCCTTCCCTCTCACAGGAAGTTCCTGAGGTTCGCTTTCGGGGGCAAAGCGTATCAGTATCGGGTTCTTCCTTTCGGCCTAGCACTCTCACCCCGCACTTTCACCAAGTGTGTGGATGCGGCACTGGTCCCGTTGCGACTGCAGGGCATCCGCATACTCAATTACATCGACGATTGGTTGATTCTAGCTCAGACAGAGCAGTTGGCGGTTCGGCATCAAGATGTCGTTCTCGCCCACATGAGAGAGTTGGGGTTGAGACTCAACGCCAAGAAAAGTGTGCTTTCTCCAGTTCAGAGAACCACTTATCTAGGCGTGGTGTGGGATTCGACCACGATGCAGGCGTGTTTGACCCCTGCTCGGATCGAGTCGATTCTCACGGCAGTCAAGAGTGTGCGTCAAGGCCAGCCATTCACTGTCAAGCAGTTTCAGAGGTTGCTAGGGCTTATGGCAGCAGCGTCCAGCGTGATTCCTTCTGGCCTGCTGTACATGAGGCCCCTACAGTGGTGGCTCAAGAACAGAGGGGTCTCCTTGAGGGGAGACTCGCTCCGCGCTGTCAAAGTGTCACGCCGTGGGTTCCGTGCCTTAGACATGTGGAGGGATCCTCAGTTCTTGGTTCAGGGCCCGGTGCTGGGAGCTCCGTGTCGCTGTGTCTCGCTAGCGACGGACACATCCCTCACCGGTTGGGGTGCGGTCATGAGTGGCCACCCTGCCCGTGGTCTGTGGAGTCGACGCCACCAATCGTGGCATATCAACCTGCTAGAGATCCTAGCTGTATTCTGTGCACTCAAGCACTTCCTCTCGGACCTGAGAGACCGCCATGTGCTGATGCGCACCGACAGCACGGCAGTAGTCTCTTATATCAATCACCAAGGAGGTCTGAGGTCGCGCCCCTTGTACAAGCTGGCGCGCCAGATCCTGGTGTGGGCCCAGGGCAAGCTCCTATCCTTGAGAGCTATTCACGTCCCTGGGCGTCTCAATGTGGGAGCAGACGTTCTGTCGAGGCAGGGGCTGAGGCCCGGGGAATGGATGCTTCACCCAGAGGTGGTGAAGCAGATCTGGAAGGTCTTTGGCCAGGCACAGGTGGACCTCTTCGCCACTCGAGAGTCAGCGCAATGTCCCCTCTGGTTCTCTCTAGCTCCGCCAGCCCCGCTGGGTCTGGATGCTATGGTGCAGACGTGGCCGAGGCTGCGTCTGTACGCCTTCCCCCCGATCGCTCTGCTCCCGGGAGTTCTGGAGAGAGTGCGCCGGGACGCGGTCAGTCTACTGCTAGTAGCGCCGTTCTGGCCGGGCCGAGTATGGTTCTCGGACCTGATTGCTCTTCTCGACGGCACCCCGTGGCCGGTGCCTGTCAGAAGAGATCTCCTCTCACAGGCAGGGGGCACCATTGTGCACCCCCGCCCGGAGCTATGGAAGCTGTGGGTATGGCCTCTGAGGGGGCGCAACTCGTAGCTTCCGGTCTGTCAACTGAGGTTGTTGAGACCCTCCTTCAATCCAGAGCTCCCTCTACGAGGAAACTGTATGCCCTGAAGTGGAAACCTGGAGTTCCTGCAGGCTCGTTTCTCCGCAGGGTTAACCCACTCCACGGTTAAGGTCTACGTGGCTGCTATTTCGTCATACCACGCCCTTATCGATGGCCAGTCAGTGGGCAGACAACCCCTGGTTATACGTTTCCTCCGCGGTGCGCTGAGGCTGAGGCCTCCGGTGCGATCACGAGTCCCTACGTGGGACTTGGCTGTGGTATTAGAGGCTCTGAGTAGGGCGCCGTTCGAGCCTCTTGAGGAGATAACTGATAGACTCCTCACTATTAAGACTGTCTTCCTGTTGGCCATCACCTCTCTGAGGAGGGTGGGTGACCTTCAGGCCCTCTCTTCGGCCCCTTCTCATATTGACTTTGCACCCGGCATGGCGAAGGCATTTCTCTACCCCCGTCCGGGGTATCTTCCTAAAGTCCCGACAGTCGTACCACAGCCGGTCGTACTGCAGGCCTTCTGTCCTCCTCCATTCAGGGAGCCTGACCAGGAGAAGCACCACTGTGTGTGCCCAGTGCGAGCACTGGGCGCATACATCCACAGAGCTGCCCTGTGGAGAAAGTCGGACCAGTTGCTAGTGTGCTATGGTCCGCCTAAGAGGGGTCTTCCTGCTACGAAGCCCACTCTTAGTAGGTGGATCGTGGATGCTGTTAATCTCGCTTACGAGGCCTCTGGGCTTGCCCATCCGTTGGGAGTCAGAGCGCACTCAACTAGAGGTATGGCGGCCTCTAAGGCCCTTTGGGCAGGTGTCCCAATACGGGACATCTGCGACGCTGCTGGATGGTCCACGCCCCTGACCTTTGCGAGGTTTTACAACCTTGATGTCCGAGCCACTCCAGGCTCCTCTGTCCTTTTGTCCTGACACAGACAGGGACTTGTCAGTATGGAGGCGTTGGTATAGCGTTCCCATAGCGTCTTCGGACGCAGCTCGACGTTCCTGGAAGGGAACGACCTAGGTTACGTATGTAACCCAGGTTCCCTGAAGGGAACGAGAGCTGCGTCTCGCAGCCATACTTCCGGCATCCCTGCCAGCGCTTGCTTCATGACATGGAGCTGACGCGGGCGCCGCCTCACGTGCTTATATACTTCCTGGTCGTGACGTCACCCCGCCCGTGACGCTTCGCCCTTCTATTTGGACTGATTACATACGATATTCAGAGCGGAATGACGCTGAGAGCGTTCCCATAGCGTCTTCGGACGCAGCTCTCGTTCCCTTCAGGGAACCTGGGTTACATACGTAACCTAGGTCGTTTCCCTCATTTCAGGGTTAACATACTCAGAGTTTTCACTTAACCTCCTTTCTGAAACGGGCCCCTGGTGGTGCAAATGCTCACAACACAAACAAATAAAGAAACACACTGCAAATGCTCACAACACAACCAAATACATTTAATTTTATTTATTTGTTTGTTTGGTTGTGTTGTGAGCATTTGCAGCATGTGTGTTGTCAAATTGAAGAAAGCTGTTTTCTTAATTTGCAGGCGTTTTTTTTTTCTATTTGCAGCACGTTTCTTTGTTTGGTTGTGTTGTGAGCATTTGCAGCATGTGTGTTGTAAAATTGAGGAAGTTGTTTTCATTATTTGCAGGTGTTTTATCTATTTGCAGCGCGTTGAGCTGTCTCGGCCACTGTACCGATGTCCTGCAGACTTTAGCTCCAACCTTGAAAAACCCCTCACCTGCCTGTAGCCCTAGTGATTCTGCAGACCTTAATTAGGTGTGTTTGATTAAGGTTGGAGCTAAACTCTGCAGGACAGCGATACTCCAGGACTGACGTTGCCTATCCCTGTGCTTAAGCTAAAATATTCATTAGCAAAGCTCCTTTCGTCCACCCGCTCTGTCTCTTGAATCCGCAACCACACCTTTATCTCACTCTCAACTTCAGAATCAGGAGGACTTGGCTGAAAGGAAATTAATGGCCAGTCATTGTTAGGATTATCCTAGTTGCATTACAGGGCTGCCTACACAAAACCTGCATTGGCCCAAAGGTACAAAAGTTGTTCTGGGCCCGAATGGGCTGGCCCACACTGGGTCATCATTGGATTAATGTGGGCAAGTCCCATAGTGTGGGCTACTCACAGAGAGCCCGCGGTGGGCCCAAAGCTGTGGGCCTCACCTGGGCAAGCCTGCACTGGGCCTGTTTAGGTTTAATGTGCCCGCAAAAACCCAACATGGGCCCCGCAGGAGCATGTTTGCAGGGTGTCTGCATAGCAACATGCTAACATCACACAAGATACCTTAGCAACTGCATAGCAACACACTGGCAACTACCCAGGGGTGCATTTCCCGAACAACGACGTAACTCGCTGATTAACCACCATAGTACGCTGCATCGTTTTGGAAACAAACTAGCTAGTCACGACTGTTTCCCGAACACAGTCGCATCTCCGTCGTTTGAACCACGTTAGTTCAACAACATAGGGCCATTGTTAATGACGTCACACGCGTGTTGTGGAGGAATAAATTATTCTATTTAACTGATTAGAGGTCTCTAAAATGCTACTGTATTGAACATGGCATCTACTGACTAATTTACTATTTTTGTTCCCTGTCATTGTGTTTTGTTTGATTCATCGCGGGTTCCCTCTTACGTCATACTCCAGGGTTCCCTTTGGCATTTATGCACATGCGCACTCTTCAAAAACAGCGCTTACAATGGACGCGCAAAAATACATAATTGAAATGCATTTTATATTTAGATAGAATGGAAGATACAGATAGTGCTGCATGTTAACTTCCTTGTTGTGCCTAAGAGCATATTTATTTAAGCCAATATATCTTACTAACAAGAAACTATGCTTCTAACCACAGGTCGAGAGTTGCAGTTCAAACCACGTAAGTTTGTGACGCTGATTGCGAGCGTTTGTTTGAACTATGGTTTCAGGAAACACCGAATCATTGAACTATGCTGGTAATGACGGAACTTGCGACCATAGTTGGCTAACGATGCTTTTGGGAAACGCACCCCAGAACACCTATTGGCATAGCAACATGCTGATATTGAAATTTTTTTTTTTTTTTGGGGGGTGTGTTTTTTATTGAGATGGTTTATTTTTGTGTGTTATGTATTGTTTGAAGGTGTTGATGCAGTGGTTGTTATTGGAGCCCAAGACAAATTTCTCTGTGCAGACAATAAAGTATACCTATACCTATAAACATAGCAACACTCAAGACACCTTAGCAACTGCATAGCAACACCCTGGCAACTACCCAGAACACCTATTGGCATAGCAACATGCTGATATCACTCAAGACACCTTAGCAACTTCATAGCAACACCCTGGCGACCATCCAGGGATGCGTTTCCCAAAAGCATCGTTAGCTAACTATGGTGGTAAGTCCCATTGAACTCTATTGGTACCGACATAACTTGCGACTATAGTTGCTTTTGGGAAAGAGCTGCAGCTTTGTGGTATCGTTTTTTTGTGGCATTTTTCTTCAGAAAGGGATTGGGCTGCTGCTGATTTTTATTGTTTATTTTCTTTGCTAATAGCTAATGATTTAGCTTTAGGGGAGGCTCCAGTTATTTACGCTCTAATTAAGTGAGAAATACTTAAGCAGAGAAAAGCCAAGAAATAATTTGGTAGATGATGTGGCCAAGGCTAATTTTTTTTTCCAGATAAATACATTGGAGAAGTACATATATAGATGTATTTTCAGTATTTGGTGAAACTATAAGTCTTTTTCATGTAAATTATTTGGTATACACTTTATTCATATTTTATCACATAATGTTATATCACAGTTTATTTCTGCGGTATTTATTGTATCACCTTCAGCATTTTTAATGTTTTAACCCCAGCCTTCATCAGCAGCGATTGTATAAAAATGGTTTTGTTTCCATGTTGTTTTAATTGATTAACTGAATAATTTACTTTTATGTTGATATCAAATCTTCAGACATCATGATTTTACTACTTTTTGCTATAAGATGATTTACACAGTGAAGAAGTGCAAAAATGAAATGTTTTCAAACAGGTTTCCTGAAGACAGCCCTCATTTGTTATTGGTCAGATAGTCCCACCCTAAATTCATGCCATTGGTTGATCTCTTGTTGCTATGTTGATTAAACACACAGAGCAATGTTTTGAATTCGCCCCAGTGTTTATACTGTTCTGGGAAATCAACCAATGGATGCAAATATTTTTACCACATCAAAAATGCTTGCTCTTCATCTTTATCATTAAAAAGTTCGTTTGAAAAGTTTATAAAAAGCCTTGCTGAGCAAGCAGTGTAGAAAAAAAGAAGTGTTTTTACTCCAGGCGACTATTTAGTTGTGATTTAATGTGTCATTATGTAGCCCTTTATGCGGCTAGCGTTGCTAACAGCTGGCTTTTGTACTGTAATAATAAGGTGACATACTGTGCAGAGACTTGAGATTTGAATGTTTTGAGCTCGTATATTATGGACTGAAGGCTTATTATGATATTGGTGGGTTCTGCAGCAGTGTGGTGAATCTGCTGGGAGGCAGAATATTTCTGAGATGTTCTGGACATGAGCCAGTGAAATTGATAGCCCAGACCTTAGTGTAGTATAAGTTCCAGTCTTTATGTTCCACCTCATCTAAAAGATATGGCCTTCTGCGTGGCATAGTTGCTGTGAAAATGTGATTCAGTGCATTAGGGATGCAATGAAGTGCTTTGTCAGTGTCAAAATGCCAAGTGTATATGTGCATGCAGCATACAGTTCATGTTGACAAAAAGAACTAACATTTGGATATATATTTCATGGGTGAATATTACAAATGTATAAAGCTACATGGGCCAGGACACCCACTTGAGTAAGATGCCCCCCAAATACATTTTAAATTTACTTTTTGATCATAGGGAGTACTACATCTCAACAAATTTATTGAGTGCCTGTCATGTTTCATCTGAACAGTTATTTTTTGTCTGAGATTGTTTGTTTATTTTTGGTCATTGCATACTGGTGCTATGGAAGCCAATTTCTGCCACTAGATAAAAAAATAAAAAATAAACAAATAAAAGGTTATTGCAACTTTTTACCTTTGTATAATTCTTACGTGTTTTTTTTCTTTTCTTGCAGTTGCGAGTTTACATCTACCAATTCTGGCTTTTTTTCTCAATATTTTGAGATATAAACGGCGCGTAATAAAGTCAGAATTGTGAGATACAATCTCATAATTCTGAGAAATGAATTCAGAATTGCGAGATATAAACTGGCAATTCTGACTTTTTTCTCGGAATTCTGAGATATACAGTAAACTCGCAATTGCGAGGAATAAAGTCAGAATTGCAAGATATAAACTCGAAATTGCAAGTTATAAAGTCCACTTCTGATGGGCAAAAAATTTATTGTTATTAAATTACGAGTTTATATCTCACAAGTCGAACTCAATGATTCGCACTTGCGAGTTTATATCATGCAATTCTGAGAAAAAAGACAGAATTGCCAGATGTAAACTCGCAATTGCGAAAAAAAAGTCAGAATTGTGAAATAAAAAGTCGCAATTAGCTTTATAATTTCTTTATTCAGTGATGCAAATGGGCTTCCATATAGTGCATACTTGTTACGTTACATCACGTTTTTTAATTTTTTTTAATGTCAGTCTGATTTGTGGGTGTTTCATTTATTTTTATTATTATTAGATTTTCAATGTTTCTCAATTAACATTTGTATTTTGTCTGTTATAGGATGGTACCGAGGATTTTCCACCAAGAAACCCACAATCAAGGTAAAATGATGAATTTTTCATGCTCAATAGTATGGGTTTTACGATCCATCTGGTGTGCAGTTTGTTTCCCTGTTGATCTACAACAAAGATCTACTGTTGAACTGTGGTTTTCCACTGGTAGGTCGTGACCCGTGCCGGTTTTGATTCAGCCATGGGAAGCAGGGAAAAATAGTGCTAAATGCAAATGATAAAATGCAACCATGTATTTTCTGCAGCTGTGTCTTTGACAAAAAAAAATATATATAATAAAAAAAAATTATTACTTTGTAATAAATTGACATCTCTATATAATTTCACGGAATGAGGCACATTGACTGCTAGACAAAAATTGAAACCCTTACCTTGCAATAGTTCTCTTGTTTACAGAAAGTGCTTTTTTTTTGTTTTGTTTTTTTTCTGTGCTACAAAATGAAATCAATACACAAATTTTACAATAACTGGCCTTTGACTTGTTGGAAATATGTAGCAGTGATCTTTCTAAATTATAGCAGCTAGGGACTCTCTCTACAGTGCTCACTCAAAGGCCGCGTGGGCTATTGTTTCTACTGTTGTTAGGTAATGCTGCCTTTCTAAAATACTCCAAAATACGCCTAATGTAAAATTGGTTGTGAATACCATTTCATGAAAAAATAGCAGAACGAATAGACAATAAAGCATCTTAATGACAACAAAGGATACAAACCTTTATCTTTGAATAAGGTTTTATTCTAATATTGTCTAATTCCAGTTGCCAGATTTTGATTTGAACCGAATATCACTTAATGTTATCTCTAATATATAATTCGATATGGATGAATAGGAAGATTTTGTCAACTCGAATGTTTAATTTTTGCTTAAAAAGTTCATAAAGCCATTCTCATGTAAATTCTCACATTATACAGCACCAACAATGTTCTTTTCAGAACAAACTTCTGTGTAATTTGTTAGTAGTGAGACTATTTGTTTATAGAAAAAAGTTCAAGTTTATTTTCTGTAAAATATTCATTAAACCAGTTGAATGTCTGTGTAAATTGTTCGTAAAATCCATAGTACACAAATTATTGCATCATTCAAGAAACAAATTGTCTGTAAAATCACTCTTGCTTAAATTGATGCACCACACAGTGCCAAATTTACCTTTGTAAATTTCTGTGCAAATTGTTCGCAAAAGCTTTCTTGCGTTAATCACTGCACAAAATTTATTTATTTTTTTACAAAACTAATTGTCATTCAGCAACATGCGTATTTTTCCATAAAATCATTGTTGCTTAAATTGTAGCATAATTCAGAAACATGCAAATTTTTCATTAAAAAATGATAAGTAAATCGATAAAACATTTGTTTACAGACCAAACATCTGTGTAAATTATTAGTATAGCTGGGTTTCCATCACCCTGTTTTAATGCACATTTTGAAGTATCGCATGAGAAACGAGTGATGGAAACGCCAAATTTTGAATAAAAATCCCTTAATTCGCAAAAACGTTTTTACGCTTGCTTGAGGTGGTTTTTGACTCGTGCAAAAAGGGTTAATGTGAATAATGGGAGATGGAAACGCATTTTGCGAATAAATTCCTCCAAGCACATCAAAAAAGTCATGTGACTTTGCACTATGAGATGGGATAACTTGACTAGCAGCGGACTGATCTCGTTCACAGCATCTGAAATGTTGTTATGGTCATTCTGAAATGCCTGAGCAAAGTCTGTCATCAAAGTATTTCTGTATAATTGTCTTAAACGACTGCGTTCCCAAATAGCAACATTCACCTCTGAAAGCAATGACAGCATTTATTGTGTTTCGACTGCTCGCTCTGAGGCGCAAGTCATTTTTCATAGATAAAAATTATTATATTCAGTAGCTTAGCCTAGTTTTCTATAGGCTATTTAGTGCCAGTTTACCAGGCAGTGACGATTTTGTTCTCTTTGACTCATTGGATGGAAACGGTGCTTGTTTGCAAATGTTTTATGCGATGTTCCAATTTTACGCATAAGTTAAATTCACAACTTTTGATGGAAACCCGGCTTATGACACATTTGTTTATAGAAAACATTTCTGTGCAAATCTTCCATAAAATCAGTTGTGTAAAATTGATGCATCATGGAGCGCAGAGTAATTCATTTTTTAAATTGCTGTGTAAATTATTCGTGAAACATAGTATAAAAATTGGATGTAAAAAATCATTCTTGCATAAATTTACACATCATGCAGTGCTGACAAAGTCTTCTACAGAACAAATTTCTGTGCAAATTTTTCACAAAACCTTTTCTTATGTAAATTGATACGTGGCGCAAACGTATTTGTTTATAAAACTAATTTCATTGAGTGATTTTTCATGAAACCATTTTTGCACACATTTTAGCATCACTGATACATTTGTCAAATGTTCACAGAACACACAATTACTTTTTTACTTTATCTGACAATAAATGTAAAATAATTTTGCCTGTAGATGTGAATCTTATTCATTCCATGAATACGAAAGTTCTACAGCAGAATCATTTTTATTCAGTGTGCTCTTGGCTCCACTGTGCTGGTTTTAGTGTTATCTGAGGACATGTTTTGAAATATACTTAGACACTTCACTTAACAGTGATGTCGATTTAAAACTGGCAGTGAGTAGCTAATATCCACATCATAGACACAATTGTGTTTGTTATTCAGCTTTTCCTGACCTCACAAGCCAGGTTGAGGCAAGGACAGGGCGTGCCGCAAATATTCCTCCCAAAAGACAGATTTTCTCAGGATGAGAGGAGGAGAATGGAGCTTTAAAGAGACTTAGATCTTGTCAGCCGCAGCTGTTTTCTTCAGGGGCACAAACACACAAGCAGGTATTACTGCCGGCACCATGTTGAGCTTATTCAGTGCTGAAAATGGTCTATACTGCGGCAGAATTTCTTACACTTCACTAGAATGTACTGGGAATCACCACATAAGACATTAGAACTGTATTGAGAAAAGGTTCAGTTGTTGTAATACATTTGTTTACAGTGTAAAGTGAGTATCAGTTTCAAGTTTTATTATTGGATCGCGCTATTCAAATATATGTCACATTCAGTCATACGTTGACAGATCCATATCCAGTAGCTGACATTTCCCAACAATTTTCTTTTATGTGAGTAAAGTTCACCTTACAAAGGACAGCTGAAAAGGTTTATGCATACGGTGACGTTTACAGAACTTTTGGCTAAACTACTATGGTTTGGCCCATCCAAACCATCAAAGATAAAGAGGTTTGGGCAAAATGTTGTAGAAATTATATGTATGAATGAACAGGAGCACCGTGAACGCTCTGAATTTGTGTTTTCAATATAACAGTCACCTGGCAGATAATATATATATATATATATATATATATATATATATATATATATATATACATACAATATGAGTTTTTTGTAATTTAGTAATTTTTTTTTTTTTTTTTTTACAATTTAAATTTTCAGTTTGCAGTCCTACGCATATCATGTATGTTACTGAATTATATAAATATGCTGAACTCACTATGAACTTTTAAATGCAGACATTGTTGAATATAACTGATTTTGGCCATCCATTAGGCGCAGGTGTGCCACGCCACATGCCAGTTGACACTTTATTTGAGGTGAGAATCCATAGGGCTACTTTGTGTTCACTGTATGTGTGCATGCCATGTGGCAAAACCTCAAAGTGCCTGCCGGAGGTGCCCGTAATGCCCACTGTATGCAGAGTCCTAAGCAATGTGCTCCACAGCCAATCCTTGCTAATCGTCTGTAGAGGTGACACTGGGCTGGCACCTGTTCCTAAATTCATGTGCCAAGCCTGCGCTGTGAGAACCACAGGGTTGTACTCACAGTGTGAATGAGGTAGGAAACTCGTGCCATTACCTGGAGCTGCGAGGAAAGCTCGCCAAACGGCAAACTTTCCTGTTCACAGTTTGGCGTTAAAAAAAAACACCAAAAATTCCTGTTCACAGTTTTTCCCCTTTTAAAAAAATATATATTTTTACAGTCGCATGAAGCGTCAAACTCAAATTCCCCATGATGGGACTCATTGGAAACACAAAGTAGAATGAGTTTCTGTATAAATTGTTCGTAAAAAGTCAAGTCAAGTCAATATTATTTGTATAGCGTTTTTAACAATGCAAATTGCGTCAAAGCAGCTTTACATCAGCTTGATATAAAGCTGGGTGGCTTTATATCAGCGTTACAGTATTTAGACGAGGACATAGTTTGTTGAAATAGTGTCATTCTCCTCTGGCCAGACAAAATCAGCAGTTTAAATCTAGGCTGCAGCAGAGTCAGATTGTGCAAAGGACTCATCTGGTTCCTGTTGTCTTGTCCCGATGGCCGTCTTGGAGACAGGGTCTTCACTGGGGATCAGTCTCTGGGGCTGTAAGCCAGGTTAAAGAGATGTGTCTTTAATCTAGATTTAAACTGACAGAGTGTGTCTGCTTCCAGAACAGTGTTAGGTAGATTGTTCCAGAGTTTGGGTGCTAAATAGGAAAAGGATCTCCCACCTGCAGTTGATTTTGATATTCTAGGTATCATCAAATGGCCAGAGTTTTGAGATCGCAGCGGATGTGAAGGACTATAATGCGATAAGAGCTCACTCAAATACTGAGGTGCCAAACCATTCAGGGCCTTATAGGTAATTAGCAAGATCTTAAAATGTATACGATGTGTAATAGGGAGCCAGTGCAGTGTTGACAGAACCGGGCTAATGTGGTCATACTTCCTGGTTCTAGTAAGAACTCTAGCTGCTGCATTTTGAACCAGCTGGAGTTTGTTTATTAAATGTGCAGAGCTACCACCCAATAAAGCATTACAATAATCTAGCCTCCAGGTCATGAACGCATTAATTAATATTTCTGCATTTGACATAGAGAGCACAGGTCGTAATTTAGATATATTTTTAAGATGGAAAAATGCAGTTTTACAAATGCTAGAAATGTGTTTTTCGAAGGAAAGATTGCTATCAAAAAGTACGCCTAGGTTCCTAACTGATGATGAAGAATTTACAGAGCAGCCATCAAGTATTAGACAGTGATCTAGGTTATTACATACAAATATTACACGCATGTTTTTGGTCCAATAATTAACACCTCTGTTTTTTCAGAATTTAGCAGTAAGAAATTGCTAGTCATCCAGTTTTTGATATCAACTATACATTCCGTTAATTTTGCAAATTGGTAAGTTTCATCAGGTCTCGAAGCAATATAGAGCTGGGTATCATCAGCATAACAGTGAAAGCTAACATCATGTTTCCTAATGATATCTCCCAAGGGTAACATGTAAAGCATGAAAAGTAAGGGGCCATCTGTTTACCATCAATCGTAAAACCATCAACTGTTTTACACCATTAGTTTACAGAACAAATTTCTGTTTTAATTGTTACCGAGCAAATTTTAGTGTAAATTTTACAGTTTGGTAAAATATTCTTAGGTAAACGGTCTCGTTGTCTAGCGCAAATATACATTTGGTTTACATTTTTCATAAAACCATTCATACGTAAATTATTGCATCATGCAGTGTTAAACATTTTTTACAAAACAAATTTAGGTGTAAATTGTAAAGCTTGTAAAACTGGTTTTATTTCTATTTCTTTTGTAAAACTTTAATGCAAACCCAAGGATGGGTCAAAATAATGGTCTGTGATGATAAACAGCATATCGCAGATGCTGTCAAGTAAACTTAAGTTGCATTTAACCCAGCATATTCCTATTAAGTCCATTATAAATGTGTTCATTATACTTTGTAATCTCATTATAGTTGCATGCTATACACAGTTTTTACAGAGGTATTTGAGCTCTGCTACTGTCCTGTGAGTGTTTACGTGGTGAGTGATTGTTTGTTTGGCTTTGCTCTGCCCTCATTATTTTAAATCTCTTTCCCTCTCTCCCTCGATCAAATATTTTCATCAGAAATTGTCCACCCACTCTGGTCTGCCTACACACTGACACCCTCAACATCAGGAATGTGTCTCGAACCGCTTTCTGCTGATGGAAACGAGAGTAGAGAGAAAGAGAGTGAGAATTTAACTCGAGAAGAGGTCAAATCATTTAATCACAGGCAGATTTGTTTGCCATTATTTATGGGTTTGTTCATCAGAGAGAAATAAAAAGTAAATACTAGATAATCCAGAAGTCAGATTGAATCGACTGTTTCATTTATAAGGCTTATGCTTCCTTACCATAATTGTAATAAACTGAAACTGATAGAAAAATATATACATAAAATTGGCCTTACAAAAATGAGAATGATATTTTTTGCTCATTTATTTTTTGTTTTATTTGTGTATTTTGTGTTATTGTGTTTTTAGAAAATGTCAAAAAAAGAGAAAAAATTATATTTAAAGCCCTCATAACATTTCATAATTTTTGCAAGCCAGTTTTATGCAAAGTGCTCAAGGTATACATTTGATCAGTTCATGCATTTCCTGGGAGTTGAACCCATGACCTTGGTGTTGCTATCTAATTGTCATGGCATCTAACGTTAATTCAGTTTGAATGCTGCCTGACCGCACATCATATGGTGAAAAAAAGAAGACCTATTTAACTGTCTTAAAGACAAGAAAACAAACAGCCTGCAAGATTAGCACAGACAACACACAAAGAGCCAAACAATATGGGTGCCTTTGATTGACGTGGATGAAGATTTCTGAATGCCTGTGTAGTTGGTTCTTGACTAAAAGTACTGACAAATAGACCAAACACACTTGCGATATAATGACAGCTTTTCCAGAGCATTTTGTCCAAGAGATAATCTTTTTTTTTTTATTTTGCAAAATTACAGTTTTCTTTCACATGCTGCAATTATGTCAGATTTTCTCTATTGTGTAAACTCTAATGGAGTGCGGGAAGAGTTTATTTATACACTTTTGGAGTGATTTAATTACTTGGAAACAGTTTAAAATTGAGTATGAACTCAGGAGAAATAATGTCAGTCCAAATGGAATTGAAGGCAAGCCATATATGCCTACAAACATCTCCTATATTTGTTTATATTCTACTGTTCAAAAGATTTGAAGAAAGGTCTCATGATCAACAAAGCTGC
Organism: Barbus barbus; assembly: GCF_936440315.1. Taxonomy (NCBI): domain Eukaryota; kingdom Metazoa; phylum Chordata; class Actinopteri; order Cypriniformes; family Cyprinidae; genus Barbus; species Barbus barbus. The sequence goes on along the minus strand of NC_136737.1, from coordinate 25,516,636 downwards.
ATTTATTTCATGAAAAATATAGCAAAATAGTATCACTATTTTAAAGAACTGGTTTTTATTTTAATATATTTTAAAATGTAATTTATTCCTGAGATGCAAAGTTGAATTTTCAGCATCATTACTCAAGTCTTCAGTGTCACATGATCCTTCAGAAATTATTCTAATATGCTGATTTGCCTCTCAAAAATTTTTGATGCGTACTTGCTCAATAAACGCAATAATTTATTTCAAAATTAATAAATAAAATAAATAATAATAATCCTACTAATCCAAAACTTTTAAATGGTAGTATTGGATAATATTTAGCTATAAAATTATATACTGTATCATTTTTATACTCATGCTTTTAGTTTATATTAGTTCTGTCAAACGATTCATCACGATTAATCGCATCCAAAATAAAATATTGTGTTTACATAATATATGAGTGTGTACTGTGTATATTTATTATGTATATATAAATACAAACACATGCATGTATATATTTAACAAAAACAAATTGTGTTTATATATTAAATATATTTATATAGAAGATAAAATATATAATAATAAATATATAAATGTATATACATTATAAATATTTTCAAAATATATACTGAATGTGTGTTCATTTATATATACATATACTAAGTAAATAAAAACGTTTATTTTGGATGTGATTAATCACGATTAAGCATTTGGCAGCACTAGTTTATATTATACTATTGTTATTGATTCAAATGCATAATTTCTGATGATATATGGCACAAGTGGATAATTTTCTCTAATTTAAGTACACAGTCGTACACCATATTTCTCTCATTTTCAAATACTTTACTTTGAACGAAACTTTATAATGTTGTTGATTCATAATTTAGAACTGTTTATAGAAGAAAAACTACGCCACTACACCACTGACAAGGCAGGTTTTTAAAATTTCCATGCTGTAATCTGGGACGCTCTTTTCCACAGAGCGAGAGTTTCTATTCCAGAATCCAGGCCACAGTGGGCTGTGTCTCCGGAGAGAAATTCCTGCCGATTAGAGCAGATCATTACTCCTTATGGCAGAGGGAAACGCAACCTGCACCGCACAGGGAGAGAGGTCAAGAGGGTTGACGGAGGGGAGAGAGTCTGTTTGACATCCCTTCACACAAAACCTGCCTTTTTATCAAGATGAATGAGGGCAGGGAAAGATAGCTTTGCTACCCAGACAAATTTAAACCTGACATATTGGTGTCTCTGCCTTGTCACCGTCTTTCTAAAATCATCTCTAGAGGTCAGATGACAGAATTCCTGTAGCTTTTTTTTTGGTTCCTTCAATTTTTATATATTTTGGTAACACAATAACTTTACTTAAGTCTTTACAAAATCAGGTCAGTAGTTCAGGCATGAATAGCTATGAAAATATATAAATTGTTTAATTGATATTTCAAATGTTTTGAATGTACAATATCGTTCAAAAGTTTGGATTGGTAAGATTTTTAGAAGCCTCTTACCTACAGACCCCCTAAAGGGACATAGTGGTGAAATTACATTTTAATGATTTTGTGATGGAAATAATATTAGTTCCCTTCGATCGACGCTACGGGAACGCCTACAGCGTGACCGCGCTCTGAACTAGAGTGTAATCTGTCCAATGAAAGGGCGAGACGTCATAGGCGGGTGACGTCACCGACCGGAAAGCATAAAAGCACGTGAGGCGGAGCCGGCGTTTGCTTTTTGTCATTCAGCAATCGCCTCTCTGTCTGTGTGTATTGTCCTTGCCTGTTGTGAGTCTTATTTAGTGTTGTCTGTCTCTAAAGATCACATTATAAGCTCCATTTCATCATGGCAAAAAGTGCTCAGAAAATAAAGCACTTGGGCGACAGCAGATTGCATTTCAGACCGTGTGTTCCCCCTTGCAGACGTTATATCACTGCAGGGGATACTCACGATCTGTGTGTGGTCTGCTTGGGAGCAAGTTACGCTGAGTCGGCTCTCGAGGGAGGCCTCTTTCGCGAGGGAGCCTTCGCCAGCATTCCCCGCGGTGCTGGTCCCGCTTCCGCCGAGGCGGAGCAGCGGCTGCACTCGTGGGGTTCGCAGATGGATCTGCTAGTGGCAAGCGAGACGGGCCATGCCCTATCTCCTTCTCCGCCTATCAGACCCAGCGGCCGCTCCCCGGCGTCGGAAGCCCGCACCGCGGTTTCTTCCCCCCCCCGGGGCGCGGCTCGACGCTTCTCCTCGCTTCCTCCGAGGAGGTTGAGATGGAGAGCATCGATGAGGTTTCGCACCCTCAGTCGCCCCAGTATGAGGAGTTAGTGGAGGTGATAACTCGCGCGGCAGCCAAATTGAATATCTGTTGGTCCGCCGAGATTTCAGCCGAACCGCAGAGAAGTAAATTAGATGACAGATTTCTGCGTGTCAGGCCGTCACCTCCACTTCGGAGCCTGCCGTTTTTTCCCGATCTCCACACCGAGGTGTCGAGATCGTGGGATCATCCTTTCTCGGCACGTCTCTTCATCCCCGCCTCTGGTAATTATGGTAATGTGGCGGGGATGAGTGAGAGCGGCTATAGAGCGATGCCCCGAGTGGAACAGACGCTCACGAGCTATCTGTCCCCTCGCGCGGCGTCGTCTCTAAAGGCTCCGACCTTGCCTACTAAGCCGCTGCGTACAACTTCAGCGCTGGTGGGCAAGGGGTACGCGGCTGCGGGTCAGGCTGGTGCGTGTCTGCACACTATGGCGGTGCTGCAGGCGTACCAGGCTGATCTGCTTAAAGAGCTAGATGAGGGAGAGGGGCTCGGACCTGAAGATATTACTGAGCTCCGTAGAACCGCTGATCTGTCTCTCCGCGCCACCAAAGAGACCGCCCGTGCCATCGGCAGGTCTATGGCAGCACTGGTGGCTGTGGAGAGACATTTATGGTTGACCCTGTCCGACCTACAAGATAAGGACAGGGTCCTCCTCATGGACGCCCCGCTTGCGCCTTCTGGCCTGTTCGGCGACACCGTCAATTCTGTCGTCGACAGGTACCAGGAGGCCCGTAGACAAGCGGCGGCGTTTCAGCGGTTCCTCCCTCGCCGTTCTCTAGCTCGAAGGACTGCTGGGCGGGAGCAGTCCTCGTCGCGTGCCAGCTCCTCGTACATGGAGGCACAGAAACAGAGCGTTGCTACCCGCGCCCCACCGAGGTGGGATCGGGGCGGCAAACATTCTGGGTCGGGGCTAAGGCTAAGCCGGATCTGCGGACCGTACTTAAGTCGAAGAGGTCCTCGGCCAAGAAGCCCTGACGAGCATGGCTCCGGGCTTACGAGGGCAGGCCCCTCTGGGGTGGAGCGGGTGTCCGTTCCCCCCCAGTGCCCTCGGGAGACCAGTCTGCCAACCCTGCCAGAGTTCCAGGGCGCAGCTGGCTCCAGCGAGCAATTTTCTCAGTCTCTTCCGCCCCGAAGTGTAGTGGAGCTGAGAAGCTCGCCACCCCTGTGGGGGTCTCTAGAGCTCCTGGTGCCAGCAGCTTTAAATACATCAGAGGCCAGTCTCGAGAGACTGGTTCCCTTAGTAGACCACCTGGCAGCGTGGAAACTACTGCCAGATGTATCTCAGTGGGTCCTGCGTACTGTAGAGAAAGGCTATCGTATTCAGTTCGTAACCTGAGACGGTTGTAAGAAAACACAATCATTTTGTGAGAAAATGCAGTACTTTTGTGAGAGAACGCAAATGTTTAAGTGAATGCAAAATTGCTTGTGGGACTGCAAAACTTTCACTCGCAAAACTTTTGAATTTTTCTTATGTGAATGCCAAGTTTCTTGGAGAAAGGCAATACTGTTGTAAGCAAATGCAAATATTCTCAGACAAACACAATATTTTTTTGGAGAAAGTGCAAGTGTTTTGCGAGGAAATGCAAAGTTTCTCAGGGAACTGCATTACCTTGGTAAGCGAACGCAGAGTTTCTTTGAGAAATTAAATAATTTTGCAAATGAATGCAAGGTTTCTCTGAAAAACGTGATACTTTTGCGAGAGAGTGCAAATGTTTTGTAGGCGAATGGAAAGTTTCTCAGAGAAACGTAATAACTTTGCGAGAGAGTCCAAATTTTTTGTTTTGCAGGCAAAGTTTCTTGGAGAAATGCATTACCTTTGTGAGAGAATACAATGTTTCTCTGAGTAACGCAATTTTTTTGCAAGCGAACGCAAAGTTTCTCGGAAAAACACAGTACTTTTGTGAGAAAGTGCAAATGTGTGCAAATACTTGTGAGTTTGATATAAAGATATTATAAGTCGTAAGAGATTCATAGAAAGACTTTCAAAATGAGCAAGAGTTAATTGCAAATACAAACTAGTGGAGGGATTTTATATACACACACACTTTTTTCAATTTTATACATTTTAGGAAGTGATTTTATGCCAGTTATACCCAGCTGTCATTCAAAGGTCAGTATTAATGAATGTCAGAAGCATTGAACAATGGGATAGTCAGCTTTCAGAGGCTTTTAATTTTTTACATGCCTGCTAAAGCTGGAAAGCCTGATGCTGTCTGGCTCTCTAAGGTCTGTTGAAAACTGCAAGTTCACCTTCATCACGTATATGTTTGTCAAGTTAGAAAGGATCTTAATCCAGCTGATTAGAATTATCTGCTCCCCAAAATTAATACTCTGTATGTGCCAAATGTGAGTACAAATTGCCATTGACGTGTTAGTTAGGAGTCAATGTTGAGACACAGATGTGGAATATTCCTCGTATTGAGCCACCAAAACTTAATATGAGACACAAAATTTTCAGAGATAAAGAATGTATAAATATTATGAAATGTTACTTGTTTTCTAAAATGAACAGAACGTTCATTGGGAAATAATGTAGGGCAGGACTTCATTTTATTGGATTGAGAATAGTGGGCTATGATATTCATGTTTAATATTATTTTCAGCAGAAAAGTTATTTAGGAGCCAGGCAAAGTTATTACATTTTGATGAAACATTATGAAAACATTCTTGGGAATAATGTGGGCTGATGAATCATTCGCAAGGATAACTGGAACATTTATTAGGGAAGTAAATAGTCAATTTTGATTTATTTGAGCAAACAAATACTAGCGTCATCACGAGCTCAATTGCTGCCAGGAGTGATTCTAACATGTAGATGCTGCTCGCTAGCTTCCTTTCCCTCGTTGGCTTTGCTCTTTGTCCTCTTGCAGCAGGATTGCTATTCTTATTTGGCTCAGCGTTGACCTTTTCTGCTAAACGAGCATTAGGCTGCTTGGAGCAAGGGAAGGGAAGCACACTCATCTTTGTTTGGTCCTCTAACTGAAAGCAGAGATGTTAGTTACAGGTCAACGGTCTTACCGATACTGTACGGTTGCTATCACAATTATATAAACTCAGATGCACCACCTGCCAGGATATATGTGTACGGAGTGAATGTTTGAAAGGTGGATGTTATGTCTATCAGAACATTTGAGTAACTTTTATGCAAGATCACTGCAATGAGGTGATTTAAGGCCAAAGTATACTTTGGTTTTTATGCATATACGAGTTTGCATAAAGTACAAGTGACGCAAATTCTGTTACTAGAACGTCGCACATCATTCAATGCCGCACATACGCATTGAATTTGTTTTGCACTAATCAGTTGTTCCACTAGGTGGCAACACTGACCTGGGCTGAAAACAAAACTAAATAGATGACAACAACAACAACAAAATCCCTGAGAGAGCAACAACAACAGACACCCGCATTGACAAGCGCATGTGTGAGGGGGTTATGTATGAAGGTAAATTTGGTGCAAAACAGCTGAGCATCCGTGACAGCAGAATTTGTAGTTGTACATATATATATTTTTTTCCTCAGATGCTTTTTCGAGCACAAACACAAGTACACAACGACAACGGCTTGAATCTGCTGCTACGAGTCTTAACGCTGTTTTTCACCTGCAAATGACTAGTTTCGCGCTCTCTCCCTTTTGTACCACATATCTGTGTGATAAATGGAGCAAAAGTGATTTGTGCATCTGTAGAGGCACTCTTCAGAGATCAGAGGATTTCAGCCAATCAGAAGAGCTAGTTCGGGCGCCTATCAGCAGGGAGGATATAAAAACGTCTGGAGTGGACAGCGGCAAAAAATAAAGTTTTTTTTCTTTTTCTGAAATCACTCACAGTTATACTGTACAGTATATTTGTTTATAGTTTAAATATTAAATGAGTTTAGCTCCAACCCTGATAAAACTCACCTACCTGTAGCCTTCTAGTAGTGCTACTCAGTGTTGGGAACTAGATACTAGTAACTTAGTTACTGTAATAATATTAGTTTTTGCAGTAACTAGTAGTGCAACTAATTACTAATAAGATTTCAGTGATAATATTACAGTTACTATCCATAAAGCAGCTTAGTTACTTTTGATGCCTCAACCCCGCTGATTTAAAATCTAACAATCAAATAATTTCTAGATTTATTTTCATAATGTTCATGACTCGCACATGCATGTGATGTCCCCTGTACAGCAGGCAAGCTTGGAATATGGAAACGCTTATATTCAGCAGATGGAAATATTGCATTATATTGATTTTGTCAGGAAAAAAGATGATCTGAACACTGTTGTTTAAGTTATGGCTGTACTTTACTCTGGCATTAAATCCCACCCACATCCCTCTGATCAGCATGTGTTACATAATATTACTATAATTAAACATCTTTTTGAAAAATCAAACAGTTTCTTACTAACTTATGTGATTTGATAAAATACATAATGAAATGTATATGTAATGGAGAACTTACAATTAGCTTAAAGCTGCACATGACAGTTACTGAGATAAATACAAGACTTCTACTTGAATTTCACTAGTAATCACCACTGAGTGTTTGTAATCACTTCTGACTGCGATCCAGTCTGGATTTTGGTCAAATGATGAGGCAGAAATATGTTATTAGTAACATTCTAGAAGAATTTTATGTGGAAGATACACAGTTACAATTTATGTGGGGCTTGAAGAAACAGTAATGTAACTAGTAGTGTAACTAATTACTGTTGCCCTAAAGTAACAAGTAAAGTAACAATATTACTTTTGAAAGGAGTAACTAGTAATGAGTAATATATTACATTCTTTGAGTAACTAGCCCAACACTGGTCCTAATTAAGATAACTGGTAGAGGTGTGTTTGATTAGGGTTCAAGCTAAACTGCAGGACAGTGCCCTCCAGTACTCAGTTTGCCCATCCCTGCTTCAACTCACAAAGAGGCTTCATAAAAGATAAACCCATTACTTACATACTGTAGATAATTATGAGTGTCATTTACAAGATGATTAAATATATTTGTTAATATATTTTAAAAGATTATAAACAAATGTACAGTATAACAGTGAGTGATTTCAGAAAAAGAAAGAAAAATGTACCTTTATTGGTATTTTGGCAAAGTTGACAAGCTCTCTGATGAGAAACACCACGAGGGGGATTCAAGCTGATGCTTTGTCTTTGCGCACTCTTTCCAGTAATCCATCTGATCTGTGACTCTGAATTACATTTGGTGCCACCAGGGTTGATTCTCAGAATGAACCTGCAAGCACAAGAAAAAAAAATAAATAAATCAAAGAAGTGTTTACAGAATTTGCCCTAACTGCCAGATTTGTGCTGTATGCACTTTGAGATTAATTAAAAATACGATATACTCTCTGAACGCACCTACAAGGAAGGTGCATAATTAGTTGATAATCCATCACAAATCATTAAACTTATAATCCATTCCTTATAATGCATTCCTGTAGATCAAACAGTAGATCAAAGTCAAGTCAAGTCACCATTATTTTATATACCGCTTTTTACAATGCAGATTGTGTCAAAGCAGCTTTACAGAATTAAACAGGGAAATACTGTGTCGAGATACTGTGTCGTTCTCCTCTGGCCAGACGAAACCAGCAGGCTGTTCCATGCTGCAGCAGAATCAGATTGTGCAAAGGACTCATCTGGTTCCTGTTGTCTTGTCCCGATGGCCGTCTTGGAGACAGGGTCTTCACTGGGGATCAGTCTCTGGGGCTCAGTCTCTAGGTGTCCTGGCTGTAGAGGATCTCTAGCTGCTGATCCACCAACTGATCTGGATACAGTCTGGATCTGGGTGGCTACGGTGACCTCGGAATAATAAAGAAACAGACTAATATTAGCGTAGATGCCATTCTTCTAACAATGTAACAAGTACATCAGGTGTTTTGGGAAGTGTTCCCGGTTCCGGTTGACCTAATTAATGCAGCTTAACAATCCTTTAACGGATTTGAATTATAGAAATGTGATAGTGTATTATGTGTAAACCAGGTTAAAGAGATGGGTCTTTAATCTAGATTTAAACTGACAGAGTGTGTCTGCTTCCCGAACAGTGTAGATTGTTCCAGAGTTTGGGTGCTAAATAGGAAAAAGATCTCCCGCCCGCAGTTGATTTTGATATTCTAGGTATTATCATATGGCCAGAGTTTTGAGATTGCAGCGGACTTGAAGGACTATAATGCGATAAGAGCTCACTCAAATACTGAGGTGCCAAACCATTCAGGGCTTTATAGGTAATTAGCAAGATCTTAAAATGTATACGATGTTTAATAGGGAGCCAGTGCAGTGTTGACAGAACCGGGCTAATGTGGTCATACTTCCTGGTTCTAGTAAGAACTCTAGCTGCTGCATTTTGAACCAGCTGGAGTTTGTTTATTAAACGTGCAGAGCAACCACCCAATAAAGCATTACAATAATCTAGCCTCGAGGTCATGAACGCATGTATTAATGTTTCTGCATTTGACATTGAGAGCTTAGTGTTATAATGCTGAAATAATGGGGTTGATTCCCAGGGAATGGATAACCATTTAAAAACAAACAAACAAAAAACCTTTAACTAGTTTAATTTGGCTAACTTACCAGTTGATGTTATCCCTGTTATGATTGGCTATCACAAAAGAAGCCTCCAACTGGAATGTATTGTAGATGATATGATCCAGAGCACAAACTAGAAAATAATAATAATAAAAAAGCAGTAATTGAAAATACTGTTTGGGTAACTTAACTCAATAAAATGCGTACATAATGCAGCACAAGTTGCTTTGGATTAAAGCATCTGGCAAATGCAGGAATGTAAATATAATGTAAATTCAAATATATATTAAATATATTCAAGTATTTTGAGTTACCTAATTTAAATAAAATTGACAGCTGGCCATTTGATGATTCTGCCCCTCATAGTCAGCATCCCTGTTTGTGCTTGGAGCAATCTCCTGTAACAGAGTCACAATCCTGTCAGTGTTATTGTAGTTTATGGTCAGAGAAAAAACTACCATACAATAACAGATCTTACAGGTTATATTAAAATAAACAACATTCATAATATTTGTTAGCCAAACTTCCTATATATTGCTAGTCTGTTCCTATACAACCTGTGGGTTAGTGAGCAGCAGCCAGTGGCTAATTCGGCTAATATAGTTGATGGCAGCTTACTCACCTGTTGTTAACACCTCTATGATTCAATCACAAGAAAAGACTCTATTACACCTCTGTTGCAGGTGACATTACCAATAGACTAAAACCTGAAAATAAAATACAAAACATGTACACAACAGCGGTGTGTCTTAACTCATTTTTCTTTACTATTTTCACGTTAGATCGCTGTTATGTAACGTCTGACATAACCTGAGATAAAAAGGCAGTGTAGAATTATTCTGCTTCCCTGATTAATTCGGTAAACTGATGTTATAACTTACCTTATCAGCTGATGTAATCACCGTAATGATGGCTCCAAAACACACCCTAGACGTTGCAGACGATACGATCCACAAACTTGAACATAAAAACATGAACAACTATAAAAAAATAACAAGAACCGGATACAGTGTAGCTCTTCTGATTGGCTGAAATCCTCTGATCTCTGAAGAGTGCCTCTACAGATGCACAAATCACTTTTGCTCCATTTATCACACAGATATGTGGTACAAAAGGGAGAGAGCGCGAAACTAGTCATTTGCAGGTGAAAAACAGCGTTAAGACTCGTAGCAGCAGATTCAAGCCGTTGTCGTTGTGTGTTTGTGCTCGAAAAAGCATCTGAGGAAAAAAAAATATATATGTAAGAAAACATTCTACAAGTGTGCAAATCTCATTGCAAGAATTCAGATACTGATCTGTGGATGTACAAAATTTCGTCCGTGACTTCACATTTTTGATGCAGGTGTGTGAATGTGTTTTGCACCATATTCACTGCAGCAATAGCAGCAAAACATGTGAGAGTACGAGTTTCTTGATTTGTGATTCGTAGAATAGGATTTGTGTCTCTGCAATGAAGGATCCGAGAAGGTGTAACTATTGTGTTGTGTTTGTGGGAGAGAGAAAAACATCTACAAGTTTGCAACTTTTGTCTGTGGCTTCAAATTTACTGATACACGTGTGGCTATTCTCTACAACTACAAATTCTGCTGTCACGGACGCTCAGCTGTTTTGCACCAAATTTACCTTCATAGTTATGAGAGAGCCACAACTTTAGTTTAAAAGAGTGTAAAGATATTTCATCGGCCATAACTTCTGGAGAAAAATAGCACAGGCAATGGACAAAGAGGAAACTTTCTAGCGTTTATGCATGCTATCAAATGGAGTATACTTTGAAAGGCTGCGCGTTCAACAGTACGCATACACTAGCATACACTTACAAAAAACATAATATACTTTGGGCTTTAGACGACAAATCAAGAGCCTATGCTATAAGTAATAATACAACTAGGCAGCCATTTTGAGAAAATTTGAGGAAAACTTTAAAAGTATGTATTTTTAAAAACTACTTGAATATAATATAGTATTAATAAAATAAAAGGCCAATTAAGTGTACTTAAAAAGTTTGTAATCGTCAAATTATTATTATTATTTTTTTTAACTTTTTAAGTGCATTTTAAGTAATTATTTAAAGAAGTGCACTTATTTTGACTAACATACTAAAGCACATTTAAAGTACTTCATTACAATGTAGCTGTACTGTGTTTATTATTAATTAGAATATTATGAGTATGTTAAATGTACTAAAGTACAACTTCATTATTACAAATGGGTAATTACAAATATATTTAAATACAAGACATAGAAATTCCAATACAAATTATATTATAAGTATATTACAAGTATATTTTAGCTGACCATAAATCAGTACATTTGGCAGTACATTTTTATTATATTTTAAAGACAATAGACATAATTATGAAATTACATATATACATGCAAATGGATTTTTAAAAAGTTACTTATTTCAAGTAACATGCATGTGTCGAAAATATTCAGTTGACACTTAATTGTTAAAAGTACTTTTTATTTTTTGTCACAAGCATTTAACCATCAAAACATTAGCTTTGATGCTAATGTATACGCTAGTGTACATTTAAATAATTATTTTTAGCACTTGAAAAAAATTGACAGTGTCACTGCTCTGAGAAACAAACGAAAAATATCGATGAGTCATCCTGCAGTACACAGATTATTGTCCAATCAGATGCTTGCTTGAGTAAGAATGCCCCTCCCACTGCAAGCAAATACATGACCCTGGACCACAAAACCAGTCTTAAAGGGTCATGAAATCCCCCTGTTTCAGCACTGGTCTTTCACACCTTAGATCTGAAAAAGACTCCAGAAATGGGCGTGTAAAACTGTGGAAAATGGGAGTGTAGAGGGTGGAATGAGGGCAGAAAACAACCAATAAAGCACAGACCTACAGCACACTCATTATACAGACAGATGAATATTAAAATATATTTAAAACAGAAAGAATAAAGGCATTGTCACAGCCAATGCCATAACACAAAAGAGGGATAACACAAAGGCTCGGTCTAATAGGGAAATTTATAAAAGATTCTGCAAAATATGAACCACGAAAGGGTGGAAATAGTCAGGAGAACAAAAGTAGAAAGGAGAGTGCATCTCCACATCTGGACGGCCGCTCAAGTCCCGCTGCTCAAATGCAGCTGCATGGCTTCTTTTCAGCATGTGCTAATGGTCCACAGCTGTAGAAAATCTGTTAAATCACAAACATAGGTAACACAGGTTTCCAGCCCCTTAGAGGGCAGACAAACAATAATAAAAATACATGCACATGTAACAGGCATAGTTACTTTTTGTTTACTCTTCTTTGTAATTTTGGTCTATATCATTATTTGCACATAATCCGTCGCGTCATCGCTGTATCAGTGCCCTTATTCGCACATATTTCATTTGAAGAAGACATGATATGTGCGCGAGCACGGTGCTGATTCATGTTTGGAGCACGAAAGAATATGAAATATACTCACAAACACTTGATACATGCTTGCTCCGGATATGAACTATGATCTGCTCAGTGAGTGTTATTAAACCCATCGCTGCGTTCCACGCAGAAACTGCCCTCTCATTCCGAGATCCACGTGTTGTCATATTAAATATTGTTGTGGTCATGTTCACAGAAATGAACTGACAGCGCAAAGCTCTTTCATGAGATTTGAATTCTCCGACATATACATATACAGCGCAGTGATTGAATGGTAAGAGTTAATTCTCATGAATAATACTGAGAATAGCTCGGGAAACTGATACACACGTACTCATTAGCCACGGCAGCCAATCACCACTCCAGATTAATGCATATACATCACTTTTCGTGACGTAGGTTCAACTTTTCTTTTTGAACCGGAAGAACAAAATTGCTCCAAAAAAAGAAAAAATAAGCACTTTTTCCTTAATAATTGACCTAATCAGTGCTATTGTTGTTTTCACTGATGTGCAACCTGTTCTTATATGCTAAAGGGTTAGTTCAGCCCAAAATGAAAATTCTGTCATTAATTACTCACCCTCATGTCGTTCCAAGCCCGTAAGACTTTCATCAGCCTGTTCATCTTCGGAACACAAATTAAGATGTTTTTGATGACATCGAAGACCTCTCTGACCCTCCATAGACAGCAACGCAACTGAAATGTTCCCAGGTCCAGAAACGTAGTAAATACATTGGTAAAACTGTCCATGTGACATCAGTGGCTCACCTTCAGTTTTGCAACGCTACGAGAAAACCTTTTTTGCGCAAAGAAAACAAAAATAACATAATTTACTCCCCTACGCTTAATACGCAGATTACGTTCATGCGCGCGCTTTCCCCCTGAACGTAAACAATGCTGATCACATCAAATACGTTCTGAGGTACTCTCCAAAATGGCAGAAGACGTAACTCGGGGGAGAAGATTGAGTACATTGTGATTTTTGTTTTCTTTGCGCAAAAATAGTATTCTCGTAACGTCACAAAATTGAAGTTGAGCCACTGATTTCACATGGACTGTTTTACCGATGTATTTAATACGTTTCTGGACCTGGGAACATTTCAGTTGTGTTGCTGTCTATGGAGGGTCAGAGAGCTCTCCGATTTCATCAAAAACATCTTATTTTGTGTTCCGAAGATGAACGAAAGTCTTACGGGCTTGGAACGACATGAGGGTGAGTAATTAATGACAGAATTTTCATTTTGGGGTGAACTAACCCTTTAACATCTCAAAAAAATGTGTTTTAGGGTTTCATGACCCTTTAAGTCGCTGGGGTATATTTGTAGCAATAGCCAAAAATACATTGTATGGGTCAAAATTATTGATTTTTCTTTTATGCCAAAAATCATTAGGATATTAATGAAAGATCATGTTCCATGAAGATATTTTGTAAATTTCCTACTGTAAATATATCAAAACTTAATTTTTGATTAATAATATGCATTGCTAAAAACTTCATTTGGAAAGCTTTAAAGGCGATTTTCTCAATATTTAGATTTTTTTGCACCCTCAGATTCCAGATTTTCAAATAGTTGTATCTCAGCAAAATATTGTCCTATCATAACAAACCATACATCAATGGAAAGCTTATTTACTCAGCTTTCGGGTTTCGAAAAATTGACCCTTATGACTAGTTTTGTGGTCCAGGGTCACATATTGCATGAAAGCGAGTGTTATTATTTTACAAAATTTTGCTTCTCAAGTACATTTTCTTTTAGTTAGTGGCTAGCTAACTAACTTTAGTTAACTTTAGTTAACTGGCTAGTTTGTGTGCTAGTTTGTGTTACAACCACATTTTTGTGGTGAGTGTTGTTGTTTTATACTTTCATTCTTCATTTCATTCAAAAATCTGTGTTTAATGATTGAAAGATAAGTCTTGCTTTGAAGATTTGGTGAAAAACTTCAAAGTGCATTTCATAAACTTCCGAAATGTTTGTTTATTTAGAGTTATATTAAATGTGACTGATTTTGTTCCTGTAAGTCGTTCAACTATCAGGAGATATCAAGAGAAATCTTCAGTTCGGCATGACTGTAATATTAATTAATGTAAAACAATTTCTTTATTTATGTGGAGCTAGTAATGTCCATGCCAGAGGTTTATTCCCGTGGCTTACTGGTTTGGATGCGGGTGCTAGCTTTAGAACAGAACAGAAGCCTCTACAGTTTGTTTGTCATGCTGTTTTTTTTTTTGGGGGGGGGTTGTTGTTTTTTTTTTTTTTTTTTTTTCATCTTTTGAGTGTTGGGCAACAGAGAAAAAAGTCAAAAAGTTTGAGATATCAAGTTAGATAATCCGACTTCGGATGAAATGCAGAATTTGACTGTTTCTTTAATACCCTGATCCACATCAGTCTGACAGATTTAAAGCCTATTAGTTGTACATGACTGAAGTTTAGGAAGTCCTTACATCTTTTTTTAACTATGAGACAGTAATAACAGCTTAAGAAGTTTCTACACTAAACATTGCTGACCAACTTAAGCTAGTGGTTCAGCCAATAAAATGACCCACAGTTTAACCATTCTGAGAGATTAAAGTCAGATTAAAATGAATGAATGAAGGAATTTAAAAAAAATGGGTGAAAAAATAAAAGAAAGATTTAAAATGTCTTAAGTTCTTTTACAAGTAGTATTTTATTTCCTTTTATATTATATTATTGTGTGTGTGTGTGTGTGTAATTTAACTATATTTCAAATCAAGTTTTATCGCTGTCCTTTAAAGTGTTTCTTGCTGACTTGCTGTCCTGTCCTGTCATATTTCATGACACATGCTACTTTATTTCCATCACTCAGATCTGATGCTTAGGATAAAAATAATAAAATAAGCTGTATGCTTCAGGCACACACACACACATACTGATAGCATGAGTTTCACCAGATGGAGATGATGAGTACACACACACACACACACACACAAGCACATCTGTGCTGCCTCAGGCCTACAATAACATCTCCTCTCAGTTCAGCTCATATAGAGTGGCTTTATTATACTCCTCCAAAATGGATGCTGAGTACGGACAGAATGACAATGCTAGAGTCTTTCTGTGGATCAGCGTGTGATTCATACGCAGTCTGGAAATGCCACACACCACGCCTTCATTTTGAATTATTGCTCAGACCAAAGAGTCGTCTTCAAGTTGTTGTTTTTATTATTATTTTTGGTTAAGTCTCTGTGTCCTGTTTTGATTTACAAAGTATGTTTTTTTGGCATTAAGATAAAAGATTTTAAGATATATTATATTTATTTAAAATTAATTTTATGAAAAAAAAAATATATATATATATTTAGTATACATTAAAAAAGTATATATATAAGGCCCCCTTCCTGATTTTTTATTTTTTTGCATGTTTGTCACACTTTAATGTTTCAGATCATCAAACAAATTTAAATATTAATCAAAGATAACACAAGTAAACACAACATGCAGTTTTTAAATTAAGTTTTTTTTATTATGAAGGGAAAACAAAATCCAAACCCACATGGCCCTGTGTGAAAAAGTGTCTATTTAATTAAAGTGAAATCACTTAAATAGGACCTGCCTGACAAAGTGAAGTAGACCAAAAGATCCTCAAAAGCTACACATCATGTTGAGATCCAAAGAAATTCAGGAACAAATGAGAAAGAAAGTAATTGAGATCTATCAGTCTGGAAAAGGTTATAAAGCCATTTCTAAAGCTTTGGGGCTCCAGCAAACCACAGTGAGAGCCATTACCCACAAATGGCAAAAAACATGGAACAGTGGTGAACCTTCCCAGGAGCGGACGACCAAAATTACCCCAAGAGCGCAGCGACGACTCATCCAAGAGGTCACAAAAGACCCCACAACAACATCTAAAGAACTGCAGGCCTCACTTGCCTCAGTTAAGGTAAGTGTTCATGACTCCACCATAAGAAAGAGACTGGGCAAAAATGGCCTGCATGGCAGAGTTCCAAGACGAAAACCGCTGCTGAGCAAAAAGAACATAAAGGCTCATCTCAGTTTTGCCAGAAAACATCTTGATGATCTCCAAGACTTTTGGGAAAATACTCTGTTGACTGACGAGACAAAAGTTTAACTTTTTGGAAGGTGTGTGTCCCATTACATCTGGCATAAAAGTAACACAGCATACCAGCAGTAAAATATGGTGGTGGTAGTGTGGTGGTCTGGGGCTGTTTTGCTGCTTCAGGACCTGGAAGACTTGCTGTGATAAATGGAACCATGAATTCAGCTGTCTACCAAAAAATCCTGAAGGACAATGTCCGGCCATCTGTTCGTGACCTCAAGCTGAAGCGAACTTGGGTTCTGCAGCAGGACAATGATCCAAAACACACCAGCAAATCTACCTCTGAATGGCTGAAGAAAAACAAAATGAAGACTTTGGAGTGGCCTAGTCAAAGTCCTGACCTTAATCCTATTGAGATGCTGTGGCATGACCTTAAAAAGGCGGTTCATGCTCGAAAACCCTCCAATGTGGCTGAATTACAACAATTCTGCCAAGATGAGTGGGCCAAAGTTCCTCCACAGCGCTGTAACAGACTCATTGCAAGTTATCGCAAACGCTTGATTGCAGTTGTTGCTGCTAAGGGTGGCCCAACCAGTTATTAGGTTTAGGGGGCAAGCACTTTTTCACACGGGGCCATGTGGGTTTGGATTTTGTTTTCCCTTCATAATAAAAAACTTAATTTATAAACTGCATGTTGTGTTTACTTGTTATCTTTGATTAATATTTAAATTAGTTTGATGATCTGAAACAATGAAGTGTGCTTTGTTCTAAACTCTGCTTCATTCTTCTAAAACCACTTGTGTGATTAATTAAGTTTTTTAGATGCCATAAATCCCTCCGATTGATCTCTTTTATAGTTGAGAGCTTTGCACCGTTTGACTGAAATGAAATAAATTGCTTTTGAGATTTGAAAGTGTTCTTCTCAATTGCAGTTATTGACTGAGAGGGTGTGAAGAGTGACTAGCTTTCTGGTCAAGAATCAAGGATGTGTTAAGTTCAGTCATCAAGTTAATGTAGTTTAAGGCAGACAGTTAATGTAGTTCATGGAGTTCAAGGGGTAAAACTCAAATCACAAGTGAGATCGATGTCTCAGTGTGTACAGTATATCTGAGATGTTTCTACTAGATGGCAATGATAATAAATAAAAAGCAAATGGAGACATTTTTTTCTGAAGTCTCTTGCTTCGTAGACTTTGTCCTGAGACAATGGTAAAAAGACAATTTCTCAAGTCTGCTGATCAACAGATTTTCATGTCGCAAAATGTGCTCAGATTTATACCAAAATATACCACAATTTACTATCAAAAATCAATTTCAATGTGAACTTAAATATTTCTCATCAAATTCAATTCACATTGATTCTTAGCTTGTACTAAATGTGAATAATTGACCATTCACTGGGAGTTTGATTGGCAGGTGATCTGACCAATCATAATACTGAATTTGCCACTTTATCCAACAAACAAACAGAACAGGAGAGTAGATTAACGTCGGTGTACTTGAACTTGAAAAATAGTGTATTGATGTCTTTCCAAGGTTGAAAAAAGATACCATCTGATGTTCATTCATGTTTATTCCATGTTATAACTAGTATAGAGGAAGCGATCTGTCACAACACATTAAAGAGCCACAAAATGGTATTTATTGTTTGAATGTCCTAAAAAATTACAAAATTTGAAAGCTGTTTTTTTATTTATTTATTTTTCACTGCGTGAGAACATGATGTGTAGCGTGAGAGGGACGTAACAACATTAACTAATGGTGCATGGACACCAAAAGCGAATCGGATATTTACATCACGTTATTGCTCTAGTTGAGTCATGGGATGTTTTTCGTGTCACTCACTCGAATAAAAACATTGCACAATGCTCTCCTCCATTTTCTGATACAACCGGACATGTCAAACTGGATGTGTCAGTAAGCTCTTCACTGACTGGCTTGTGTGACAATGTGTCATGCTATTTTTTTTGCTAAAGTTAAACATTTTCAAATTGCACAGATGAAATTATTGAGGCAAACATCACGCATTCGTGGCAATTTTGTCACCCAATTCGTGTCATTCACATCGCCCGGCGTGAATTTGTGTTTATTTGTGTTTTTGCATTGACTTTGTAATCTACTTGTGTGAATAGTTAAATTTGCTTTTGGTGTGCACAAATTGTCTTTCTATTTTTAATTGACCTTAGAAATATTAGGAGAAAGGGATGTCTTTTTATGGGCAAAAGGTCATTATTTTAACAGTAAGTACATTTTGCACATTTGTGATTTACGGTAAAGAAACTTTTATTTATTTGTACAAATGTTTAAAAATGTTTTTGTTCATATAAAGAAAGTCATTGGGGTTCAAAACAAGACATTGAATCTCACTGTGTAGATGAAGAAAATAAAAAACACAACACGAAATACATTAACAACCAAAAATCAGTTTATTTATTTGTATGACTATTTTTATAACTACTTATTTATATCTTTCATTTTTCTGCAAATCACAAAAGAAAATATTTTGAAAAAAATGTTTAAAAAATGTTTTTATATATATAATAAGAGTCACTGGAGTTCAAAACAACATGGAAATATTGACCAGCAAAGTAAAACAAAACATGAAACAAATCCTAATCCCAACAACAACTTTAAAAAAAAGTAAACATACATAAGCAAACATAAGAAACAAAACATTTAGGTTCAAAGTCATTGGGGTTCAAAACAACATTGGAACACTTTGAATTTCATTCAAAACATGAAAAAACCAACAACAAAACACTTTTTAACATTGATTCCTTTGTTTTTATCAGAGGAAAGAAAGTCATAGATTTATAATGATGCATGGATAGGTCATTATTTTTGGTAAATTATTTTTCACAGAACGATCTCTAAGACCTGATTGTTAATATGTAGCTGTCCTTATTTCCACTACACTCTCGATGCTGATCAAGTATGAGCAGTCTAAGTAAAAAAACAACTTCTCTTCTCCAGAGGGACTTCTTGGGCTTTGACACGTCTAGTCGAGGAATTCAGCCTCGAGCAATGTGAGCACAACAAGCAAAGATTATGACATGATCTGCGTCCAGCAGGGCCACTGGAATCGTCCTCTGCTCGCTCACATTCCCCGAGATGCGTTCGCTCGCTCGCTCTCTTCATGGAGGCTTACAGTCGCAGAAGCAGAAATGTAATGTTCTTCCCTTTTGTTTCGCAGGGGATCTTCCCAGCCGGCTACATTCACTTGAAGAAGGCTGTCGTCACAAACAGAGGGTAAGTGTCTTTATTCTGAATTATATCAAGCTGCTCCCTCCATAGAGAACAAATGGGTTGGATGAGGAAAGGCAGCGGGGAGAGAGATGGATGGAAGATAAATTTTTTATTTATTCATTCTCAGTCCTCTGATTCCCTTTCTCCTCTCTTGCTGGCTCATGAGTTTTGTCACAAGTCTGAAAGGCTGAGGTTTCATTTTTTGGAAGATCTCTTACTCTCATTTCTCTCTATCAAATATTTGCTTCAGATATGAAGCTGGGTGTGATGTGAGACCATCAGCTCCTGGGATTCAAAAGCTTCATGTATTTAATGTTTTTTTTTTGTAGCATAATTGATTTAATGGATAATCAGAGAGGTTTATATTGTTTTGGGGCACTTATAGTATACTTTAAATCTAAAAGTATTTTTTTTTTTAAAGCTGTACTTGCAGATAATATAATATTAATTAAATAAAAGTACACTTAAAGAAATGCTTTCATGACTGTTTTTAACACTCTTAAGTGCAATTTTAAGACATGCACTTTGTAATAATGACCAATTAAAATTTTAGCTTTAACATATTTTTTAAATCATCATGTTATTAATTTATTGTATCTATTGTAGTTTGCACTTGAAGAAGAAGAAATAGGCCAACAAACAAAACAAAACAAAATTACACTTAGGCCATTCAAGATGTAGATGAGATTATTTCTTCAGCAAACAGATTTGGAAAATTGTAACATTACATCACTTGTTCACCAATTGGTCCTCGGCAATGAATGGGTGCCGTCAGAATAAGAGTCCAGACAGCTGATAAAAGCACCACAGTAATCCACACCACTCCAGTCCATCAATTAACAAATCCATCATTAAGACCTTTTAATTTTTTAAATGATTGCTTCTGGCTATAATGAATAATATTGCTTCTTCTGGTGAAAAGATTGTTTTGTCTGAATCAGGAGAGAAATATGCACAGATCAAATACTATTTACAAGACAAAACAGCCCAAAATAGATCTATACAAATATGCCTGAGGCTTTTGATGAGGACAATAGGAAATAGATTTTTTAACTGGAAGAAGCATTATTATGGATTATGAATTCAAATTTTGGCTAGAAGTGATGGTTTAAATTTAAACCTCTTAATAATAAATTTGTTTCTTACAAACACACAGCTTTTCACTTCATAGGATGTTAATTGTTAATTGATGGACCTCGAGTGGTGTGGATTACTTCTGGATTATTGGTTTTATCAGCTGTTTGGACTCTCATTCTGATGGCACCCATTCACTGCAGTGTATCTATTGGTGAGCAAGTAATGGCATGCTACATTTCTCCAAATGTAATGAAGAAACAAACTCACATACATCTCGGATGACCTGAGAGGAAGTAAAATGTAGGCAAATTTTCATTTTTAAGAATTGTAATTTTTCTTATATTTTAGTATATATTAGTAAGTAGTCCTTCTTTTAGACGTGCATTTCTTTTTCACAAGGATTTACAAACAGATTTTTTTTTTTTTTACAATCTAATGGTTGTAAAAGTCATTAGAAGATCAGGTTTGTTTTTTTGTAAAGTTATTGATAAAAACAAAATGATTGTTTGTACACTGAGATCGCTTTATAACACATACAGATGCTTTTTGTATGTTACATTTATTTAAAAAATAAAAGGAATGCATCTTTAACTACATGTTGTCATTTGGGCAATGTTTCAGTTGCTAATGCTAATTTCCAGTTCAGTAAGTGAGGCAGATGTTGATTCAGTAACCGCTGTGAGTTTCAGCGAAGGATTTATCCGACCGATTAAAACCTGTAAATGTCAATTTTGTAAATTGTGAAACCTAACTAGAGGTCGACCAATATGGGTTTTTCTCTGGCCGATGCCGATATTTAGCAATCAGGGCAGCCCATGGCCAATATATGATGCCGATTTTTTGGGCCGATATGTTTGGCCGATTTTCTTTCTTTTTTTCCCCCTTCATCTCAGGGATGTTAATTTTTTTTCAGTAATTTATCAAAATACTTAAAAAGGTTTGCTGCATGGTTAAAATATGCGGTGCATATAAAAAATTGCGTTTTTTAGAGAGAGAGAGAGAGAGAGAGAAAAGTCACGTATAAGTCACATTTTATTATTTCATTCAGAAATAGGCTTAATGCCGACGTGAAATGTTTACAAACATTATAATAAACACTGTAAACATAGCTAGGCTATTTTAGTTCCCCTCACTCCACAACAAATGCTTTCAATTAACAGTAGGCTATTTAGAAAAGAACAAGAATTAAAAATATAAGAAGCTAGCTATAAACGACAAGCCAAAACGAATTAATTTAGGCTAAAACGAAACTGAAACCAACGTTAGGTCTCTCATTCGACACAAAATCAAATGTTTCCGTATTCGCGATGTATTTGAATGCCAAAATATTATTTATTATGTACAGGTGCATCTCAATAAATTAGAAAGTGGTGAAAAAGTTCATTTTTTTCTTGTAAGTCATATATTTTAGATTCATTGCCTGACCTGAACGCCATAGAGAATCTATGGGGTATTGCCAAGAGGAATATGAGAGACACCAGACCCAACAATGCAGATGACCTGAAGGCTGCTATCAAAGCAACCTGGGCTTCCATACCACCTCAGCAGTGCCACAATCTGATCACCTCCATGCCACGCCGAATTGAGGCAGTAATTAAAGCAAAAGTAGCTCCTACCAAGTACATATACATTAAATGAACATACTTTCCAGAAGGCCAGCAATTCACTAAAAATATTTTTTTATTGGTCTTATGAAGTATTCTAATTTGTTGCGATTGGTGGGTTTTTGTTAAATGTGAGACTAAATCATCACAATTAAAAGAACCAAAGTCTTAAACTAATTCAGTCTGTGCACAGATAGCACACGTACGTCTGCAAGATGTCTGTTAAAGATCTCTTGATCTGGAAAGCATCTGCTGTCTACAAATGTCTGGCAGACGTCTTTCAGATGTCAGTTTTACATACATTCTAAATCATAAACATCTTTAAGTCATCTAATAGACGTCTACTTGACATCTAAAAGGAAACGTCCTATAGACGTATTGCAGATGAGCAAACACCCTAAAAAATACGTCTTGCAGATGTAAATGCAGACATCAAATAGACGTCTCGGAGATGTACGTGTGCTATCAGGGTGTGCATTGAATTTATTTAATACACGAGATTCACAATTTGAGTTGAATTACTGAAATAAATGAACTTTTCCACGACATTCTAATTTATTGAGATACACCTGTACTTCACAGAATTACTGAATTTCACAGGAAAGATTTGTTTATTTTTTATAAATAAAGAACTGTATTTCTTTAGTCAATTATTAAAGTTTTACATGTTACACGGGCTGGTTTATTCATTTTTAAGTATTTTGGGGATTTTAAGAACAAGTGGAAAATGTGCTGAATGTTTCATTTCATCCAAGTGAAATTAACAAGCAGTTCGACTTAATTTACATTCGTTTTAAACACCGAGCCAGGCGCGAGAGGACACAGGTTGCGCGCCTCGTCCATATTGCCAGATGCGCTCGTGAGAGACTTGCGGAGTATATATATATATATATATTTTTTTTTTTTTCTTTAGTTTTAATTTGCCTAACTTTCGATCTGACCCTTTTTAAACGGTGGGCGTTTACGCAGTTGGCTAGAGCAGTGCTGATCAGGGAGAAGGTGCGCTCA
This sequence comes from Barbus barbus, assembly GCF_936440315.1. Classification (NCBI taxonomy): domain Eukaryota; kingdom Metazoa; phylum Chordata; class Actinopteri; order Cypriniformes; family Cyprinidae; genus Barbus; species Barbus barbus. Next base: position 25,493,509 of record NC_136737.1, on the reverse strand, counting down.
CTCTGTTGGTTAGTAAGACTGTCACTCAAGGCTGGCAGTCGTGCATATGCTCTGGATCAGAGTAATATCGCGTCCACATCGCAGGCTTTGCGATTAGGAAATCGCAACGTCTCAAATCATGATTGCGATTTGATTTCGATTAATCGCACAGCTCTACCAGGTAGTTCTCTCTTCAAAAAATTAGCAGACAGAGGGGGATATCACAGGGTTATCCGTTGTGCCAGTGGAATGGCAATCTGCTTGCCACACGAGGCAGCATCACGTGTTGCTTGCAGACGCGCCTGTATATTAATCGGCCTAATTTGCAGCACAATCGTCCGATGCGATTAATAAAAAAATGCCAAAAATCGGCCGATCGCTCGGTCGACCTCTAAACCTAACATAACCCATGTCCTAGGATCAAATTATAGCGTCTCATCAGAATTCAGAAAACAAGGAGAACATGACTCTAAAAGCTGTTACATTGGACACATGTGATGATAAAGCAGAACAAAGAGCTCGATCTGTTTCCACCATGTGTCAGAGAAGGACAGAGGAAGGACAGTGAGGGCTGATGGATGGACAACAATAATGGAGAGATGAATAGACAGGAAGAGCTAATGAGACAGCAGGAAGATGAAACAGGACAATTTAGTGCTATTGGTTTACGATGATAGCTGTGTGTACAGTACACTGTTATTTTAAAGACCCTATGAAATACTTTAACAAAGCTTTTATCATGTTTACTACCAAAACAGGAAGTTGAAATTTGAAGTTGAAATAACAGTTTATGTGTTTATTTGAGAATTGTGTTATTTTATTTTACTTCTACTTGCCTTTGGGGGGTAATTGATCTATCCTCTGATCAGTGTTTGTTGTTTTCTGCATCAGTTTATTTTATACAAAAAGTATTATTTATGTTATGTTTTCTATTCATATTTAAATATTATGTAGTAAATATATTACATATTATAGTAATGAATTAGTGAATAAATAAATAAATATTATAGATTAATGCTGGATTAATCTACTGTAATAAATATTTTCAATATTAATTATCATGTTAATTACCGTGGCTTTTAGCTCCAGCAGCAGGGGTGCTTTTTACCCCAATTACCATACTTTTACATATTCTTTCGTTATTTAAGAACTGTTGCTTTAATTATCTTAAAAAAACGGAAAATCATTAAAAAGACCTTTGTCTCAAAATATATGCATTAATTTTAGTGATTCTAATTTGCTACTTAATAATAATGATAATAATATGCATAAAGTGTTGTTTTTATTATTGTTATTTAAATATATTAATCATTCCTTACTACTAACTACCTTTGAATATAGATAGATAGATAGATAGATAGATAGATAGATAGATAGATAGATAGATAGATAGATAGATAGATAGATAGATAGATAGATAGTGTTCATTTGTAACTACTTGTTGGAGGGCGGTTACACTAACCTGTGGTCAATATTTGTTGTTTCTGTTCAGGCAATATGAGATGGTGGTCCCACTGGAAGACCCTATCATCACAGAGGTCACCTCTACGCTGCAGGAGTGGTCTGTCCTGTGGAAACAGCTGTATGTGGTGAGTTCCTCCTCCTCTTCCTCCTCTACTATACTTCGCTGTGGGCAGGAGATGCCGCTTGCCTGTGCTACAACCAGGGCTGTCCTTAGCTGCCGTGGAGCCTGGTGCGAGGTAGGGAGAGAGGCCCCCTCGGTCCGATTCGCGATTGCATTCTGGGGGGCAGGTGTCCATTGGTCCGCTTGCGCCCTTCAAAGCGCGGGGCCCGGTGCGACCACACCAGTTGCACCGCCCAAAGGACGGCCCTGGCTACAACAGCAAATATCACCCAAGAGACTGAATTATAATGGTTCCAGTGATGGAACTGTCTTCTCTCAGTCTAGTAGACAGTTTGAGTGCACTTTGTACAATATTTCATTATTATGTAGTTTTGAAGGAAATGAACACCTGGCACATGGGAACATAGAGGAGCCATTTAAAAATGTAGCGCAGACTGAATGCAAGAATGTGTTTTTTTTTTTCTCTCTCTCTCTCTGAACAGGCTGCTAGTAACAGTATAATAGGTAATTTACGTACAAATGGTTTATTAAAGAAAAGCAGAACAAATTTATCAAATGTTTCATAAATTGTATAATCCACATACGAATGGTTAAAAATGGTTCATGAAATGTGCAGAACAAATTTATGAATCACATATTTGACAATTTATGTATTGCATGGTTGTGAATGATTCACGAAACAAGCAATGAATTCATAAATAAATTTATGAATGCTCAATAGTTCACATAAGAATTACATACAATAATGAAAAACTAGTACAACTAATTTATGCATCACATGGTTGTGAGCGATTCATGAAACTCAAGTATTATGAATTTGAGTGCATGTTTGATAGCTTACGGAAGAAAGTTTACGAACAATTTATAAAACTCAATTATTGCAAATTTACGCAGAGCACATTCAATAGTTTACTCAAGAAAGTTTACGAATAATTTATAAAACTCAATTATTGCGAATTTATGAAGGGCATGTTTGATAGTTTATGCAGGAAAGTTTTACCAAAACTCAATTGTTGTGAACTCATGAAGCACAAGTTTGATAGTTTACACAAGAAAGTTTACTAATAACTTATACAACTCAATTATTGTGAATTTATGACGAGCATATGCGATAGTTTACTCAAGAAAGTTTACGAATAATTTATAAAACTCAATTATTGCGAATTTATGAAGGGCATGTTTGATACATAATGCAGGAAAGTTTTACGAAAATTCATAAAACTCAATTGTTGCAAATTTATGAAGCCCATGTTTGATAGTTTATGCAAGAAAGTTTACGAACAATTCATAAAACTTAATTATTGTGAATTTATGCAGCAAATCTTTGATATTCTACTTTAAAAAGTTCACAAACAATTTATGAAACACAGGCAGAAATGATTTGTGAATTGCATGACTGTGAATGATTGCATGGTTGAGAAATGATCAGAACAAATTTATCAATCACACAATTTGAGAACTTTATGTAAGCCTGTACTGAGGATTACCAAGCATTAGTGTACGACATGACAATAGAGCTCTCTCTCTCTCTCTCATTTTTCTCTGTGAGCCTGGAGGTTTTAGGGATGTCAGACATGACGTAACCACAAAGATTTTAACAGCATTGGTTCATATCATTCGTCATTGCTTACTGCCATTTTGACCAACCATCTACTGCTTAACACAAAGATGACACAGCATTTTTTTTTTCACGTTCATTATGTATTTATTAAAACTCATTTTAGCTCATTAATGTTATTTTTTCTGCCACAATGTAAAATCAAAGACTTATGGGCAGGTAAAATAATATTAATAAAATAAATGATAACATGAATATCTTATGTATTTGTTTAACAGTTGTATTGGAGCAACTGTAATATACCTTAAACTGCATATGATGCTTTACTTATCAGGGAATATATGGCTTTATATTCTTAATATAGTTTAATGTTTGCTGTCTGTTGTTACGCAAGAAGGACTGGAGGCAGAGAGAAGGTACAAAAGGTAAGTTTATTTGACCAACAGGTGAGAAAGGAGCATGATGGCAGGTAAGTGAAACCACTTGAGAGTTCTCAGAGTTAATCTTCGGAGTTTGAACTTGTAACTTGTCCTTCACAGGAAGAGCGGGGATCACGGGAAACCTGAGGCGACACACACCGCTGACTCGGAGCAGACACTCGGGATTCAAGGAGCAGACATCCTAGAAGTACAGAATGCAGTTCAATAGGCAAGTATACTGAATGTCAAAGTTTCCTAAGGCTGTGGTAGTTTAGCAGTCCAACTTTGAAAGAACGAGACCGGACATCGAGTGTTTGGTGGTGTGTCTTTATGGGGAGCAGTGATGAGGAGCAGGTGAGTGTAATCAGAACACAGGTGAGCGTGATCGCTGTGATTGTGTGGTGGCAGAGCCTGGCAGATCTGTGACATTAGCTCCCCCTCCCGGAAGGTGTGTCCCGCACCGTAATAACTGCATCGGGGACGGAACGTCCTGAAGACCGATGCAGGGCAGGGACACAGGCTGGATCCAGGGACTCGGGAGGCCATGGCGGATCAGGAGGTTTGGGAGACCATGGCGGGACTGAAGACTCGGGAGGCCATGGCGGGACTGGAGACTCGGGAGGCCATGGCGGATCAGAGAGCTTGGATGGCCCTGGCGGATCAGGGAGCTAGCTTGGATGGCCCTGGCGGATCAGGGAGCTTGGATGGCCCTGGCGGATCAGGGAGCTTGGATGGCAAGGCGGATCAGGGAGCTTGGATGGCCCTGGCGGATCAGGGAGCTCTGTGGCCTTGGCCTCTGGTCCGGCCACACAGGCCGTGGCTATATAGCCCCCCCCCCCCAAAAAAAAAAAAATGTATTGGGGAAGTTCCCTGTGAGACGCTCTGGAGGAGCGGGCTCTGTGGGGCGCTCTGGAGGAGCGGAGCTGGACCGGTCCAGTGGAGACCTAAGAGGGTGCTCTGGAAGCGCAGACGCTCCGGCAGCACGGACTCCCGGGGATCGGTAACGACACTTCTGGCCTAGGAAGTGAGAACTGGATTCTCGGGATTCGAGACCGGCACTCCTAGCCGTGGCTTGAGAATTGGACTCTCGGGGTTCGGGACCAGCACTCCTGGCCATGAACTGAGAGCTGAATTCTCGGGATTCAGGACCGGCACTTCTGGCCGTGGCTTGAGAACTGAATTCTCGGGGTTCGGGATCGGCACTCCTGGCCGTGGTCTGAGAACTGGATTCTCGAGGTTCGGGATCGGCAATCCTGGCCGTGGCTTGAAAACTGGATTCTCGGGGTTCGGGATCGGCACTTCTGGCCGTAGTCTGGGAACTGGATTCGGGATCGGCATTCCTGTCCGTGACTTGAGAACTGGATTCTCGGGGTTCGTGATCGGCACTCCTGGCCGTAGTCTGGGAACTGGATTCAGGATCGGCACTCCTGGCCGTGGCTTGAGAACTGGATTCTCGGGATCGGCACTCCTGTCCGTGACTTGAGAACTGGATTCTCGGGATTCGGGATCGGCACTCCTGGCCGTGGCTTGAGAACTGGATTCTCGGGGTTCGGGATCGGCACTCCTGGCCGTGGTCTGGGAACTGGATTCGGGATCGGCACTCCTGGCCGTGACTTGAGAACTGGATTCTCGGGTTTCGGGAAGCACAAATTCTCTGGGGCGCTCGGGAAGCGCAGTTTCTCTGGGCGCTCTGGAAGGGCGGATTCGCATGTTGCGGGCGGCGGAATCTTCATCGCCGCGGGCGATGGCTGGACTGCAGGAACCTCCTCTACAGTAAAAGATGAACCCGCGAGGTGAAGTACATAATCCAGGTATTGTTGTAGGGAGCCCGGGGTAGTGGCAGGTGGCGTTCGGAGAAACAGGTAGTTATCCAGACCACCCCAGAAGATCTTAAATGTCCCATCCGTCCACGGTACGTAGTGGGAGAGCCAGAGGAAATCCTCTACATAATCTTCAATGGGGCGGCCGTCCTGAGCTATCTGGAGCAATTCATCCTCGGGAGATTGGTAGATGCAGTCCATTATTCGGTGTAGGTCCGGTCTTCTGTTACGTAAGAAGGACTGGAGGCAGAGAGAAGGTACAAAGGTAAGTTTATTTGACCAACAGGTGAGAAAGGAGCGTGATGGCAGGTAAGTGAAACCACTTGAGAGTTCTCAGAGTTAATCTTAACTTGTCCTTCACAGGAGGAGCAGGGATCACTGGAAACCTGAGGCGACACACACCGCTGACTCGGAGCAGACACTCGGGATTCAAGGAGCAGACGGAGCAGGTATCCTAGAAGTACAGAATGCAGGTTAATAGGTAAGTATACTGAATGTCAACGTTTCCTAAGGCTGTGGTAGTTTAGCAGTCCAACTTTGAAAGACCGAGACCGGACATCAAGTGTTTGGCGGTGTGTGTCTTTATGGGGAGCGGTGACGAGGAGCGTGACGAGGAGCAGGTGAGTGTAATCAGAACACAGGTGAGAGTGATCGCTGTGATTGTGTGGTGGCAGAGCCTGGCAGATCTGTGACAGTTGTCCTATTATGTTTACATCTCACAAAAATGAGTGAGGTTTATGCTCAAAACAAGAGCAAAACAAGTGGGGTAAGAAAAATTATTGTAATTTAAAAATACAGTGTAGTCTTTGAAAATAAGTTTTAATATATTTTTTCTAAAAAAAAAAAAAATAATAACAATTTAAAAAAACTAGTTTTAAGGATTGTTAGATACTGTTTTTCCAGCACTCCTCACATCAGAGAAAGCAGCTTGTTTTTGCATTTTCCTCTGAGGACTATTTTTAAACCGTCACGTGTTTCCTCAAACACCTTTTCTTTCTCAATCATCTCCAATTCAAAGACATGAAAGCTTGTAATAAGGCTTCCAGGATTCTGACAGCACTTGTAATGCAGCTCAAAAAATCGATGCTAATTTGGTGGCCGGTTGAATCAAGGATGACTAATTCAGACTGATTTGGGTTGCGTAACGAAGCGAAGACAGAGCATCGTGAGGCTGCGGCTCAGCTGATAGCAGAGATTCACGCTCCACGGCTCCAGTTAGGAAAACGTGGACAAGACAACAAGCAGCCAGTCACGTTGGAAATGCTTGTTGAAATGATTGTAACAGCAACTGTATCAATTAAGATCTCAATATATCTGGGACTCAGACCAAAGCCTCCACTCTTATCAGAAGCCAACGCAGGCGATAAATGTATTTGACTAATTAGTGAACAGTGTTTTCTGAATTTGCTGTTCGCAGTTTGGCTGTGGCAGGTCTGGCAGATGCACTTTGTCATTTTCACATCACTGCGGATGTGCTTTTAGCAGTATAGTAATATTGTCTTGTGTGCTTGGTAATTTTGGCTGGGTTTGGGTGTTTATAACTGACAGTCTTTGTTTGTTCATTTTATAATAATTTTTAAAATTAATATAACAATGGTATTATATTTGTAATTTACACTGAACAAAATTATAAACGCAACACTTTTGTTTTTGCCCCCATTTTTCATGAGCTGACCTCAAAGATCTAAGACTTTTCTATGTACACAAAAGGCATATTTCTCTCAAATATTGTTCACATATCATTCTAAATCTGTGTTAGTGAGCACTTCTCCTTTGTCGAGATAATCCATCCACCTCACAGGTGTGGCATATCAAGATGCTGATTAGACAGCATGATTATTGTACAGGTGTGCCTTAGGCTGGCCACAATAAAAGGCCACTCTAAAATGTGCAGTTTTACTGTATTAGGGGGGAGGGGTGTCCGAAAACCAGTCAGTATCTGGTGTGACCACCATTTTCCTCATGCAGTGCAACACATGTCCTTCGCATAGAGTTGATCAGGTTGTCCACTCTTCAATGGCTGTGCGAAGTTGCTGGATATTGGCAGGAATTGGAACACACTGTCTTATACGCCGATCCAGAGCATCCCAAACATGCTCAATGGGTGACATGTCCGGTGAGTATGCTGGCCATGCAAGAACTGGGATGTTTTCAGCTTCCAGGAATTGTGTACAGATCCTTGCAACATGGGGCCGTGCATTATCATGCTGCAACATGAGGTGATGGTCGTGGATGAATGGCACAACAATGGGCCTCAGGATGTTGTCACGGTATCTCTGTGCATTCAAAATGCCATCAATAAAATGCACCTGTGTTCTTTTTCCATAACATATGCTTGCCCATACCATAACCCCACCTCCACCATGGGCCACTCGATCCACAAGATTGACATCAGCAAACCGCTCACCCACACGACACCATACACACTGTCTGCCATCTGCCATCTGCCGTGTACAGTGAAAACCAGGATTCATCTGTGAAGAGAACACCTCAGAAATTCTTTGGTTATGCCAACCGATTGTTGCAGCACCTATCCGGGTGGCTGGTCTCAGACGATCTTGGAGGTGAAGATGCTGGATGTGGAGGTCCTGGGCTGGTGTGGTTACATGTGGTCTGCGGTTGTGAGGCCGGTTGGATGTACTGCCAAATTCTCTGAAACGCCTTTGGAGACGGCTTATGGTAGAGAAATGAACATTCAATTCACGGGCAACAGCTCTGGTGGACATTACTGCAGTCAGCATGCCAATTCCATGCTCCCTCAAAACTTGCGAGATCTGTGGCATTGTGCTGTGTGATAAAACAGCACATTTTAGAGTGGCCTTTTATTGTGCCCAGCCTAAGGCACACCTGTGCAATAATCATGCTGTCTAATCAGTATCTTGATATGCCACACCTGTGTGAGGAGGATGGATTATCTCGGCAAAGGAGAAGTGCTCACTAACACAGATTTAGACAGATTTGTGAACAATATTTGAGAGAAATAGGACTTTTGTGTACATAGAAAAGTCTTAGATCTTTGAGTTCAGCTCATTAAAAATGGGTATATGTATGTATATATAATGATGCCACGGCTATAGAAACCTTAATTAGTACACAGAAATGCAGTGTAATAGGGCATTGCATAGCTAGAAACCCAATTAACACAATTCATGAAGTTTCCACACCTGCGTAACGCATCATCCCTAGCTGAAGCATTAACCTGACAAAATGACACAAATATACTCAACCCGATGTTATAACTGACATTTATTAACTGAAACATATTTATACCTTACAGAGAACATTGGTATAAAACAAATAAGGCGATTACATGTGTTTTAAAGTTGACCTAACAATTTAATGAATTCTTAATGCTTTTCGTCTTCACGAGTCTCCCCGCCGATCTGCCCGCGCGCTGCGGGAGGAAAATACTTGTAAGCACAGCCTTACCAGGAAAGCGAGCAAGTAACATTAAAATAATTAAACTCATACAAGATGATGAAGAAAAGCGTATACCTGTTTTAACGTACCCCTATGACTCTCATCTGCACGCCGAGTCTCCCCACCGGTCCACCTCTGCCAGCGGTTAGGGTTAGGGAAAAAAGATCGGTTCATACAGCTCGACTCGGAAACTGAGATATTCTTACGGAAACTTAAACATGGCTTTATATCTTGCAAATAACATCAGAATACAACGCCTAAAGCAATAAAAGTCAAAAATGAAACTTAGCCTACCATACGCTAGTAGTTTTTAATTTTCACAATCATGAGTCTTATTCAGTGCCGTTGCCGAGTAGGTGTCTGGTTGTTTTTTGCCGCGGTCATTCAGTACTTTAGTATTTAGATTTACAGAGGGCGAATATTTTTCAGAATGCACTGTACACAGCATATACGGTGAGAACCAGTAATAACATTGTGAAAACAAAAATATTTAAAGTGATGCTGTTTGCTAGCTTTGACTAGTGTGCTCTGAGCATCCAATCAAAGGACGAGAAAATGTTGAGGTTATTGTAAGCCTGCTAGATGGCCCTGGAGCTGCCAAATTGAAATCTGATTGGTTAAAGCAACGATTTCATTGCCGTTAATGTTAAGTTACAGAAGCCTGCACTGCTGATTCTAAAGGCTTTAGGCAGATTTATTTGACCCTAGCAACACAATTGCTGAAATATGATTGGATAAGGATTGGATAATATAAATATACGCTACTGGAAGCAGCACAACCAAGAGAAAAGCTATGAAATGAAGAGAATAGACTGTTAGCTATAATTTAATACACATTCAAGGAAAAATATATTAAAACTAAGTCAGTGATTCTGATCCCTGACGGCCCACCACTTTTATATATATATATATATATATATATATATATATATATATATATATATATATATATATATATATATATATATATATGGGTCATTCATGTTATACAGTGACTTATCTGTCGCTATGATTTACTTACTCATATTTTCTCTAAAATAGTCACATATTTATAAGAAATTGCTTAAATTATACATAATAGGTCTACTTTATCACTTAAACAGAGATAATAGACATTAAAAATATGATTTAGGTTATACTACCCACCACAGCACTGAAACAGCTTTGTTAAAAGTGTTGAATGATTTGTTACTGTCAGCTGATTCTGGAGATAATGCAGTTTTGGTTTTATTGGATCTGAGTGCCGCTTTTGATACAGTAGATCATAATATCCTTCTGTCACACCTTGAACATTGGGTGGGCATAAAGGGTACAGCACTTTGCTGGTTCAAGTCATATCTCAAATCTAGGTCATTTTCAGTGTCTGTTGGCCAGTTTATTTCATCATCTGCCTCTCTTTTCTGTGGAGTCCCTCAGGGGTCCATTTTAGGACCATTGCTCTTTAATTTGTATATGCTTCCACTTGGTAATATCATAAGGAAATATAAAATCTCTTTTCATTTGTATGCCGATGATTCTCAGCTGTATCTTCCTTTAAAATCTTGTGATTCTGTGCAGTCTCTCATTGACTGTCTTGAGAATATTAAATGCTGGATGTCAAATAACTTCCTGCAACTCAACAATGATAAAACTGAGGTGATTTTCTTTGGTCCCTCTAAAACAAGAAATTCTGTTGCTGGGAACTTAGAAAACCTCACGCCATATATTAAGTCTCAGGTCAAAAATCTGGGTGTTATCTTTGATTCTGAGCTTTGTCTTGAGAAACAAATTAGCTCAGTTGTTAAGAACAGTTATTATCAGCTGAGGATCATCTCCAGACTTAAATCATTGCTTTCTTTTCAAGATCTGGAAATAGTCATTCATGCTTTTATTACATCACGCCTGGATTATTGTAACTCGTTATATGTTGGTCTTCCACAACTTCATTGTCACGGCTGCAGATGGTTCAGAACGCGGCGGCCAGACTGTTAACCGGCACCAAAAAACATGACCATATTTCGCCAGTTTTAGCGTCTCTTCACTGGCTTCCTGTTTTTTTTTTAGAATTCAGTTTAAAATTTTACTTATTGTTTTCAAAGCTCTTAATGGACATGCCCCATCTTATATTTCGGAACTAATTAATTTGCATTCAATGCCCAAGTCCCTTAGGTCGGCAAATAAATCTTTATTACATGTTCCTCGGTCACGCCTTAAATCAAAAGGAGACAGAGCCTTTGCAGTCGCCGCTCCACGTTTGTGGAATCAGTTGCCACCTGACATTAGGTGTGCTTCTTCTCTATTTACTTTCAAGTCCAGACTTAAGACACATTTTTATTCTCTCGCATTTCCGGGATATTAATTCAGTGTGTACAGTTTTTGTTGTTAATGTTATTTTATTATTATTGTTGTTATTTTAATTGTATTCTATTTTAGTATTTGTTTTATTGGTTGTGTTCAGCACTTTGGTCAGTGTAATGCTGCATTTAAATGTGCTCTATAAATAAAACTAACTTACTTTTTATTGATACATGCGTTCAGTTTGCATCATGTCCTCAGTGCAAAGTAATCAACTTACACTAGAAATATAAACCATGAAATTATAAAAACCTCAAAATATTTTTAAATTATGTTATGGACTAGGCTAAACTTCATCTAATCATACATATAAATCATGTGAAACTATATATATATTTTTTTTTTATTTTCTTCATTTACCGTGTCCCCTCAAGTCATCTTCCACCCTGTTAGTATGTACTCCCTCGCCTTCCAAAATAGACTACAATTCCACTGATATCATTTTCAGGAAGGGATATTGTTTATTTTTTCCCCTGGAATTCAACTGTACAAATGGAGGCAAGTGTCAACTCTCACTCCAAACTTTTTTTTAAGTTTTTGAAATGTTCTCCTGCTTGTCACACTCTTAAAGTTCCACCCTGTTAGGCTATATTATGGAGAATGTTTGTCCGATCAAAGAAAAAAAAAAAAAATCTGACATAGTTATAAAAGTTATGTTCATCTATAGAAGGTTAGAGAGCTAAACGTTGATCACTCAAAAAACTACAGCTAATTTAGCTCAAAATTGTCCACACTGGTGGAAATTCTAATAGAATAAATAATGTTTAGAGCCTGTTTCAGGTCTTGCAATGATCTCTCAGTTGAGGTCAGTTTTCAATGATCTCTCAGTTTTCTGTCTGAAGCGGATGGGCCATGCTAAGTTTGCCTTCACATTGACTGACAGGTTTCCCCATCGGCAACCGCTTTTAATATGCGGTACCCGGTCAGGAGATGGTCACTGGGAGACTTGTGATTGATCTGCACCCTCGGCTGTACGGACAGAAATCTGTGGGATTGGGAAGAAGAGGTTTTTTTCTGGTAGTGCAGAGTGACAGTGAAGTGTTGTGCCATGTTACGAAAATCCTCAAAGCATCCATTTCCACTGAAACCTGTCACAGAACATACTGTACAAGCAACCTCACCCAAATATGTGCATATTTTGAGTGCTTTAGGGCTTAGTCATGCATAAATTAGCTGAATGTCTTGAAGCTCCGAGTTAAAATGACCAACAGCGATTATGCTAAGCAATACCATCTTTTATGACATTACTTGCTTCTCTCCTCAGAATATGGGAAAGTGCTTCCTGCTTCTTAGATGTTTCATGAGCTGTTCTGTACATCAGTCACTCATTACAGTATCTAAGATTTTCAGTACAACTCTAAAAACTGTCATCTTCAGAGATTTTCAGATGATTCTGCAATTGTTGGCTGTATAAAGGAGCATGATGAGAGTGAATACAGGGAGCTTTTAAAGAGTTTTGTAGACTGGTGTGAAATGAATGGTCTTAGGGCGCTTGCTAGAGAAGGAGAAGAATCAACTCAATAAGCTGATAAAAAGGCAGGTTCTGTTGTGGGTTGCGTGTTGCCCACTATTGATGTGATTGCACAGGATCGAATGACTGATAAACTGGTCAGTATAATGAAACAAGATTGTCATCCTCTTCATGAAACAGTTCAAGCCTGTGTGAGCACTTTTAGCTCAAGATTAATTCAGCCCCGATGCCATAAATAACAATATAAAAGGTCATTTTTAACAACAGCCATTAGCTTATATAATCGATGTCATATTAGATGACTGATGGATTATTTTAAATTGTATTTATAATATAGTGTAGAGTGTATTATGATGCTTGAAACGAGCTTTTTATTTATTTTTTGTGATCTGACATGTGAATTTCCCTTTGGGATTAATAAAGTTAATCAATCAATAATCAATCAATCAATAAACTCTCCAGAAATAGGTTTCAGAAACATTTATGTCTGTCTATGTCTTATGTTTCTACATAACACAGAATAGTCTGTACTTAATGCATACTGCTAACCTGACTCAATCATTTTGTCGAGAAGTTGCTGCTGTTCTCATGAACTCTCACATTGCCCATGATAGTTTATGAAAGATACACTAGCTTAAGTTTGTTCTGTAACACATCATGTTTTGAAACACTGTTCTGTCGCAGTCGCTTAAGCGTTTGGTCAGCCTGTCATCTTAACGGTAAATGATCTTCACTCATGTGGAAGGATACAACTGTCAGTGTGCTGCTACAGCCCCGCCACACCATTTATACTAGCAGCAAAGAAAAAAAAAAACACACAAGCAGTGAGGTAAATGGAGTATAATTTAAGAAAATGCTAGCAGCATGCTAATTATGTTAGAAACAAGCCAGCATCATGCTACAAACAATTCGCAATTAGCAGCAAGGCTAGCAACATGTTATAAACATGCTAATCATGCTAGAAACAATAAGCAACATGCTAACAACATATAATCATGTTAAAACATGCTAACATCGTGTTAGCAACATGCTAGATACATAATTAGCAACATGCTAATCATGCTAACAACGTGTTAATCATGCTAAAACATACTAACAACATGTTAAACCAGTGGTTCTCAACCCTTTTTCCCACCGGGCCGCACTATGGTCCAAGTGCAAGTCTCACGGGCCGCGCGCATGTCATTTACATATTACGTCATCAATACAAACCAACCAGATTAATATTATTATTTATAGCCTAAATATTATGATATCTAAACGATTACATTTATTGAAATAAATAAATATGTAATTCTACTCACCATTAATAAGACACTGATGATGTCGGGAGCTGACCAATTTTGTGAAATTCTGCTCGAAAGGAGTAACAGCACAATGAAGTTGCGATTGTAAATTGCAATCTGTAAGACGCGCATGGAAGCGTGACTTGACGCGCGATATTGCACAAAGTGTGCGTTCACAAATGTAGCCTATGTTGATCCAAATATGGGAAGCATTTTTGAATTTAATAATCTGATGTTCTCTCAAGAGATGTTTTGCCACATTTCTGTAATTAAGGATGATTGCTGCGTAGTAGCCTATGGGTGTTTCTTTGTACCTGAAAATCTTCAAGTGAGTTGCGGGGCAAACCGAAAGTTGATACCGAAAGTCCAGCACTCTCTTCACTGCTGATGCTGCGACTGTTTGAATGCGTTCCTTTGCTGGCATTTTCCACATTTCTTTTTCTCCCTTAACAAATTTGTCCATTCTGATGCTCAATTTTACAGAACTAATGGCTGCTGATGACTGTTTGAATTGAACTCTGTCAAAGTGTGCGCTTGTAAGTGTTCGTAACATGCGTAACATTAATTACTTGAGTACATAGATCTACTCATGTCTGAAAATAATATAGGAAAAACTCAATTATTTTACATAAAAACATTATAGCTTATATTTGTTTAGTACATTGCTCAGCACATAGACTGAAACATTCAGCATGGTGGGCCGCATTTGGATTCGTGACGGGCCGCATGCGTTAAACCATGCTAGCAACATGATAAAAATGCTGACAACATGCTAATTGTAACAACTCAATAAATCATGCTAGCAACATGTCAAATCATCATTTATTGATCTAAAAGCATTCAAACTTTGAACTTTTTAAATATTTTAAATTTCAAACAAGTTAGCAACATGCTAATCATGCTAGCAACATGCTAATCATGTCAATAATGTGCTAGCAACATGTTAAATCATGTTAGCAACACTCAAGCATTGTTACAATATGCTATCAACAAGCTAAATCATGCTAGCGACATACTACAATATGCTAGCAACAAGCTGAATCATGCTGTCAACGTGTTAACAATGTGTTAAATCATGCTAGCATCATGTTAGAAACATACCTATCATACTAGCAACAGAACACTTATCTATCCATTAATTATTGTTATATATATATATATATATATATTCAAAACAAAAACAAATTACAAAACAAAATATAAAACAATAACAAATATATATGTATATTTTGTTGTCTGTAAAAAAAAAAATCCCAAAATCAAATGGTCTTTATTTGTGACTTTTGTGTATTCCATAAAATACATGTTATTGAGGCATGTTACATGCACTCATGCACATGTAACATGCTGCTTTTATGCTTCAGTCGTGCTTTTTTTACACACAGGCAGTTATTTTGTTCATGTCAAGTCCCGTTTGGTGCAACCCCCATCTGTGATGTTGCCTGCAGGGCGAATCAACAAAGATGCAGGAGCACATGTGTGAAAGTTTTTTTTTTTTTTTTTTTCGTTCCATCAGTGTCATGAAACCTCATGTCACACTGTCACTTCATCCTGGTTAACTGTCACTCATATCCCCCCTCACGCTCCCCACGCTAGAAAACCTTTTCATCCTCTCACCTTCCGTCTAGACGTGGTCCATTTCAGAATAGCCATGTTTCATTTCTGCAGGATTTTCAATGGTTAGCATGTGGTCTTTCCGCTGTGTGTAAAGAATGACGGCAATTAAATTGGGTCATGTATATAATGCACCATTTGATTTTTAGGCTTTGCTCAGACAGACAGCAAAACTGCCTTTGTTTTGTTGTGTTTTTATCTTTGTCTTTGTTTTGTGTTCTTTGTCTAGTTTTTTTGTTTCACTTTCATTTGTTTGTCTTTTGATGCATGTCTTTATTTGTTGTGGGTTTTTTTCTTGTTTTCGTTTTGTTTCTTGTTGTTTTGTGTTTTTTCTTGTGTTTATTGGTTATGTTTTTTGTATTGTGTTTTGTTTGTTTCGTCTAGTCTTTTATGGTCTTGTGTTTTGTTTTTTTGTTTATTGGTTTGTCTTGTTTTTTGTTTCATGTTTTTATTTCACCTTGTATTGCGTTTATTGTTTTGTCTTGTTTTATTTTCTGTTTATTGGTTTGTCTAGTGTTTTTGTCTTGTTTAGTTTTTGATTTGTCTTGTGTTTTACTTTGTTAAATAGTTATTTGTTTATTGTTTTGTCTTTTTGTTTTGTTTCGTGCTTTTATTTTATTTTATTTTTGTCTTGTTTTGTTTTGTTTTTTCATTGATTTATCTTTTGTGTGTGTGTGTGTTTGTATTTGTGTTTGTCTTGTGTTTTGTTTATTTGTTTGTCTTTTTTGTTTGTTTTGTCTTGGCTATCATTAATTTGTATTAGATTTTCAATGGTTAGCATGTGGTCTCAGCTCCGTTTGTGAAGAAATACAGCAGTCATCTACAGTATATATTGCAGTATTTGAGGAAACAGCCATGTCCAAAGCCATGGCAGACATTACCAAGTGCACTCACTCAGTCCTATGATGCATGGCAATTACGAGTGTATAACAGATCTACTCTCAATGGCTAGAAAATACCCAAGCACTGTGAGGGTCACAACAAATGTATCCCTGTATTTTGCCAGGGGAGGGTGTACACAACACTTCTGCCATACTCAGTGTCCGAATTTGCTCACTCATTTTCATTCACTTCTTTGTGTGGACTATAAGTAACATTGGGTAATGATGTGCATGTGGGTATGTAGGGTGATTTCGGATACAGCCTTGATTTTTATGTTTGTTATAGTGTTTGCAAAGCTACTTACCTGTAGCTTAGGTTGTTAAGCAACAAGCATGTTGCAGCCAAAGTCAATGTTTGTAGTCAGCTTAGCATAGTTTTTTTATTAGCATTTTACTAGTAGTGTCTCTGCTTCCAGCTGGTTGCTCTTCAACACTTTTCTGACTACATTAGCCTGTGTTGGACTGTAAACGTAGTGAATGTGACTTGTGCAGATGCTGAGGGGTCACGACCATGGAAAGGTGAAATGTGAGGTGACACAGCCTGAGGCTCGTCGTGGTGAGTTCTGCAGGGATTCACACTTTTACTCGTTCTGACGATGCCATCCTTTCCTGGCTTCAGCGTCATGTTTCTGGAACAGACAGAGGTGAACTCTGGGGGTCAGAATGTCTTTGGATGTATCGGTGTGTTAAAGACTACTCACACTGTATTTCCATCATGAACTTTCTTGCGGAGGTCAGGTTTCAGATGGTAACCTTTTAATGGCATGCTAGCTTCCTGCATTCATTTACAGAAGTATTAAGTAAGAAGAATTAATTTCATTTAATTATGTGGCATATATGCATCATGCTACATCCACACCAACAGGTGTCAAAATTAAGTCCAAGATTTGTGACCCTGGACCGCAAAACGAGTCTTAAGTGTCTGGGGTATATTTGTAGCAATAGCCAAAAATACATTGTATGGGTCAAAATTATCCATTTTTCTTTTATGCCAAAAATAATTAGAATATTAAGTAAAGATCATGTTCCATGAAGATATTTAGTGAATTTCCTTGTAGCTGGAAGTCAAACCGCCATAGTGAAAAAACAAAAAAGATCCTGGGCTACACCACATGTTTTAAACATCATGATTCATGTCTCCTATCACACATTCCCCATGAAAACCATTCTCTTCCACTTCTACACATTGCATTGTGCTGCTGGCGACTTGTTTGTGATAAATCCGTCTTCGCACATTATAGTATTCAACAAATTTACATTGTAAATACCACAAATTCAATCCACAGAGATCAAGTGGTTACCTTCAGACGTACAGCATTCACATATTGGTTTTATTCCAGTCTTACGGTTTTGCTTTGGTGGATCCTGCCTCCGGCTGATGTACAATTTAGAAAGTCATAATGCGATTTTGGTCGAAATAAGTCAAATGGCACAGCGCTTCATTTTGACTCACATTACGACCAATTAATTACTCATTGATAATTAGGACACTATGGCGCTGTTATAAATACAACGACTCGAAAACTTCAAGACAAAGTATTGAGGAAGGCCAGATGCTAAATACACAACATCAAACACTGGGTACTTTGAAGAAACGCTACAGATATTATTAGGCTTTGTGTTGGATAGCTGTAGGCATCGTCGTGATTTTACATCAGGTTTAGTTAATTGCCGTTCCTGTTGACATTAGAATGTTTCTAAATGTCGAGACGCTCATTTGTGAAGTGTTACTCTAGATGTGACACTTTTGTCAGTTTGAATAGTCATACAGATGGCATTGACGCACATGGTCAAACAACATTTTGACACCTACAAAATACAGTATTTAACAAATAATAGCTGTTATAGGGCCCCTATGCAGTGTTCAGTGCTCCCTATACACTTGATGAACACAGGAAGTTTTGACAAGATTTCTATTTGGAATGACTTGTAACATCATTAAAAACTTTGGAGATGCCACTTGGTTTGATGTTTGTTGGCATTCTGATGTTTTGAGTGGTGTCCAGATATGTTTTGGGGCCTCCCTTCAGTCTCAGATATTCCTCATAATTCAGTCGCTCAGTTTGATGGGTTCTTTATTGTTTTGGTGAAATATTGAGCTGAGACTTATAGGTTTGGATGAACTTTGGCGGAAAAGTTACTTTTAGACTCTATAAGGCTCAAGTCTCTTTCTTCATACGACAATCTATATGATGTGCATTACTAGATTTATTGATTTCTTTGTTGTCCTCATAAAACATATGTGATTATAGCATTGTTATTTTTTTAATTGTATTTTAAAATTTTTATTATTATTATTTGCTAGTCAATTTAATACAATTTTAATTTTGGTACACAAAACGTAATAGTAAAATGCGATATCACAATAATTCAACATAAGTTTTAAAAATAAATGAAGTAAAATTATAGTTTAATTATATACGTAGTTTACTTATACTATTAAATTTAATTAATTGTTTTGCACAAGTAAAAATTAAATAAAATAGTATTTAAGTTACAATACGTAAGTAATATATAACTTATATTAATTGTTCATTTTATTTTACATATATTGTTATTTTTTTTATTTATTTTAGTTTTGGTGCACTTTAAACTTTATTCTTGATAACAAGATAATGTAATAATTTTAAATAAAATAAATAACAGTTTATTTATTTGGTCCTCGTAAAACATATGTAATTAACATTAGAACTTTATTATTTTTAAAAATTAAATAATCTAGCTATTATATTTTTAATTGTATTTTAAAGTTATTTCTTATTAAATTTAATAATATTCTAATTTTGGTACACAAAACTAAATTTTAATATGTGATATCACAATAACATAATATAATTTAAAATAAAAAGTTTAATTATATAGTTTACTTGTATCTTAATTCAATTTTATTTAATTTTTTCTACATGTTAAAAATGAAATAAAATAGCGTTAAAATATAAGTAAAATATGTAAGTAATATTACTTATTATAGATTTTTGTTATTTTTGTTAAAATATATTGATTAATTTTGTATTTAATTTATTTTTGGTGCACTATAAACTTTATCCTTGATAACATGATAATATAACAGAATTTCTAAAAAAATATATATTTTTTTTTTCCATATATATATATTTATTTGCTTATTTATTGTATGTAAAACGTAATACTAATATGTGATATCACAACATTATATATATATATATATATATATATATATATATATATATTGAAACATTTAATACAGTTTATTCTCATGTTCCAAAAATCACTTACTTTCTTATGTGGAACCCAAAAGGAGATATTTAGCAGATTTTCCAAGATGCTCTTTTCCATGCAGCAAATTAGAAAAAGTACACAATCAAGCTCCAAAAAATACCAAACAAGCACTATTACAGTAGTCTGTGTGACTGTGCGTGATTCCAAGTTTTTATATACAACAAAAAGACTGAAATTGTTATTCCTTGATGATTTATACCCTACCTTTTTGATGTTTTGATGATTTATATTATATACAGTATAACTTTACATTTTCCACTGAAAATCAAAACGTCATTACTTCTTGCGTGTGTTGTGATGTGTGATTAATTTGTGCAAATGAGTTTCAATAACTATTCTGGATTTTTCAGCAGGTAATTGCTAAAATGTTATTATTTTCCTATCCATTTGCATTGCATGGAAAAGAGCAGTGTACACATTCTTTTAAATATCTACTTTTTTTGTTCCACTGAAAAAGGTAGTCATACAGGCTTGAAACAATAAACTACAATACTTAAAGTTTTTAATTAATTATTCATTCATTTTTATTCCAGAAAAATCATTTAGTTCTCACATATAAGTCTAAAGTCACGTGTGTGTGAAAACAAACTCTTATGTTCCTGTGAAGCTGTAAATGGTCGGCCATTACTGGCCTCTTTCCGTACGAACGTCTCTGTCTGACCGACAGCGAGAATCATAGTGTCGGTGAACTGTGTGGGCGTATAGTGTCTGACTACCCTGCCAAATTGCTGTTACTAAGGCAACCCCCTCTCCAATGGCAGTCACCACAGAGGTGAGGGGGCGATCCGTGTATGTGGACGTCTGTCCAGATCAGCCTGTGAAATGTCTGTTTGCTTCAGATAATTAGGTAATACAACCGAGCCGAATTCGTGCGGACTTCAGTGTACCAGACCCTTGTGTCCTGTTTTAAAGTGCTGGAGCGTTGCTTTGATGCTGCAACTCAGCACAACACAGGAAAACAGACACACTTATTATGAGAGAAGCCAAATTATGGTAAACAAGCTTTTTCTTGTGCTTTGAAACCATTTAACTTCAATGTCCTAGACATGCTTTCTGCTGACAAAACCAGCAGATAAGACATGACATCTACTCCAAATTAGGACTGTTTTCAGTCAAACTGATAACTCGTGTGTATACATGTATACATATACATATACACATATATATATATATATATATATATATATATATATGCACACTCACCTAAAGGATTATTAGGAACACCATACTAATACTGTGTTTGACCCACTTTCGCCTTCAGAACTGCCTTAATTCTACGTGGCATTGATTCAACAAGGTGCTGAAAGCATTCTTTAGAAATGTTGGCCCATATTGATAGGATAGCATCTTGCAGTTGATGGAGATTTGTGGGATGCACATCCAGGGCACGAAGCTCCCGTTCCACCACATCCCAAAGATGCTCTATTGGGTTGAGATCTGGTGACTGTGGGGGCCATTTTAGTACAGTGAACTCATTGTCATGTTCAAGAAACCAATTTGAAATGATTCGAGCTTTGTGACATGGTGCATTATCCTGCTGGAAGTAGCCATCAGAGGATGGGTACATGGTGGTCATAAAGGGATGGACATGGTCAGAAACAATGCTCAGGTAGGCCGTGGCATTTAAACGATGCCCAATTGGCACTAAGGGGCCTAAAGTGTGCCAAGAAAACATCCCCCACACCATTACACCACCACCACCAGCCTGCACAGTGGTAACAAGGCATGATGGATCCATGTTCTCATTCTGTTTACGCCAAATTCTGACTCTACCATCTGAATGTCTCAACAGAAATCGAGACTCATCAGACCAGGCAACATTTTTCCAGTCTTCAACCGTCCAATTTTGGTGAGCTCGTGCAAATTGTAGCCTCTTTTTCCTATTTGTAGTGGAGATGAGTGGTACCCGGTGGGGTCTTCTGCTGTTGTAGCCCATCCGCCTCAAGGTTGTGTGTGTTGTGGCTTCACAAATGCTTTGCTGCATACCTCGGTTGTAACAAGTGGTTATTTCAGTCAAGGTTGCTCTTCTATCAGCTTGAATCAGTCGGCCCATTCTCCTCTGACCTCTAGCATCAACAAGGCATTTTCGCCCACAGGACTGCCGCATACTGGATGTTTTTCCCTTTTCACACCATTCTTTGTAAACCCTAGAAATGGTTGTGCGTGAAAATCCCAGTAACTGAGCAGATTGTGAAATACTCAGACTGGCCCGTCTGGCACCAACAACCATGCCACGCTCAAAATTGCTTAAATCACCTTTCTTTCCCATTCTGACATTCAGTTTGGAGTTCAGGAGATTGTCTTGACCAGGACCACACCCCTAAATGCATTGAAGCAACTGCCATGTGATTGGTTGATTATATAATTGCATTAATGAGAAATTGAACAGGTGTTCCTAATAATCCTTTAGGTGAGTGTATATATATATATATGAAGAGTTTATTTGCAAAAACCGATAAATGCCACTTTGAAAAAAAACAACTGATGTCCGCGCATTATTCTCCGCACATAGCGCAATCTGAAACCTAAACACGTTTTGTCAAAAAAGCCGGTATTGTCGACTTTCAAGGCATCGCGAGTTCACATTTTACTGCAGAAGCCGACAAGCTCCCTTGTTGTTTTTTAACAGAAGCCGATAAATCCATTTTAGCGAATCAGCGCGCTGTATTCAGGTCAAGGCTACTTTCACCTTGAAAAGATGCGCTAGCTGAGAGGAGTTTCGTCAAAGCTGACTAAAAGTGTTCGAGGATGGATCATTTTAAATTATTATTTTTTTTTTTTACTCTAAAATACGAAATGTGGAGTTATCTGCTTTTGGCAAAAAAACGACTGTCGGAGTTATCTGCTTTTGCTATAAAACAAACTTTTAATATATATAAAAAACAACATTGTGTAAGATATCATTACTCAATCAAAACCACCCAACTGCAGTTTAATTTATATTACTTAGAATGTGCAATAAAGAAATGTGATTTCAGGAAAAAATATATATATATATAAACTCACACACACACACACACAAAATTGTAAAAAATTTGAAGAAGTTGTAAAAAATATATAACTAAACAATAAAAAAATTACAGAATTTGGTGATGATTCAATTTCGAGTCATTTGCTTTTGATCAAAATCAGTTGAGTAATTAATTAAATGATTTTCTCATAACGAGTCACTTGTTTTGTTCCTGAATGAATCAGTATTTTTGAACAAATTAGTTGAGTGAATGATTGTTATTTGCTTATAAAGAGAGTCAATTATTTTGTTCCTGAATGAATTATTGAAAACACCATTAAATTAATTATAAGCAACATATATTCATTTGTTTTTGAGTAAATGTTAATTATTATTATAGATTATATCTCACAATTCTAATAAGGAAAATAAAAAACTTGTTATTCTCTCTTTTCCCCTCGGCTCTTCTGACTTTTTTTTTCACTCACTATTTTTGAGTATAATCCAGTTTTAAAGTCCGAATTGGGATATATAAACTTGCATTTGCGAGAAAAAAAACTTAGAATTGTGAGACAAAATCAATAAATGTTGTCAAAATTTTAATAGGTTTAAATAATATTCCATGCTGTAATTGTGGGGCTAATACAATACATCCCCTATGAACAGCATGTGTGAAAGTTATGTAGACCCATTGTTTAAATCAAATTGATGCTTTAAAAGTAGAGTCATCACAGTTTTCATCCATAGTATGTTCGTTTAAACGTCGTAATTTCAATTTCATTAAAAGTTATACTAATCATAATTTCAGTTGCATTCTGTTGAGGGCCAAATTACTCAAAACAAACAAATAAATAGATTATATAAATGTTAAGTACATAATTAAACTTTTTTTTCCTAACAATTTACATATTAATTAATGGTCTGACCTTTATAATGTCTTGAGTAATTTATTTTTGAGACATCAGTTGAGTAAATGATTAAATGATTTGCTCATAAAGATCACTTATTTCACTCCTGAATGAATCGTTAGATACATAATTAGATTGCCAATAGAGTAATTTGTTTTTTAAACACATCAGTTGGCTAAATAATTAAAAATGATTTGCTTATAAAGAGAGTCACTTGTTTCATTCCTGAAAGAATAAGTGTTTTCAATGAATTGGTCGAGTGAATAGTTCAATGATTAGCTCAAAGAGAGTTTTTTGTTTCATTCCTGAATTAATCATTAAATAATTAAATTCTTACTAAAATTATTGATGGTTTTGATGTTTCATTAACGATTTAATTATCTATTGATTTGTTTATATATTTAATTATTTAACCCCTTCCCTGTCAGCGTTTCTGAAAAAAGTTGCCAGCCACCAATGTCATGGACCCCGGAAAATTTTGTTCTATGAATATCTAAACATGCAATACATCAAAATAAAGAAAAAAGCCTCTACTTTTAAACAAACAAATCCATTTTATTCTAGGTTCATGCCTTCTTTTTTATCAACACTTGAATGTAGGTATAGTTTCATAGTTTCTTCCTCACCTGTGTTTTTGTTCGGGACATTCTAGACTCATTCAGGAGAAGTGTAATAACACCCCCGAGCATATAACAGTGAGAACACGGAAACTCTGAACATTCAGTGTTTGGCCAGGAAAGAGTTAATAATTTGGCCCTCCATAGTATTAAAACATGTCTCAAATGTTGGTTACATTTATTTTTATTACTCCTAAAATGTATATCTACATGTATTGATTATCTCATACATGTATAAATATATGAGTGATATTTTGTTAAACAGTGTGTTTAGGGTCATAGAAAGTCTGAGCCCTTAACCCCTTTAACAAAACAGTACTTCATATAAACTTAATAGAAATGCAAACCCACAGCCCAACCTCCCTTTTTGCCTGAGCCAAAAAAGAACACAAGTTTAAAAAATCGATACCACAAGCTCTTCAGCAATCTTAAGATTCTCTTTTTTAGCCACATCTCTTCTACTCCTCCTCAGCCTGCCTCCGTCTGTCTCACTTTCTCTTCTTTTCTCGCCTACCATAGTGCCCACATTGTCTAAGCAAATTTCACAAATGGCCGCAGCGTGGCGTCTCGAACGCAAGAAGACGAACCGGAATTTTCCAAAGGATCCAGAGAACTCTTTCCACACAGTTTGTACTCAGAATAAGGCGTATCACCACCTTCCCGTGGCAATCTGTGGATTTTTTAGCATTTAGCACTAATGTTAAGTGAAGTGACATACTGCCAAGTATGGTGACCCATACTCAGAATGCGTGCTCTGCATTTAACCCATCCAACGTGCACACACACAGCAGTGAACACACACACACCGTGAACACACACCCGGAGCAGTGGGCAGCCATTTATTCTGTGGCGCCCGGGGAGCAGTTGGGGGTTCGGTGCCTTGCTCAAGGGCACCTCAGTCGTGGTATTGAGGGTGGAGAGAGCGCTGGACATTCACTCCCCCCACCTACAATCCCTGCCGGCCTGAGATTCCAACCCGCAACCTTTGGATTACGAGTCCGACTCTCTAACCATTAGGCCACAACTTCCCTGTTAACTGAGCCTAATGATAATGTTTCAGCCTGTTTAACGCTATGCTGTCGCTAAGAATAGCCCGGTCTGATCTGGTTGATTCAAGACTCAAAAAGACAACTGGTTTGAATCTGTCTAATGACTGAATCAGATATGCTCACTTATGATAGCATTCAACATTACATGTGATCAAAATAGCAGTTTATCTTGACGTTTACTGCATCTACAGTCTTAAAGCATAACACTTCACTGTTAATCAGTGCTATGTGCTTGCTAATGCAGATAGTTTTGTTGTGGAGCGTCAGAAATCCTTCTGCATTGCCCTGCAGTTCTTTGAAAGGTTGCTAAGCAACTAGCTGTGCAGTTGTGTTATCAATCACTGATGAGCGAAACGAGAGAACAGGAGACGCCCGGAGATGACCTGACGGATAGCCTGAGTGTGTTTGTTGAGGGAAAACGATAGCAAAAAAAACAGGAAAGGAAACAAGAGGGAGTTTTTCCACTTGTTCACCAAAAGACAATACTCTGCAATAATCATTCCTTTTGGTATTTTTGATCTGAGCCTCCCACAAGTATGACAACGAAAGGCTGGATTATCATGCATCAAAGCAAGAGGGAAAAAAACGCACTAGACTGCCTGTAGGCATCTCAAATTGAGAGTAGTATTTCTGTGGAAGATATTAATGCTTTTGTTGTCTTGAAGAGTTTTCACAACCACATTTAAAATTCAGCACAAAACTTTAAAGTGGCCCCAAAAGTTATATTTGGATATTCAGTTCTTTTCTATTTGAGGAGTCATATTTATATCTAAACAGCTTACGAATGTCTTAAAGTATGGATTTATACACTTAAATTCAATTTGAAAACTAGTGACTGTCTTGGTGGACAAGTCATTGAATCATTCACTCAAGTTATTTGTTCTAAAATACTGATTCATTCAGAAATGAAACAACTAGCTGTCTTAATGCCCGAGTCATTGAATCATTCACTCAGCTGATTCAGACAAAAACAATGATTTGTTCAAGAATGAAACAAAAGACTATTTATGAGTAAATCATTGAATAATTAACTATTCAGTTACAGAAAAAAAGTGACTGTAGTTATGAGCAAATTATAGAATTATTGACTCAACCGATTAATTTAAAAACACTAATCTGTTCGGATATGAAACAAGTGACTGTCGTTATGAGCAAATCATGGAAATCCTTGACTCAATCGATTTACCTAAAAACGCTGCTCTTTTTAGAAATGAAACAAGTGACTGTCGTTATGAGGGTCATTGAATCATTGGCTCAGCTGATTCATTTTAAAACGCTGATCTGGGTTGCGTTTCCCAAAAGCATTGTAAGCCTAAGTTGATCAAAGCTCCTCTGGTGACAATGGGTCTACAATGTACTTGGGCTTACGATGCTTTTGAGAAATGCAGCCCTGTTCAGAAATGAAAAAGTAACTGTATTAATGAGTTAATCATTTAATCATTCACTCAACTGATTTGGTGAACGACACTGAATGAAACAAAGTGATTGGCTGTGTCCGAAATCACATACTGTCTTGAGTAGATACTTTTTTTGAATAAGTAATTACTTTACAACTGCAAAAAGAATATGTTCTGTATAGTATGAATGTAATTTTTACGTACTACATTCGCCGTGTTGTTATTGTCACGTGACCTACCAGCATCAGTTGTGTCGCATCGCCATTCATAAATTCTCTCCTGTGGCCTCATAGGAGATAGTAAAGGATCCATCGTATGCACACTTCAGAGTTACGCCAGGGTGTAGTAGGTCATCTGGGTACTTTTTGCCTACTCTTTTATGAGTACTATAAATTTGGACATGCTTCTTTTGTCAGATACTCTTTTTCACCTACTATATAGTATGGAAGTGTGCGATTTCAGATGCAGCCCGTGAGTCCTTGAATTAGTAACTCAGCTGATTTGTTCAGAAATGAAACAAGTGACTGTTTTTATTAATAAAATAATTGAATCGTTGACAACTGATTTGTTTAAAAACATTGATTTGTTCAAATATGAAACTTGTTATGAGTAAATCATTAAATCATTGGCTCAACTGATTAGTTTTAAAACATTGATTCATTCAGGACAGAAACAAGTGATTGTATTTACTAGTGAATCATTTAATAATTTACTGAACTGATTTGTTCAAAAGTACCGTTTCCTTCAGGAGCTAAATATGCTAAATACTCATAAATTCTCTTTATGAGTGAAAAATCATTCGCTGATTCAGTAACGAAACATGAAGGAGTGAGTCAATGAATCATTCCCTCAACTAAAATACAGATTCATTATTCGTTTATAAAAAAACAAAAATAAACTTAATGTCTTTATGAGCAAATTATTGAATTATTTACTCAACGGATTTGTTCAAAACCTTTGATTAATACAGAAATTAAAAGAATCACACTTTTTATGATTGAATCACTGAATCGTGCATTCAACAGATTTGTTTAAAGAGAAATTAATTCAGGAACTACTTTGTGTTGCTCGGGTGCAACGGTTGATCCTTATGTAACATTCGTTTAGAAACTTTTTCAGTGACAAACTAAAAATAGACAGTAACTGGGAATATTGTATCTAAAATTAAATATATACTGTATTCAATAAATTATATTATTACATTCAGTTATTAATAATTATATTATTCATAATTGTATTAATATAATTCTATTAATCTAATAATGCAAATATTTGTTTTGTAATTATATAGCTTATTAATTAAATATTTATTTATTTAAAATACATAATATATTATGAATGTACATAATGTATTAGATAAATCATGTAACATTTTATATTGTAATAAATATTATATACATTTCTTTTATTGAACTGTTTTATAAATACAACATCATGCAGTTTTTGCTTGTGTCATATTACTTAATTAGCAAACACGCTAAAAGCAACATCTTCCAAATGCAAATGCTTGCATCAAGTGGATGAGGTAGTGATGTATGTGTGCAGAAATCCCCAATATTGTATCAGGGACAGTCGGATAATGGGTGTACATGTGTGACGGCGGGACGCGAGGTGTGTAATACAGTATTAGCTGAGTCTCTCTGGGTTCTGCGCTGCTCTGAGACTCGGGCTGATGATTCACTCCGAGTGACTCATTCAGCTGGAACATTCCGGTAAATTCTGGCATAAAGGAGCAGCGTGTCCAACAGGTTTACAACACACAGATCTGGGATCGACTGTGCTTTATATTTAGAGTCACAGTGACAAAAGATAGGATGGAGGAGGGCGGTTGTTTTAGCTTTATTTTTGACAGTCACGTCTCAATCCATTACCGAAGATAAGCGAGCCATGTGACATGTTCGAAAATGGCGGTTATTTCTCATCGAAGATTCCTGTATTGCATTCCAGAACCATCAAATCCTACCCACAGACCCACAAATGGCAGAGATTTCTTTCTTAGAGAAATTCCAGTTTTGTGAATGTTTCGTGCTGTAAACTTGGTTAACAGTCACAGATATGGACCTCATTGTCTTCTCCTTTAAACCATTTTTTTTTCTACTTATCAAAGCTCTCTCACGTTCTACCCACAATGCATTGCATCTCATTCTACCCCCAACCCATCGCATTATTATCCAGGACTATTTTTGCAGCTGTTTCAGTCCGACGTTGATATATTTTGAAACACAATGTTCTCAGTCTAAATGTTTAATGTTCTCAGTACAAATCCTGTGCTCCTCTAAAGAAATCACCTTCAAGTGAATCATTCCTGTACCTCTGTTGGCACTAAACTGAAGTGCAGTTTGCTTTTTTTAGTCACCTGACTGACTCAACCAATGGTGTAAGTTTAGGGTGGGACTACCTGTTTGTTCAGCCAATGGCTGATGGGGAGAGTGTTTGAAAGATCTTTGTAAACTGTTAATTTTTGCAGTTCTTTTCAGTGCTGTAGAAATGACACATTTCACAATATTTATATTGCTCACCAGTTTGTCGGACAAATTTTGTAGTTTTGACTCTGTTGTCCCATTTGCACACCACTTATTTAAGGATGGACTCACCTTTAGTCTTTTCAGTAATCTGCGTGTAAGTTCCTTTGTGAGAAAGTATTTACAGTAATGAATGAAGCATGCAGGGATGATTGTTTGTGATCAGTGTTGAAATTAAATTGTCACTGACAACATTTGTGCAATTGTCAAGCGTGTTCCTTTTTTAATTGTTTTTTTTTGTATGTTTTTGTATGTAATACTTTTATATTTTTAAATACTTAAATGTTAGAACTAGAAATAATAATATTAATTATTTAACTATTATTATTATTAACTTACTAAAAGTAATCTTTAAAACCACTAATAATTCTATAACACTGTTAAATATAATATTTAGCAAATTTCTAAATCAAGTCATAATTTCCCTACTATGCATTATAATGTTGTGATGCCAAATTTCAATTGTAAAATTTAAAACAATTTATTTTTATTTTATCTGTTATTTGTTTGTTTATTTATTTATGTGTTTTTCTTTTTATTGAATCTAAAAAAATGAAATGAAATGAAATAATAAAATAAAATAGGTCATATTTCACTCCAAAAACCAAGAGAAATAATGAAGCCTAAAACCACAAAGTATTTTATTTATTTGACTGATTGATTGATTGATTGATTGATTGATTGATTGATTGATTGATTGATTGATTACAACATGCTTTTCAAGTAAATAAGGCACATTTTAGCTCCTAAATGTAGTTATCATTACTGTAATGTGGAAA
The DNA here is from genome assembly GCF_936440315.1 of Barbus barbus. Taxonomy (NCBI): domain Eukaryota; kingdom Metazoa; phylum Chordata; class Actinopteri; order Cypriniformes; family Cyprinidae; genus Barbus; species Barbus barbus. The sequence continues at coordinate 25,463,662 of NC_136737.1, read as the reverse complement.
AATGTATACAATATTTCTATCATATAGCATATATTTATGAAATACACAAATTGTATATGATTTTCTGTGTAGTTTTGATGTAACGCTTTTAATTAATGCTGATTTTTAATTTACTGAATTGCATTCATGACAATCTAATGAAAAACACTGATGTTGGAACTTAGGGAAGAAAAAAAAAAGTCAGTAGTCATAAGAATTTTGTAAAAAAAAGTGTCTTTCAAGTGTGTTTCAGCATCAGTGCCGCAGATCGACTGGTCCTCCATAACAATATGGCCGCACAGATGCCTCGCTCAGCTCGTGTGGCTTCTTGTGGATCTCTTGCTGTTTTCAAGGACTCACACGATTTGTAATGCCCATCCATGAGTGAGAATGTCAGCCTCGCGATCTGACAAAGCCTTTTTAGAATCCATCTTTGAACAATCTGATAGCTGCACCTGGACAGAATAGCCTGAGATTGTGGGCTTGGATTTGATTTGCTTTAAGCAGCAGTGTCTAATCACTATGATTGTAGGAAGCACATCGTAGTTTTCTTTGAACACTGTCAGCTTGCCAAGACACCACATTGGACTCTCGTCTCAATGGAATCAGGAGAAAAAAAAATCGAGCCCAACACATTAATGGTGTTGGCTAAGGAATGTGCTTAGAGATGAACAGTGTGTGTTCTTTGGGTTGTACCGTTATGTAATATTGTAACATTATTCAGCTGATGAAACTTTCTGAAGAAGAAAAAAAACAGTAGTCAAAAACTCCATTAAACAGTTTTGAAAATTAAGTGATCAAGCACATTAATACATTATATCATCTAAAAGACTGTAAGTCTAATATGCTGTTTTACTTGACTAAGATTAATACATCCACTTTAGACAGGAAGCAGCCACCTAACAACCACCCAAAACACCTTAGCAACCACCTATCAACACCCTGACAACTTTTATAAGAGCTAGTTCCACTCTAGTCTTTGGATATTAGCATGACGTTGATGTCTTAGCGTGATGTGGACAGTGAGTCTCTGTGAAGGCTAGCGCTCATCACTGTCATCACGGCGTGTTTGAAAGGCACGGCTCTGGAAAGCAAACTGGCAGTGGTTTCCTCCAATGGCAAGAATCCCTGGCATGCCTCTGCGTTTCTTCGGAGACGGCAAGGGAGGGAGCGCATGTGCGTGTGGGCTGCCGAGAGCTTCACACAGCGCTAGTTAGGTAGATTTGTGATAGAGTTGCGCGTGCGAGAGAGAGTTACATGTATTCCGTGCGCTGCTCTGGAAAGCGTGCGCTCCTGGTTGACGTGGGTGGCAACGTGTGTCTGAATGCGTGTGTGATAGAGAGCGAGAGAGGGAGAGACCAGTTGCAGAGGAAGAGGGATCGAGGTATTTGACAGCCTATGATTTCCACACGTTTCGAACGGCTGCACGGGAGAGGTTGGAGAAGAGACGTGTCGGACTGTCGCGGTAAGTAGTGGCGTTTCTTATTTAAACGTCAAAACTAGCGATTTGAGATCGTATGTTGTGTAGATGTAGTTTGCAAGACATGCTGGTCTTGTTTGACAGAGTAGATATTGTGTTCGTAATTGTGTCAGGCCTGCACCAGGGTTACGACCTTTGAGTGGACTAACGTCATTGTGTGATGCTCAATGAAAGTTGCCACGGTAACAACGTGACATGCGGCGAAGCGTTTGTCTTTTATTGCATATCGGGATATCTTAATTCTCATTTTTATCAAATTTAATTTGATAAATATTTTTAAACAAAAAAATAAAGTGTTTCGCAACAAGAATGCGGTTTTTGCTAATATTACGTCTTTTGTCGCTTGTTGTATTTTTAGCTGTTTAAAACAAGTTCACCCACATATGACAATTTTGTCATTTACTTACCCTTATGCTGCTCTAAACTTCAAGTTTAATTGCACCTCTGTATGAAAAATAGAGCATTTTGCAACATGAATATTTAGTGTTCGCTAATATTTACGTCTTTTTCACTTGTTTTGTTTGTTTGCTGTTTACAGGAATAGTTTACTCACAAATGACAATTCTTCCATTGTCTACTCACCCTCATGTCATTCTAAACTAGTTTTTTTATCAAGTTTAATTAGACTTTTATACAAAAAAATAGAACATTTCGCTTCATCAGTGCCTCATATTTGCTAATATTCACATCTTTTTCGCTCTTTTTTTTTTTTTGCTGTCGAAAAGACTAGACTGGCAGTTCTGTCATTGTTTACTCGCCCTCATGTTGTTCTAATTTTGTTTTTGATCACGCTTAATTGTACTTTCTGAATGCCTCGTATTTGCTAATATTCCTCTTTTTTGCTTGTTGCTTCTTTTTTTACTCTTGAGAAGACTAGTTCACCCAAAAATGGCAGTTTTTTTCATCATTTACTTAGCCTCATGTCATTCTAAACTAATTTTTTATTCAGTTACACTTTTGTACGAAAAATAGATCATTTCACAAAATGAATGCCCAGTATTTGCACCTTTTTCTGTTTAAAGGAATAGTTAATACACAAATGACAGTTCTGTCATTGTTTACTCATTCTCATGTCATTCCAAACTCATTTTTCATCCATTTTAATTCCACTTTTGAACTAAAAAAAAGAGCATTTCGTAATGTGAATTCTTGGTATTCACTAGTATTAATGTATTTTATGCTTGTTTCTGAAAATAGATTGTTTTTTATGTTTAATGGATAGTTCACCCACAAATGACAATTTTGTCATCGCATGCTTAACCTCATGCCGTTTCGAATCTTTTCGTTTGACGTAACACAAAAGGGGGATTTTTGAAGAATATCCTAGCTGTTCTTTTCCATATATACTTGAAGTGAATGAGATTTCAAATTTGAAATTCAGAAAAAATGTTGTCTTATTAAAAAACAAATGACTTTGGTTTCAGTTCCCAAGGTTCGTGAGGGAACTGCAGGGGTTTGTGAGATGATGGAAAGCTAATAATTAAATCCTAAAAAGGTTTAAAAAAAAACACCTCTTTTTTCACAATGTAAACACATTTGCAACATGGTTGGACTATCTCTTTAAGAGCTGTTTACTTTTATTCATTTAGCCAAAGCTTTTATCCTAAGTGACTTTAGGTTGCACAGTTAGCAGCTCCTTATCCTCATGTTTCCAAGACACTGTTAAGCAGAAGATAGAGTTTCACTTTAAAGTGTTTATGGCACTTGAAGGTGGAAAGACGATTCACCTTCTTCAGATTCCTGGACTGGATCTTTAGACACATTGGGACATCTGATTCATGATGCATTCATTTCATTTCAATGAACATGTTGAACTCAATAATTGAACTCAATTATCCTGTGTTCCCAGAAGTCCCTGCTTGACAGTTCATGCTTGATTTTGTTAGAGAAATGCAATTTATTGTGTCTATTATAGGTTATGTCAAATGCTGTTGTACATTATGGCTGAGCATTATTGTTGATAAGCATTAATTATTAATCAAAATTGGTTGCCAGGTCCTTCGCTATATGGTTGCCAGGATGTTGTGGGTTGATTATAGGGCAGTATTAACTATTATTAATAGTAATATAGATTTCCAAATGCTTTTAAATTTAATTTATTCATTAAATGTATTTATTAATTTAATTAATGGTTAAAAAAGAACTGGTTCAAAAGAATCACTTCATTGTTTGAGCTTAACTTGAATTTTCTGACAAACTTGCTTTGATTTAATGTAATTGTAAGCTGAATTAGCTGAATTTCAAATCATCTAAGTCACATGAGGTTTGTTCGAGGTCTCTGAACAGTTCGTTGCTGTGTTTTTGCTGTGAAATAGCCACAATATTGTCTGATATATATCTTCCTATATGGTCTGTCATTTCCACTGCCCTTTGTTGACCCAGAGCAAAGACACACAAACACACACACAGCTGCTTGGCAACGTGGAACTGTGCGTAAGGTGAGATCGCGTGGCCTGAGCAAAGGTCATGTCGGGCCATGAGAGGTTTCATGCTAGCTTGTTAGCCAGTTAGTGCACATACATTCGCAACATACCCACACATATGGTCTTTTTAAGCTATTTTGAAACATTTTACGCTAGTTGACTGTGCTAATGTGATGCTGGGGAGCTAACAATCACCTTAAACTCCTAAAGGACCCTGAAGATTTAACATTAAAAAAACAAAACAAAAAAAAACAGTCTTGATTTAAATGATTCAAACCTTCAACCCTGAAGTTAACGGTGCATTTCCAATGTGGCAGTTTTCCCATAAGTTATTTAAATGAAGCATTCAGATAATTTTTCATCACAAAACTCATATTTCAAGTGAGTTGGCTCATTATTCACATGATCGTCCTGTTATTTTGTATTAATTTTTTCATTTGGTCTTCCACTGATCTGCCCACATTGCAGTATATACGCAAATCTCTCTCTTTACGCCCGCTAGCATTTCCTTAGCTAATAGTCTAAGTTTTATTTCACTTTTATTCCATTTACCATCTGCTTTCTTCCCTGTAACAAAACCTGAGCGTCAAATGTGTGGTTAGAGAAGAGCCCGTGTGTGTGGGGCGAGATGAGTCGGCTTGTGCAGGTGAGTGTTAGCATTAGCACCCGAAGGAGCAGCGGTAACTGTACAGAACGTGGGCGGAAGGGTGTGAATCACACTCTATCACTGACTGAAGAGTCTCAAATAGAGGACACAGGAAGTTAATAAATGGATTTTTCATAGTTTACAATTCCTGTTTTGTATAATATGTCCATTTCTTGTTAGACAAACGTGTTGAATTTGGATTTTTGTTTGTTTTTAGCACTAGGTTCTTTAATACGTTCTATAGTATCTGCAGTTAGTTCACTGTATCCTTTACTTCAGGCTCACTAGCATGTTGTGTTTTGTTGCATATGCTGCTGCTAAGTGATAATTCTCTGCTACTGTCTAGCAAAAAGTCAGTGCCACCCCTGATAGCACAAGTACATCTCGGAGACGTTTGCTCATCTGCAATACGTCTATAGGACGTTTCATTTTAGATGTCAAATAGATGTCTATTAGATGTCTTTAAGATGTTTATGATTTAGAATGTATGTAAAACTGACATCTGAAAGATTTGTATTGTAGACAGCAGATGCTTTCCAGATCAAGAGATCTTTAACAGACATCTTGCAGACGTACGTGTACTATCTGGGACTAACCTGATAAAATTCGATCCTGTGATTAATTCTTCCTCAGAAGTGTCCATTGTATCCACCTTACTAAATGACTTACTAAAAGCCAGAAGTCACAGAACAAGAGATGAACGTGATCGTTTTGTGTTCTCATGAGAGCTAATGTTTATAATGGGTCATTTAACCAGCTATATATATATATATATATATATATATATATATATATATACGTTATATATATATAACGTAAAGTTTGATAACACATTATTAGTTCATTATTAGTTTATATACTGTATATATATACATATATATATATATATATATATATATATATATATATATATATACATATTATTATTATTATTATTATTATTATTATTATTATTTATGTTTTTACATACTACGCACAGACCCTTTATTGCAATTGAGCTGCAAAAACGGCTCGTTATGAAATTTCTGATTACAGATTGTTCCCGGATTTCTGGTTATGGAGGAAGTTGGATGAATTCCTGTGCACCAGAAGAAGATTATCTTATTATTCCAGGTGGCATATGACTAAACAATAAGAGTAAGATATGGCAGGAAAGTCTGCCAAACAATGTGCTATTCCGGACTGCGTTGCACCTGCCATTCCTCTTTTGAAGGATTCCAGCATTAGAAATGCGTGGCTAAAATTTATTTTTAACAAGCTGCTTGTTCATGTGCAAGAGTGAAACATTTGTTTAATATGGTCTCCTAGTACAGTTCTATTAAATATGAACCTAAGAGAAGATATGGATGAATTGGCTGAGAGTTGGACATGGTGAAATGTGATTCTGACACATTGTACTGTAGCTCAATCCGCTCTGTATTTAAAGCATGTGAGTCATACAGTTGTGGAAAGTGTGATAAATAGATGTTCTTCACACAGCTCGGTGCAACACATGCTCTAGCTCCTCTTCCCACACACTCACACACTGAGTGTTCTTCAGCTGTATTCCCTAAAGCACAGAACACAAATGGTGCTTTGCATGTGAGTTTCCATCAAAGCTCTTCAGGTAAATCATCCCTTACAACAAGAAATTGTACTGAATGATTGGCATATTTATTCCAGGTCTGGTAGGGTGAATTCTAGTTTGTGGCCGTCAAAACACTTTATTTTTTCAGAACGTTTGTCATAACTTTGGAACTTGTTGGTTTTACCATCAATTAAATTATCTGTGGATAGCTTCTAGAGATTCCCTTCTAAAACATTCCCCTGATAGCACACGTTCATCTCCGAGACGTCTATTTGATGTCTGCATTTACATCTGCAAGACGTATTATTTAGGGTGTTTGCTCATCTGCAATACATCTATAGGACGTTTCCTTTTAGATGTCAAATAGATGTCTATTAGATGTCTTTAAGATGTTTATGATTTAGAATGTATGTAAAACTGACATCTGATTTACATAAACATACGTTTTTAAACATACGTTTGTAGACAGCAGATGCTTTCCAGATCAAGAGATCTTTAACAGACATTTAACAGACATATCTGGGTCAGCAGTCATGAGGTTTCTTTTCCAAACAAAAAGCTCTGTTGACATTTGAAGTATCTGTTCTGAATACCCTACTGAAATATCAATGGCAATCGTTAAGGTATACTTGTTAATCGACTACGGATCCCGTAAGTGGTGGAGGATCCTGATGGATTGTGAACTGGATGCAATCCATCTTTCAGTTACCGCAGAGGAGGTGAGGTTCTTGCCGTTGGGTTGTGGGGGAGGCTGTCAATCCAAGCTTTTATTTCAGTTAAAGCTCATGGATTGATACAGGTCTCTTGACAGCCAACTTAAAACAATCATAATCACATTATACTGCAGAGGCTGATAAAACTGTGTGTCATTGGTGTAAACGGATTGCCTTGTTTGTGGATGGTAAGAGAGCAAGAGCACTAAAGGGATGATGACCCCACACTGTGTACTAAAATCTACTTGTGCCAGAATCCAGAAATATCTCACGTGGAAGCTGTGCAGAAACATCATATCTTTTTAAACTAGATATCCTCATGTATGAAATCCTTTGTAGAAGGCCAGAGACTCATATTTACGTATTTAATTCATTTTATTCCACAGATACATGCAAATGGAATTGGCTAAATCTCATTGATCAAATTGAGTCCTATCTTTGAGATACAGTCAGGAGTCTGATAAAGTGTTAGCTGGTACCAAGTCCATGGGCAGCAGATTATTTGAGTTGATTATATCTGACTGGATTGTTCAGATTGATATCAGTCAACGTGATTGGGTGTGTTTGGGTCAGCTCTCGCTAAATCGAGTGTAGAGCAATGTTACTTTGCTCCTCAACCTGTGATGACCTAATCTGAATTTTATGACAGTGAACTGCATAGTGAAAAGTTGTTAAAATAGTTACAAAACAGTCAAGGGTTATCAAAATATAATCAGAGCAACAGAATACAAGCATCTTGAGAAATTTAACTTCACATACTTGACAGTAATTGTCTTGAAATTTATTGTTGAAGGCTGTGAGTTTGTTACAAAAGTGACATTTTGATAGCTGTGGCTGAATTTATAGATGCAGTGTCTTGAAGAGAATTGGTATGTCTCTAAATTTCATCTCTCATGTTCGCCCAGAAGACGCTAAGACTACCTTTGTCAGCTAAATTCACCACAAAGACAATGTAGGTCCATCAGCTATACCAACAAGCAATAACCATCATAAACTAGCTTGGACCAATGTAGAAATCCATACTTGTTTAGATAGCATTGGATTTGAGTGCATTGGTTTTCCCATCAAGCTGCTTAGCAAGCCAATTTTGCCAACCCGCATACACCAGTTTGGAATATCATAGGAATCCATACTTGTCTGCTAGCATGAGATGCTGGAGTGCTGGTTTTCCCACCAACTTCATCAAAAACACCATGCTGGTCTACCAGCAAGACCAACCCCAAAGAAGTATTAAGCAACATAAACCAACTTGGTCCAGCATAGAACTTAATACTGGTATTTATCTTAGTCTTTATGCTCTGCTCATCCCAACAAGAAGTGGACTTATGGTGCGATCTGCAGCTGGTCATTGAGATTCTTCTCCAAGAATGTCAACCATTGAGACTAGCAGGAAATGATTCACACTGTTCTGCTTGTGGTTGCATGAGGGAGGAGTAATTATTGATTCCACCATGAGTAGGGGGAAGCTATCAGTCTCCAGAGCCAGGAGCGACCTGAAAAAAAAAGGCTATATCTCATACAGAAGTCCAAGTGAATACAACAGGGAGTTTGACAGATGTGGCTTTTACTTGAATGTCCAAATCCCATCTGATTTCACCATTAACAGACTGTGAAATGACATATGACAGATGCTACATATGTGGGTATCCAGGGGAACATTCTTGTGTAAACTCCATATAAACCTTCTTTGTTTTCAAGAGCACGTCAAACTCAAGTTCTGTGATGTTTTGGTGATGGAGGGCGCTGGAGACCACACGGACAGCCAGCACAGCATGTCCATGTGACAAACGCACAGATCTGTCTGCTGCATGTCTCCCCAAGGGCCCATGAGGGAGTCGTTAGCATCCATCATACACAAACTTGGAGGGGAAGCCTTTCTGTTTGGGACATGTGCTTAGATGATGCTCAGTGGTTGTTCCACTTCTTCGACTGTCTGCGGCTTTGATTATCTACATCATGTCAAGGCAGCATAAAGTGCCATTCACACTGACACAGTGATTTTGTAGAAACAAAGCGACCTGAAGTCACTTATTTCAGTGACACATAAAACAAAGTTTAGTAGAGTTGAGAGAATTATTTTCAAATATGAATGCTGTTAGTGTGACTGTCACTTCAAAGCTAATTTACTCTGCATTGACAAATAACGACCAGTGGCAACAGACGTTTGTTATGTGGGACCAGTGTGTTACCAATGTAGGCGTCTATTGCCATTGGTCGGCACTAGTTTACCATTTTATTTGCATTTATATTTATTGGGTCGCGGAATATCTGTGAAGTGACATACTGTAATCTGGTGATTACTGGACATGGAAATATTGGCCATTCTTTAGAATACCTTGAAGTTCCATAAAAAGGCCAAGGTAGATGTATATGGTAATACTTGCAGTCTCTGAGTAACCAGTCAATTTCAAGTATTAAGATATTTTGTAGTACAGTGCCATTTATTATCTAAACCTTAGTAAGTGTGTATTGCAATCTGCACTGGATGAACTTGCAGAATGATTGTTTAGCACTATAGTATGGATTATATACGACTACTGTACATTTGCCTGGTCAAATTTGAGGCTAGTTTGTCATGAGTGGATGGATGAAATAAATCTTTGCCTTTCATTTTTGTTTTCTCTACAGAAGCATAAAGTCGACCTCTTTTACAAGCTCCGTCACGTGATGAACGAGTTGATTGATCTGAGGCGACAACTGCTTTCAGGCCACCTGACCCAGGATCAAGTCCGTGAAGTCAAACGCCATATCACTGTTCGACTGGATTGGGGCAATGAGTGAGTTACTCTCTTTTACCTCCCAGAAAATACAATGAAGAAATTCAAATAAAAAACTTATCTTAATCAAACGGAAGAACCAGCAAGTTGCCTTTAATGTGATGTTAGTAATGTTAGCTGTTATATTAATTTCCACCATAGGTTTTAGTCTTGTGGAAGAACCAGCAAAGATGCCTTAAAGGTGTTCTTACCAATGTTAGTCATTATGCTAACTCCCACCTTAGGTCTAGATCATGTGGAAGAACCAGCAAAGATGCCTTGTGATGTTAGCTGTGTTGACCATTATGCTAAATTCCACCATAGGTCTAAATCTTGAGGAAGAATCAGTAAATATACCTTTAATGTGCTCTTAGCAATGTTAGCCATCTTGCTAACTTTAACCATTAGTCTAAATCACGTGAAAGAACCAGAAAAGATGTATTTACGCTTTTGTTAGCAATGTTAGCTATCATGGTAACTTCCACCATAGGTCTAAATCTGGTGGAAGAACCAGCAAAGATGATTTCAAGGTGTTGTTAGCAATGTTAGCCATCATGCTAACTTCTACCATGAGTCTAAATATTGTGGAAGAGCCAGAAAAGATGCCTTCATGCTTTTGTTAGCAATGTTAGCTATCGTGGTAACTTCCACCAGAGGTCTAAATCTGGTGGAAGAACCAACAAATATGCCTTTAATGTGTTGTTAGCAGAGTTAGCCACCATGCTAACTTTAAACATGGGTCTAAATATTTTGGAAGAACCAGAAAATATGTTTTACTGCTTTTGTTAGCAATGTTAGCCATCATGGTAACTTCCACCATAGTCTAAATCTGGTAGAAGAAACAGCAAAGATGACTTCAGGGTGTTTTTAGCAGTGTTAGCCATCATGCTAACTTTAAAGGGGTCATATGGTGAGATTTCATGTTCTCCTTTCTCTTTAGAGAGTTACAAGCTGTTCGTGCATATATATATAAGTAGCAGAGGCCAGCGGGTAAGTGCTGTGCAGGTTAAACCTCACTCCCCGATCTCAAGTGGCGCTCTAGCGACAGACGCTAGAGGCTGTGGCCTTTAGCCTCCTCGTTAGAGCGCCCGCCTCCCATGCCGGAGACCGCGGTTCGAATCCCGGGGTGGAGTAGGACCGCAATATATATATATATATATATATATATATATATATATATATATATATATATATATATATATATGATCTGTAAAGTTGTAAATATTAAAGTCTCAAACCCAAAGATATATTCTTTCTAAAAGTTAAGACTCATATACACCTTCCTAAAACACATCATTCAAACACACCCCCACATGTCTATGTCACTCTGAGGGAAGATTTGCATAACATCGCCCAAATGTATACGCAAAAAAAGGAGGAGTAACTTTTATTCTCACTGTAGTATTGTTGTCGCCGCCGCCGTGTTGTGGATACACTGTGTGTTTCCAAATATGGTAAGGAGCGTAACATTTCCATCACACGCTTGAGGTATTCGGCCAATCACAACACATTGGATAGCTGGCCAAACAAAGCACACCTCGCTTCTCAGAACGATGAGCTTTGTAAAAATCGACATGTTTCAGAAAGTTGGGGCAGAGAGGAGCAACAATATTGTACGGTATGTGGAAAATAATGTGTTTTTTAACATTAAACCGCATAAACACATTGCATTACACCAAATACACAAAATAATGTGCTTGTTCATCATGTGACCCCTTTAACCATGGGTCTAAATCATGTGGAAGAACCATAAAAGATGACTTTAAAGTCTGGGTGAATCGGAAGTTGCTGCCAACTTTATTTTAATGTTGTGACGTATTTCCAGCAGAAACGGAATATTGAATAGGGGGCAGGGTTATATATTAGTGCTCCTCCTCTCTGTCTCTCACTCATAGAAACCTAACAGTCGAAGGGGTGTGTTTAAGGATATTCTGCCCAAGCCATCAAACTGATGTCATCAAAAAAGGAACATCATTCCAGAGCGGAAGTAAATGTTCAGATTTTGATTAAAGAATACCACAACAAACAATTTTTTCAGTGGATTAATTTGCATGGATTAATTGTCAACATCAAGACTAGCAATGTGCGATAGTAAAGTAAATAAAGTCCATTTTGATTTCATGCCGATTTTAAGGTGTTGTTAGCAATGTTAGTCATTATGCTAACTTCCACCATAGCTCTTTTTGTATTTCTGTACTCTTACATAGGCAAATTATGTCAGTTGATCTTTTGAAATACACCCTATTAAACAAGTCTATAGGATTGTCATGCATTTGTTCCACCTTCAGAATAACTCATTGAGATTAATGTTTAGCCCTGGCATACTTCACTCAACTGAGAAGTGTTTAAATAAGCTCTTGTGCATCATGGAGATATGCCAGTGATTTTAATGTGTTAGAGGCCAAGGCCTCCTGATCTGGGAGTCAAAGTTAAAACACTAGAGATGTCACTGTGGCTTTCTCATCACCCTAAATCAGCTTGGCCCAAGGAAATAAGGAGAACAAGAACATATGTCATTCACAGCCTGGTTAATGTGAATTATGTTGAGATTTCAAATGTAAACTTAGGCCAAACAAACCAACACAACACAAGGTTGAGTTGTTGTTGTTTTTTCTTTAATTGAGAGTAAATAGATTTTTTGTCCTTCAGATGCCGCCCCCATTTTTAACCTACACAGTTGTGCAATTCTTCACAGCTTTTGAGTTTTGAGTGTCAGTATTTACAGTTCTTGCATCATTATTTCATCATTTTGAGACAAATTCAAAAGTTTTATGTCCAATATACATTTGCCAATACTGCAAATTGAACTTTCAGTCAGCTACGAATTATATTTACTATACTGTACAATATTTACTATATTGTTAAGTAAAACATTGTTTTTACAGCAATTATCCACAGCGTAGAAGTAGACAAGAAAACTAAAGTCACAGGGTTCATCTCTTATAGCGATGAACGTAAGGCCAAACCAACAATATTTTAGAGGTCAGAAGATCCAAATATTGCAGTGTATCAGCATCTGTGTCAAGTCCACATTGACCACTCATCCCTCTTCTTCAAGGTCACCTGAAGATTCACTTCTGTGATGAGGCACTTTGTGGTTCTGGGCTTTCAGCAGTACATCACTGCCAGGTCTTCCGATCAGCAAACTAAGAGATAATTGAGTAAATGGGATGAAATGGATTTGAGACAGGAGCACTTACCAATACGTTCTATAAATACTTGAAGGATGAGTTGAAGAGCATCTCGAGTGTTTTTCAAACAATCTAATAATGTTTTCATTATGCCTTTCTCAGGTTATATCAGTTTTCCGCAAGTGATCTTGCGTTTTTTTGGCAAGTGTCACCGTTACTATTATATTCAGTAATATATATGTTACAATATTTTGAGTATGACTGCAAGAGAGTTAATTCAGCCTCATTAACAAGACATTTATATATTGCGAAACGCTTTGACGTTGCAAATTAGAGGCATTCACGCTGCAGTTGTGGAGTATACCAAGCTTGTCATTGCTAAAAGCACTTAATTTTCACATAATAAGTTTATTACTGTTTGTTAACACAAAGTCATCAACAAATGGATTTATTTATGCTCTGATAGAAGCCAATGATGCAAGATGTCTCTCTGGAGAACTAATTTGCATTGAGATATTCAGAAAATATGCATTTATAAGCACACCCCTGCTAGACAGGGACCCTGGGTGATGCTAATGCTAACGCTTTGATCGAGAGCACAACAACCAGAGCAAAAGGACTAGCAACCAGCCAAATACCCTAACAACCTTGTCAATATGGTAGCTATTTTACATTAGCGTTAGCATTACTAAAATAATTTCCTTCTGTTTGACTATTTACTTCTTAATGACTGATATTGAACCACTTGGCAAACACCCCGAACATTTAAATGAATATAAAAATATAGTTTAGTAATAAAAAATGTGCATTTCAACAAACTTTCGATGTGAATTTCCAGCCTCAGCGTCATTATCTTTCATGAGTTTAGTTGCTAACCCACCTACTTGATGCTAGTCTGTGGTTTAGGCTACTCAGGGCGTTGTTAGGGTTTTATTTACGTCTAGGAAATCTGAGAGAAGAAATTTTTGTTATATTAAGATACATTATGCCATCATTTTCATAATTAGGTTATGAGTGCAACACCTGTTTCTATAGCTCTACAGTATGACAGCTGCACGTAGCGCTAACGCTAGCAGTTTTCTGTGCATCTTTACCATATGAGCCTCTCAAAATTAACAGTTCTATGTGGATAAACCTGGAAAGAAGTGTGGAAAATGTGTCCAGAAACATTCTTATGTCAGGTTTTCCATCACACTGCTGTTTGAGATATTAGCATATAGCAATGTAGAGATTTATGGATAAAAAAATAGCGCATGGCTAAATGCCTGTGACAACAGGTGGACACAACAGCTTGACAGATCTTCTGTTCTTTTATTATCCACAATATTATACATTCTAAGTATTTCTAGTCTTTCAGGAGTCTACGTTAATAATCTGAGTTATGTTGTTTTCTTGTGTTCAACAGACACTTAGGCTTAGATCTGGTGCCCAGGAAGGAGTTTGAAATGGTTGATGCGGACCAGATCAGCGTTTCTGATCTCTACAAAATGGTGAGTACACTGACTGGTACTCTTTTAATGTGTGCTTTTTCATCCCTGAAGCAGTAAATCACTATAATGTCCTCTGTTGGATGTTAGGAAAACATATAATAGATGTTTTTGCAAGGATTATGATTTATAATTCATGCAAACTGCTTCCGTTGTTCAAAGAGTTTATGAGATGCTTGTGCATATGACACTAGTTCATATTTGCTGAATTATTTGCTCATATAGCATTATGATTTTAAAGTTCTGGTTTAAATGATTATATATGTAAGTATGCATATAAAAATAAAATAAAAATAAAGGATGAAATCATAAATCAAATTGAATTTATATGGAAACGGTTAAGAGTAAAAAGAAGACTTTGATTTCTTAAATATACACAGAAAAATTCAGGTAATTATTTATTTATGATTATAAAACTGTGTATGGTTATTTTTGTTCAGTGTGCAGTTGTTATAATGACCTGTATTTTGGTTTGTGCTTCTTAATTTTCTAGTGTTTTTCTTACTTTGAATTACAGCAAGTAATGTTTACGGAGCTAACTGCTTTGGAGAACTGCCCTGTGGAGTTTAATAAGATACAATATTGGAAAATTATAAAAAAGAAGCTGTTTTTAGCTTTTGATAATTTTTTACCATCAGTAATTCACTTTATTCTCTAGGCCGCTATTCGACGATGATAGCGGTTTATTGCAAACAGGTTTCGACACCAGCATCTGTTTCTAACAGGTGCTTTTGAATGGCAGCTTGTGGAAAAGCTGCTAATACTGTTCATTTATTTATTTCACACATTTGATGGATCTTTTTCCATGATGTCTGCACAGGTTTGTGCCATATGTATCTATGTTTGGGTTTGTGTGGGACTGGATTTTTGTACAATATGTCAGCAAAGGGGCTAAATTTACCTCAGCGCTGTACCCGTATTCCGCAGTTTTGGATATATATAGCTTTTTCCACAGGCTGCAATGTGACAGCACCTGTTAGAAACAGACGCTGGTGTCAAAACCTGTTTTCAATAAAACGTTATCGGATATATAATATAAAATCTACGCATATGCAAGCTTAAAATTGTTAATGCATGAAAAATATTCGCTTGTGTTTTTCAGTTTGGCTGTAAAATGAAACTATAATTTATCAGCACTTCATGTCCAATAAAGCTTATTATTGTAAAAATTATATTTAATATATCACAATATTCTTTTTTGTATTTTCTCTAAAATTATGTAATTTTCGTTTTAAATAAAGTGTATTATTGTGAAATACATTGTGATTTTTCTTTTTTTTATTATTTTTTTTTTTGAATGAGAGAAACCAAGCAGCTATTTTTAATATTAAATGTGTATGGTATGTATACCTTATTAATAATATTTATTAATATTGTCAAATGCCACACATTTACTTCCTTTTTAAGTAAATTCGGTTGAATCAGAGCTTTGAAATGAATCAATGTTTTAAATCAGACCGTTAAAACAAATCATATTTCTCAAATCTACTTTTTGCTGATAGGTTTAGATTAGAGATATTAAAAATATTCTCTCTGTATTTTGTAAAATATAATTTCCGTCTTCATGAAACTTAAAAAAAAGCTTGTTTATAAATCTGATATTCATTGTGTTTTGTAATTCTATATTTGCAACAACAATAATAATAATAATAATAAACAATAATAATAACAACAACAACAACATTATTATTATTACTATTGTTGTTGTTGTCATTATTATTATTGTTGTTATTATATATCTTTGGTTATATTCATAATATTAAATGTTTATAATATGTACAGTTTATTAATATGATTAAATTATGAATATTATTAAAATGTATTTATTTTATATAATTTTTAAAGCATGCAAATGCCACACAGTGACTTCCATTTTGTAGTAAATTAAGTTGAATCAGTGCTGTGAAATGAATCAGTGTTTTGAATCGGAAAGTTAAAATAAATAAAATTTCTCAAATCCACCTGCATTTTTACCACTAGGTTTAAAATCAGAAATGTTGTTATGTAAAACAGTCTTCAAGTCTTTATGAAACTTAAAACACATTTAAAATAATTGTGATAGTCCTGATGTTATTTAGTTTCATATTGGCAACGTTTTTCCTTCAACCATTGAAGTTACAAAGTTAGAGAGAAACAGAAAGAGGTTGGAGGAACCAGTGAAAAGAAAAGAGGACTATTCAAAGCGTTTGACTAAGAGGTTTCACTAACTTTTTGGGCAAACACTCTTAGGTAGAGTAGCTGAATCTCGACTCAATTTTAAGTGCACTAGCCAAATGTTGCGGTCACAGTGAGATTTGTATAGCTCGATATGTGGGAGGCGGAGGAGTTTGACACAAATACCAAAAAATAAAGAAAGAGCAGAAAGAAACAAGTTTCTGAAGAGAGCACAGAGACAAAGATATGAGAAGACTTTTACTTGGCCTCGGGCAGCAGAGAGCACCGAAGCTGCAGAGACTCGAGACCTTTCGTTTTCCTAGAAGTTGCTGCTGAATTGTCTCCAGGGAAGCAAAAGATAGATTAAATCAAAGAGCCGAGCTCTTCTGGTTCTGGATTACACGTGGACTGCTGGATTTACTCAAGCTATCAGTTTTCTATTGACTTTCTATGTTCATTCCATAATTTTTTGGCTTTTGCAGTAACATTATCGTGAAAATAAATATTGAAGTTTTTTTTTTTTTTTTTCTGTTGCAAAACAGTGACATGACTGTCTTTTTGAAAGCCCAATTTTACACTTTTACAGTCATAATATATTCTTTTTCATAGGAAACTTCATGTTGCTATGATAGACTGCCACTCAGTTCAATTTAATGTAATTAATTTAGTTGAATAAAAATGCATTCTTTATTAAAATATAATTTTATTAATATATAAATAAATGTAATTAAACAAATAACGACAAATAAATATACATTTAATGTGATTTATTTAATGTTTAAAATGTTACATTTTATCATATGTAATTTCTGACAGCTAAAAAGAGCAAAAGGGCATGTCTTGAAATATAAAAAATAATATAATATAATGTTGCATTGTAAATTTGTTACAATAAAATAACCCATGAGAGTCTAATTTAAGGATAGATAGATAGATAGATAGATAGATAGATAGATAGATAGATAGATAGATAGATAGATAGATAGATAGATAGATAGATAGATAGATAGATTTTAGTGAAAAATTAATAACCCTATATATTTATTTGTTTGATTGATTTCTTTTGAAAGTTTAAAATAAAATATTTTAAAAATTAATTAAATTAACAAAAATAATGACCATATTTTTTTATTTTATTTTATTTTTTTCCCTCTGTACCCATAAGAGAACCCTTGAGGATATATTGCAAAATGAAAAAATTAAATAAATAAATAGATTCAATATTTGTATTAAAAAATGAATAAACGTTTATTTATTTATTTATTGTGATACACAAGTTTCAGGTTTAATTTTGACTCATTGAGCAGCATTGTGCCCTTGAGCAAGACACTTGCACTAGGCATCTGTTAGTCTTTTACCTGCAGTAATGTACAGTATCTTTGTATAAATAGTGTCTGCTAAATGATTTATTTCGCAAAAGAACAATATACATATATAAGTTAGTCAGGGACTGAAGTCTCACAGAAGCACGCAGTAACATGGCTGTACAATCTGCCTCGCTCACAGTGCCGCAAGGCGCTATTTTAGATTAATGAGTCCGGCTAGGCACGTGTTTAGCCTCCCTAATGGTGAAAGTTAGAATAGAAGGAAAGATATTTGTTTTCAGCTGTTTCTCAGTTCGGCCTGAAATCCTCCACTGGGTTTGCAAATTAAACTCTACTTCACTCCCTCGTTGTCAAGCATTATATCAAGGAAATCTCACTTTTTATTTTGAGATGTGCGCGCAGCTTTGATGATTATTTTCCCCGGTCCTTCATATAAAAGTCATTTTTAGGGATGTTTACTAAGGAAAGCATCACTATGAGCAAACATATCTAGAAACCACTCAGAACACATGACTAACACCTTGCAATGCCCTAGCAACCATTCAGAACACCTTAGCAATGACCAGCAATGTCCTAGCAACCACACTCAGATCACATGAATGACACCACGCAATGCCCAGCAACCATCCAGAGTACCCTAGCAATCACAACATATAAATGTGACCATAATTGCCTAAAACAGTCGAGTAATCACCAAGCAACAACATAGCAACAATGATCAACCAACCAGAACATCTTAGACACAACATAGTGACACCTTATCAACCACCTAGCAATGTCCTAACAACCACCTGAACAAAAAAAATCACCCATTTATAATGGTAACAACCCACATAGTATGGTAACAACCATCCAAAAAAAACATTAGCAACCACTAGCAATGACCTAGCAACCACTCAGTATTTTTTTTTTTTTTTTTTACCTTTATTTATCCAGATAAACTGTTTGAGAACCACTTCTCATTTACAAACATGACCTGGCCAAGAGGCTACAAAAATCAATAAGGACATACTATACAACTGTACATAGTCACACACATAGAACAAGCAATTGAATTAAAAAAGGTAACAGTAAAAAAAAGAAAAAGAAAAAAGAAAAGGTGCTTAAATAAGTGTGTGTAAATATAGTTCGTAATTGTCAGCAGGAACAAGAGTCAACTATGTAATTTTGGAGGTTTTGTTTAAAGGTGGAAATTGAAATCAGAGATGTAAGTTTCAGTATACCCGACTACCACCTAGTAATGTCCTAGCAATCATCCAGACCCTAGCAATCACAGCATAGAAATGTCACCACAGTCACCCAAAACAGCATAGCAATCACCAAGCAACAACATTGCAGCAACAAACACCCAACCAGACCTCCCTAGATACAACCAAGTGACACCTTAACAACCACATAGCAATGTCCTAACCATCCAGATTACCCTAGCAATAACAATGTGGAAATGTGACCACAACCACAGCCTTGCAATCACCTAGCAACAACAAGCAACCAACCAACCAGAACACCCTAGTTACAAACTAGTGAAACCTTTTCAACTGCCTAGCTATGTCCTAACAACCATTCAGGGTATCCTAGCAATCACAGCATGGAAAAGTGACCACAATTGCCCAAAACAGCCTAGCAATAACCTAGCAACCCTTTGGCTACAACAAAGGAACAACAAGCAACCATCCAGAACACCGTAGATACAACGTAGTGACACCTCATCAACCGCCTAGCAATGTCCTAGCAACCACCTAAACAAAAAAGAGCCCATCCACAGCATCCAGAAAACCTTAGCAACCACTAGCAATGGCCTAGTAACCACTCAGTACACCTGACAACCACCTAGCAACCATTCAGAGTACCCTAGCAATTACAGCATATAAATGTCACCACAGTCAACCAAAACAGCCTAACAACAACAAACAGCAAACCAGAACTCCCTGACACCTTATCAACCACCTAACAATGCACTATTAATCACCCCAAACACCTTAGCAACCACCCAGAACACCTTTGCAACAACCAGTAGTGCCCTAGCATCTATCCAGAACACTTAATTAATCCCCAGCAATGTCACAACATTGCAATGTGCTAACCACCACCTAGAATACATTAGCAAGTGCATTGCAACGCCACTCCACCAAGAACACCCAAGCAAAGTCTTAGCAACCATCTAGAACACCCTAGCAACTGAGCACCTGTAGAGCTAAGTGCTGACAACCTTCACTCCACCCACAACATGCGAGCAGTGCCCTAGTAACCACCCAGAACACCCAAGTGATTGGACAGCAAGTGCTAATAACCACTGAGGACACCTTAACAAACGCACAACAATGTCACTCCACCATGAACACCCAAGCAATGCCTCAGCAACCACCTAGGACACCTTAGCAACTGAGCAATGTGCTATTCCAGTACTCCAGAACACTTTTTTCAATCGCTTAGTAATATCACTGCACGCACAACACACAAGCAATGCCCTAGTAACCACACAGAATACCCTGCAAACTGGATAGAAAATGCTAATAACAGCTGAAAACACCATAGCAACCACATAACAATGTCACTCCACCAAGAACACCCAAGCAATGCATAAGCAACAACCCATAACATCTTAGCAATTAAGCAACTGGACAGTAAAATGATAACAACCATTAATAACACCTTGGACTACTGCATTGTAACATCACTTCACCTAGAACACCCTATAGCTACTGGAAAACAAAGTACTAACAACTGCCGAGAACACCTTAGCAACCACATAGTAACATCACATCACACAGAACACCCCAGTAACCAACCAGAACACCCTAGCAACTGGGAAACAAAGTACTTACAAACACTGAGAACACATTAGCAACCACATAGTGACACCACGCCACCCAGAAAACCCTAGTTATGCCCTAGCGACCAACCAGAACACCCTAGCAATGCCCTAGTAACCAATCAGAACAGCCTAGACACTTGAAAGCAAAGTACTAACAACCGCCAAAAACACATTAGCACATATTGATGTCATTCCACCCAGAACACCCTAGCAACTAGAAAGCAAAGTACTAACAACAGCTGAGAACACCTTAGCAACCACCTAGTGATGTCCCTCCACCCAGAACACCATAGTAATGCCCTAGCAACCAACCAGAACTCCCTAGCAACTAGAATGCAAAGTACTAACAACCGCCGAGAACACCTTGGCAACCACATAGTGACATCACTTCACCTAAAACACTGTGTTTTGAACCGGAAGACACAATCTAATTAGTATTTTTGCGTTCACGAGTTTTGCATACCTCTTTTCCCACCATGCATGCGCCGATGGGGGTTTGTGTTGAATGCTGGGTAATTTATTCTAAACACAGTCAAAAGCACTGAAGAGAAAGATGCAAGTTAAGAAACACAGTCTGAGAAGTCAGCCAGGCAAGATGTGTGTGTGTGTGTGTGTGTTTCACCATGTGATTATGAGCATGTGTTTTCTGCTTGTGGTTTGTGCTGACAATGCCTCTGTGAATATGATTAATCTAGATGTAGATATCTCATGAGATATTGCTCTGTACAATCATACAGCGTTGTGGGAAAATATTCAAACCCTTAAGCAAGTGTCTCATTTACTCAATTACAGATCAAATAGGAAATTCTGTTCCCTTTGATACTAGAATTATGATTTATTTTAGTGTGACATTGTTTTAGGTTTGAAGATACAGTGTGCAGTATGCACATTATATGTTTGCATTTGAAATATATATTTTTTTTAATTTTTAAGGATGTCAGTTACTTCAGGTACAGCTAAGATGATATGTTTAACTGATGTCAGCATGCTTTGTACAGTATATACACATTGACTGGATTTTAGTCTGAAATATGACCACAGGGTTTCTCTTTCTCTCTCTGTTTCTCTCCGTTGACAGCACCTATCCAGCAGACACAGCGTCCAGCAAAGCACATCCCAGGTATATTTGTCATACTCAGCACCATCTGAGGACTTGTCAGAAATGCTTTGAATTGTTAACGTATAGAATGCTTTGTAGGTCATGGTTCACTGCGGGCTAAAATCTGACATTTTGATCTAAACACCTTGTTTACTCTGTTTTGGTCATGCTAAAAGACCTTTTAGAGTTATGTATAATGCACTATTTTCAAATATAGGTCAGTAAAACTGGCCAAAAGATTACAACATTCTGCTATAAGCACTAATGAATATGCATGTTTGTCTTGTTCCATTTAGATGATTTTGTGAATTAATATTTTTAAAAACATTGTATTATATTATATTATGTATTTTTGAATACAAATTTAAGATGCAAGAAATGCAAATAGCAGAGTAACTGCATAACATAAACATAACATGACATTCCACAACATATCAAATGTGATGATATGGCAAAGTTGTGTTATAGATTTACATGTTATATTGTTAAATGTTATGCAGTGTGTTGTTATATCATGTTGTGGTATATTGTTACTTGTTATGGTATGCCATGCTGTAGCATATTACATGCCATGTGATGCATTACATGTTACATGCTGTTACAGTGTTACATGTTATAGTCTAATATGTTATGTAACATTGTGTTCTATCATGTGGTGCATTATTACATGTTCTGACATGTCATGTGATATATAGTTGCATGTTATATTATAGCATTACATGTTATATTGTTATATATTATAACATGTTATGTTGTTATATCATGTGATGGTATATTATTGCATGTTTTCCATGTCATGTGGTATATCACGTCATGATATAGTTACATGTTATGTTTTTTTATGTTATGTTATAGCGTTACTGTTATTGTTATATTTCGTCGTGTTTTTATATCATGTTATATTTTATATCATGGTATATAGTGGTATTGTTAGATATTATGGCATGTCATGCTATAGTATGTCATGCAATTAAATATATGGTTACATGTTTTAGCATTGCATGTTATATCGTTGTATGTTATATCATGTTGTGGTATATGGTTACATGCAATGTTATAATATTACATGTTATATCGTTACATGTTTTGCCATTTCTTGCTGTGGTATATCATTGCATGTTGTTATAACAACACATGAAACAACACATGCAACATAACATTTTACAATATTAGAAAACATCATGTTATAAATTGCTGTAGGTTATGTGAAGTTATAACTTTATATGTTTTGTCATGTTGTCTTATATTATGTTGTGGGATGGTTGCATGTTATAACATTGCTCATGTAACTATATAATGTAACAATATAAGATATAACATAATAATATACAGTACCATGACATAACATAACATGGAGCAATATAACATAACATGAAAAAATATACCTTGTAAGATAACACAACAACATAAAATAACTTCACAATATTTCACAAAATGACTTTTCACATACTGTATTATCTGACATAGCATCTAACATAACATTACAAAATAACATTATAACATATACTGTAACAAGCATCTCATGACATAATGTAAAGCTGTTGTTTACTCTGCTTTCAGGATGGCGGAAGACAAAGACATGGGGATTTGTGTCGAATGCCTGTGCCACACCATCTCTTTGTCAACCTAAAGAGCTTCACATACAACACCATCGGCGAGGACACAGACATCTTCTTCTCTTTGTATGACCTGAGAGAGGGCAAGCAAATCAGGTAGGAAATGTGCCATGTATAAATTTGTATACACTTTCAGTGGTTGTGCCCCTTCACCATTTAAACTTTTCACAATAAAGAAGCTTTCATTGGTAATTATTCACAAGGAACAAAAAGTACATGATGAGGTCCCATAAGAAATAAAGTAAGCCATAATTTTTAAAACATCAAGGTCTTGGAAATGAAAGCTTGCGCATACATCGTCTACATGTGCATAGGCCACATTTTTTTACAATAATTCAAAATAGCACACAGCACTGTGAAACCCGCAGAAAGATGCGATAAGGACAAGAGACCTTGATGAAGTATTCATTTAAAAGATCACTTCGCTTCAACTATGCTGTTAACCCTTTAGGTGCCAGGGTTTTTTGGAAAAAATGCTGGATTTTGACATCAAGATTTCAAAAGCTTGTGGCTTGAAAGGGCTTAAAGATAGAGATCTACTGTAAATTAGAAAAATGTTGGGCATGGCCGAAAGTTTATGTGGGGTGTAAATATACTAATCTAATTTGCATATTATGACGTCATCAGAGGCGGCCCGCTTGAATTTCATAATATTTAGGAAATAGTAGATATTGAATTGATGTTTGATTTTTTTTGTTTGTTTTTTTTTTTGTCTTTTTCTCCTCATTCCAAATAATCAGAAAAGAGGAAACCAACAATAAAACATGAGAAAGTACTAAATTATTACTATATTACTATACTATATAGTAGTAAAACGCATGTGAACAGTAGCCTACTTTTTGATCAGTTCATCAGTAATATTCAGGAAATAATAGATATTGAATGGATGTTTGAACTTATTTGCATGTTGTTGTTGTTTTTTTGTCTTTTTATCCTCATTCCAAATGATCAGGAAAAGAGGAAATGAACAGTAAAACAGGAGAAAGTAGTAAATAACTCCGCTTCGCGTCGTGGCCGCATCACCACCTCGGGTGTGCATTATTTTTCTAATAATTCAACGGTCCGGAGTCAATTATTCCGCTTATACTACGGTTGCCACACCTGAAGACATCGATCAGATTATATATTTCAAGGGATTCGTCCGGTTTTTCTACTTAAATCGCTATTGTGAGTAGGATTATTTCTTCCGCATCTCATCCAACGACTCTTTTGCTAGTTCCAAAACGTCATGTTAAAGCTGGCAATGGAGGCTTGAGCCGTTGATAGCAGACTAATGCAGTTAATAATGAAGTTATTAGAAAGAGAGCGAGAGAGACAGAGACACAGAGAAAGAGAAACAGAGAGAGTGAGAGAGAGAGAGAGAGAGAGAGAGAGAGCTTGTATGAATTAGGCTACCTCTGTGTGTCCCTCAACAGTGTTCTGAAGCACCGTCTCTAAACTGTAAGTCTGCTTTAAGATGCAGCGCTGTTATTACCTCGCTAGTGAGAAATGTCATGTGTAGCCTTTAAGTTGCTACACTAGGCTAACTGATAAAATTGTCAGGGCAGCGCTGACAACGATGCGAAGTGATATGGAACTGTAATGCGGTCAAGAAAGCTGCCTGGAACTACGTTCGCCGTGCGTTTCCCTGAAAATAATTGCACACCTCAGAACGTTCGTCAGCCAATCAGATTCAAGCATTCAACGGCCCCGTAGTATAACACATTTTTAATCAATAAAATGTCATTATAGGGGAATCCGAGCTTCCCTTGCAGTCTTAAAGAAATCCCCACTGATATATATATATATAGCTTAACTGATGTAGTAAATTTGCTCGGTAGCACACCCGGTACAGCATTGCACTTGTGTTGTGGAGCTGCAATATAAGTGACAGAAGACCTCAAAGACTTGTAGAATCAAGCTAAAATGTCATGGTTGCTTCAGCATTCTCATGTTTGCTTTTATAAAGACTGTCAGTTATGTTTAGGGATTTAGTGTAGTTTGTACTTTTTTTTCCACACGATAGAACATTAACCTTTAGTACCACTCACTGGACATTTAATTTCGAAACTGCCTCAATACGTAATTGAAATGCTGCCAGATTTGCAATCATATGTTTCGGATAAAACCAAATGCACTTTTAGTGCCACTTACTGGACATTTCAAAAAGTAATAACATTTTGCAGAAATGTTGCCAGATGCATGTTTTTGGAGCTCAATTCATTTGGCTTTTTGAGGAAAGGCTTTTATAACTTTTCATGAGGAACTTGAAGTAAGTTGGCTTTAAAAAGGCGCTGGTCAGAAAGAGGAAGTTGCATTGCTTTCCAGTGGTTGAGGGAATCTGCAAGAGCTGGAACATCCTAGAGGGAAGTCCAGTTTCAGGGACTATAATAAACTCAACTTGTTCTCAATGATGAGGAGGTTCTATCTTCTGTTATACAATGGAAACTTGTTTTGTTTTTTCTCATGTTAATCTTAAGAGAAATAAGGCCACTGGCAGATTCCTCCAATGGGAATGTTTAAAAAGTAAGTTATACACCTCATTAATTAAATTAGAGAAGCACTTGTACGCCACTAAGAGACGATCGCTTAAATGTTTCTGTTTGAAGCAGCAGTTCAGTAAGTTCATGTATTACCCTTTCATCCTTTTGAATGCTGAAAGAAACAACAAAAACATTAATTAGGGTGGTCAGACCCCCTTAAACCCCCCTCATTCCTACCGTTTTTGTTTTTCAACAGGATGTGATGTTTACTCCAAGCTCACCTGAAACAGTCATGTTGCATCATGATCTGTCAAAGCAGCATGGGTTAGCACGGCTGTTTTTGTGTGTTTGTGTGATTTCGAAGCCTTGATCTGCAGAAAGCGCAGTGTGTTGCTGGAGTTGGTCCTGAGGGAGGCTGCTCTCATGAGAGTCCCCATGCTGATAAGTCTCACCATGGAGACAGAATGATTTCTCTACCTCACATTTCATTTCCAATGTTCTCCAATGTTCCAATGTTTTCTGTGTGAGTTAAGCTTTGCTTTTTATCATTCTTCCCCTGCAGTTCTTTAGAATGGAAAGCATATGTCACTTACAAAACCCACAAACCAGTGCAGTGCTTTTTGAGGTTAAACATGTTTAATTCTGTTTTGTTTTTTTTTTACAATAAAATCAGTATGAATTGACTATATATATAGTGGGAAAATAATTATTTGATCCCCTGCTGATTTTGTACGTTTGCCCACTGATAAAGAAATGATCAGTCTATAATTTTAATAGTATGCCCTGACCCTGATGGTACATGGCCCCGTCCATCATCCCTTTGATGTGGTGCAGTTGTCCTGTCCCGTTTCTTCAAATCATTTTTTTCATCAAAATGTAGGGATGTCACCAAATATTTATTATTATTATTATTACGGATATTTTTTTCCTTTTACCTGAATAAATGTTCTTTTTAAGGAATTTGATATGATGTGTTAATTGGTGCTAACCCATTCCTATGTAATTACTGAAATGATTAATATGATCACAGATTATGTGTTTGACTGACTACACCGTGATTTCAAATCTTGAAAAATACACCAAAAAGCATCAGTATCATATAAATGGCAGCAACCGAGGAAAGCTGGCCAAATGATTATTCACACAGCACCCACAGAGCTGTGTCTCTTTCTCTCTCTCTCTCTCTCTCTCTCTCTCTCTCTCTCTCTTTCTCTCTCTCTCTCCACCCACTCCTCACGCTGTTGACAGGCTGCTAATGGTGCCTCTGCCTCCCTCTCAAAAGCTGTCTGACCCTGGAGTGGGCCACTGGTTCGCTCCAAAATTATATCACACCTGGTCAAGTCTGAAAAGAGGAACGTACTGTACGCAACTGTTTTTAGTTACAAGAACTTTCCAGATGATTGAAGTTTGTCTCGTCAACGTTAAATCCTGTTCACAAACCAGTTTAGTCTGTAATGGGACATATTTCACATTGACTTTAAATATGCTGTGCAAAATATCTGCCCTGAATATTCACAGTTTCACACTTTCGATGTCCCTCTGTTTTAAGGTTTTCAGTGCTCTTTCTTTTTCCATCCGTCTGTCACTTGCTTCTGCAGTCGCACATACGCGCATGACAAACATATTCAGAGACACTCGTGTCAAATCCAACTGTAAGCATCTTGCACGGCTGCAGTCTGTCTGTGTGTTACTCTTCTGTGAGCTGCTCCATCCACACCAGCGCTGCAAATGGCGTATGGTGTTTTGTGTTGGACCAAGAAGTGAGAAAAATTGTGGAAAATGGAAATAATAATAATAATAATAATAATAATGATGATGATGATGATGATGATGATGATTGTAATAATGTTGTTGTTGTTGTTGATTGTGGTGTTAAAAATAATAATTATTATTGATGTTATTATCAAAAAGGTAAAAAAAGAAATCCACAATTCCATAATTATATTTTTTACTTATATTATTATTATTATTATTATTATTATTATCATCATCAAAAAGGGAAAAATAAATCCATAATTCCATTTTATTTTTACTTAGTTTATTATTATTATTATTATTATTATTATTATTATTATTATTATTATTATTGGACAAATACTTATTTATAATAATTTTTAAAAACCCTAATATTTCTAATATATATAGTTATTTCTAATAAATCTAATATTAAAAGGGAAAAAATAAATCCATAATTCCATAATTATATTTTTACATAGATTATTATTATTATTATCAAAAAGGGAAAAATAAATCCATAATTCCATTTTATTTTTACTTAGTTTATTATTATTATTATTATTATTGAACAAATACTTATTTATAATAATTTAAAAAATCCAATATTTTAATATAAGAATAACACAAAATTATTATCATCATCATCATCATTATTATTATTATTATTATTATTAGTAGTAGTAGTAGTAGTAGTAGTATCATCATCAAAAAGGGGAAATGAAATCCATAATTCCATTTTTATTTTTACTTAGTTTATTATTATTATTATTATTATATGGCAAATGCTTATTTATAATAATTAAAACAATCTAATATTTTAATATAAGAATAAAACAAGAAAATAAGAATCAAACATTATAATACAATAACAATATATTATTATTAGTAGTAGTAATTAGTATTAATGTTGTTGTTGTTAAAACAATTAATTAATTATTATTATTATTATTATTGATGTTATTATTAGATGGGAAAAATTAATCTTTTATAAAAAATTTTACTTATAAATTTTGTTGTTTGTTTAATAAAAATAATATAATAAAAAGATGTGTAGTTGAAAGCAATAACAATGCTAATAATAATAACATTTTTATTGCTGTTGTTAAAAACAACTATTATTATTATTGATTTTGTTATTATTAGAAGGGAAAATTTAGTTTTACTTTGAAAAGTATTTATTTATTTGTTAGTTAGTTAGAGAGGAATTATTCAGCTTTCAAGGTGCCTTTAATATTTGAACTTGTTCATTGCATTTGTCCACAGATTCCCAGCAGTTGTGTAGAAACCCTCGACTGTTTTAAATTAAATCCACTCTCTGAACATGTTTCTTTATGATATAAAGATCATACATAAATCGAAAGCCTATCAACCTTTACACACTCCAGACACTAAGTAAGTCATTACCATGAGCTAGCGAGCGCTACACAATAGGACCTGAACAATCGGCAAGTGGTTTGAATGGGAATAATAGTGCGGCTGATGTTGGAGGAGTTTAATGAATACCTGTGAGCGTCTCCTCCGGGGAAGAAGCTTGATGGTTTCCGGCGATGTGATTGGATGTTCTGGATCGAGGTGTTCCTTCAGGACGGACACGTGATGAGCTGATGAGTCTGGAGAACATGTGACACATGTGTAGCGCTAGACATGCAGAACAAACTGACTCTGTGTTCCTGAATTAATTTGATGCTGTTTTCTCCATCAGTAATTCCAGTGCCTAAACTTCACATTGGCTCTCTCCGCAGCATGAAAAACAAAACTGTTATTCAAATTTTGAATAAATTATACATGGAAAGCAAGCAACGCATCAACAGCCATTTCATTAGAGTCAGTGAAGTTGTCAGTGTGATTTTACACACTTTCACGCTGCGGTTTCATCCTGTAGTTTAGCATGAGCTCGCTGACTGTACTCCAGCGTTTAGATTATAGACTCGTTCAAATGCCTCTGATTGTCATTGTCAGTAATCGTTTGCAATGCTCAATCACTGCACTGAAACATGGTGTAGAATACTTGCCCAATATATTTCACACATTTGTTGTGCATGACAAAAATACATGTTCCCTCGTAAAACCGGAATCGTTACCAGGATACTGAAGTCTTGATTCGTGTGCCAGCAGCAGAAGCAGCAGAGATATTTTGTGAAGTGAGGTTTGCTTTGTGTTTGATATGCATGAGGACTGGCTCCTGTGGATCGGATGTGGCATGTGGAGATTTCTGAGCAAGGAGAACTGGCTTGAAATCATGAATTATTATCTAATTAGCTCTCAAAAATAACATTTCAGAGTTAGCTGGCACTGAAAAAGTCATTAGGGCCTTACTTTTTTTTTCAATGATTACATTGCAAAAGCATTTCAATATTTGGAAAAATAAATAAATTTGATATGTCGAAAGAGAGAATATATATATATATATATATGTGTGTGTAATTATTTGCTCACATTTATGTTGTTCAAAATCCAATTTGGCTTTCTTTCTTCTATTAAACACAAAAAAGAAGTTTTTGCAAAAGAGCAGTATTTTGCCAAATGTTCATGCTGCTCTCTTTTCCCTAAAATTAAGAAATCAAAATTTATTAATTCAAAAATAAAGGTGTAAACAAAGTACTTTATTTGATTTTTTTTCCAGTTAAATAAATAAATTCAAAAGCAGAAAGTCCATGCTGCTTTTTTCTCCATAAAATGAAGAAACCAATTATCAGTTTATTAATTCAAAAACAGAAAATGTAAAAATAAATAAATACAAAAATAAATTGAATTTTTATTTTGGTTTTTTTTTATTATTATTTATTTTTAAATAACATATGAATACATTATTTGTTTGTTTGTTTCAAAGAAAGTTCATGCTTCTTTCCGATAAAATGAAGGAATCAATTATTTTATTATTTTATTTATTTATATTGGCTATACAATAAAGGCTATTAAACATCGCTAAACTGTCTGAAATAAAATAAAAAACAAATAAATATATATATATAGGCTATATATATTCTCCATAGTCCAAATGATGAACGTTTTAAATGACAACTTTTTCATGCAACTCAAACTCAAACTTTTTTTTTCTTCCAGTGAGAAGTTTATGGTGAAACTCAACAAAAACGGTGGCCCAAAAAACCCAGAGAAGGTCGACCGTCTCTGTGCCCTCTTTACGGTGGGACCAACAACCGTTATTGCTACGGCTAAAAAATACAGAACTACATATGAAAATACTTTGGGAAAAAAAAAAACACTAAGTAGCTTCTCTTATTTTTTCACAGGACTTAAGCAACAAGGACATGAAGAGAGATCTGTACATTGTGTCCCAGGTCATCAGAACGGGTGAGTATCCCATCTCATTTAACCTCTTTCCCTTTCTGTCTCTTCTTCTGTCCATTTCCTTCATTTGGAGCCAAACGTTACCACAAGGCATTGCATTTCTGCCAGCAACTGCATCTCTAGAGCTCTTGCATAAGTGTGACACAGCAAGCTACATTCCAGTTTATAAAGGGACGGGAGACTGGGAATGAGACAAAACTATTTCACTTGCTCCGAACAGAGCAGTCTGAAAGTGGATGGCCATTTCCACTCTCAATGGCCATTTGTAACCTCATTTGTGAGGATTCTGAAAACTTTGGTTATCTTTTGATATGACTGTATAAATAAATGCTATATATATATATATATATATATATATATATATATATACATATATATATATATATATATATATATAATATCATTCAGTGGCATGCGGGTGGTAGTATTTGAAACTTGTCTGAATTACTAATATTATCAAGTATTAGATTTCTACCCATTTCAGTTATTCACTTCACTGATTTGATTATTCATTTTCATAAAAAAAAAAAATATATATATATAAACGTATGCAAACATGTAAATTGTTTTTAAATTATCTTCTAAATTATACAATTTCTATTTGTTGTTGAAAGATAATAATTTACAGAATCATAACTTGTTTCATATAATATTTACTTAAACGTATACATTAAATAATTACGAAATCACTAACAGGTAATATAAATATAATTAAGTATAGTCTAATATTTCGCAAAATGCTCTTCTCTAGACTTAATTTCTCTCGCAAGGAGCTGTGGACACTGATGACTTGCCTGAGGTAAATGAAATGCTACCTGACTTCTGTTTACAAGCAGTTTTAATGAAGTCTTTCCACGGTTGAAACATTAATTGAACGATTACGTGTGAGGTGAGCTGTTCATTCATGTTTATTTCACGTTAAAACTAACAATAAAGAGGAATGGGTGATCCCACTCGCTTGCACTTCCGTTTGAACTGAGACATTATACAGCGATTTGTCGCGTCACATCAAAGAGCGTCAAAATGGCATTTATTTATTGAATGTCAGTATGAATATGTGTACCGTTGCACCCTTACTATATATATAGTGTATATATATATATATATATAATATATATATATATATATATATATATATATATATATATAACTTTTACAAAAAAGTTCAAACTTTTAATTCAGAAGCAATTAATTGCAATTAATCGATTTGATAGCACAAATAAAAATACAGTGTTAATATCTTGTTTGTCAAATAAATAGATTTTTTTATTATGTTTAACTTGATTTTTAAACATTAATGAAAACAGAAGTTTTAAATGCCTGTTTATTTATCAAATTAAAAAGTGATGTATACATTTTTGCATTAATTAATTTAAATTCTGAGTGCAGCTGCTAATTTGTCAATTGTGATTTAAATAAAAGTGATTTATTTTAATATTTTGATTTCTTAAATTGCTAATTGATTCATTTGCATTCCTGTTTAGGTTATGTCCATTTCAGGTTATGTCCATTTTATTGTCTATTTCAACTTGATTCGCTGATTCATTGATTAATTTGCATCAAAAATAAAACAATACAAATAAAAAGTTAATGGAAGACCCTGCAAAGCATTTTTTCATGTTTGTATTTTATGTATTTTGTATTTTATTTTGTAAATTGATATTGTTTATTCTTTGTTTATTTATATGTATTATTATATTGGTCCATATAAAAATAATAAAATAGGTGTATGAAAGTAGTCTTAGACTTATTCTAAATAACTTAAGGCAAGGCAAGGCAAGGCAAGTTTATTTATATAGCACATTTCATACACAGTGGTAATTCAAAGTGCTTTACATAAAAGAAAGTGAAATAGACATTAAAAATCTATAAAAACATGGAAATAAAAATAATAAAAACAAGGAAATTTAAGATGATATAGAAATTGATTTAAAATGAATTTAAAGAAAATGATTATACATAAAATTCATTGCAGTCAGTTCGGACATATAGCACAGTGCTCATTCAACAAATGCACAGTTAAACAGATGAGTTTTGAGTCTTGATTTAAATGTGGCTAATGTTTTAGCACATCTGATCTCTTCTGGAAGCTGGTTCCAACTGCAGGCCGCATAATAGCTAAAAGCAGACTCCCCTTGTTTTGTGTGCACCCTTGGTATTTCTAACTGACTCGATCCTAATGATCTGAGTGGTCTGTTCGGTTTATATTCAGTGAGCATATCAGCAATATATTTAGGTCCTGGGCCATTGAGTGACTTATAAACAAGTAAAAGTATCAATCCTAAATGTAACTGGAAGCCAGTGTAAAGACCTGAGGACTGGTGTGATATGCTCAGATTTTCTGGTTCTAGTCAGAATCCTGGCAGCAGCATTCTGGATGAGCTGCAGTTGTCTAATGGTCTTCTTGGGAAGGCCGGTGAGGAGACCATTACAGTAATCCACCCTGCTGGTGATAAAGGCATGAACAAGTTTCTCCAAGTCTTGACTGGAAACAAAACATCTAATTCTTGCAATGTTTTTGAGATGATAGTATGCTGATTTAGTTACTGCTTTGACATGACTACTGAAACTAAGGTCTGTCTCCAGAATCACCCCAAGATTTCTGACTTGATTTTTAGTTGTTTGACCCCTAGAGACAAGGTATGCATTCACCTTGAGAACTTCATCTTTGTTTCCAAATGCAATGACTTCAGTTTTCTCCTTGTTTAACTGAAGAAAGTTCTGGCACATCCAACTGTTAATTTCATCAATGCATTGGCAGAGGGTGTCAATGGGGCTGTAGTCATTTGGAGATAAGGCTAGGTAAATCTGGGTATCATCAGCATAGCTGTGATAGGCAATTTGGTTCTTCATCATTATCTGACTTAGTGGGAGCATATACAGGCTAAACAGGAGCGGTGCAAGTATTGAGCCTTGTGGAACTCCACATGTCATGGCCGTCCACTTAGACTTATGCTCTCCTATGCTCACATAATAACCTCTCCCTTCTAAGTATGATCTGAACCATTTGAGTGCCATCCCAGAAAGCCCGACCCAGTTTTCCAGTCTCTCTAAGAGTATGTTATGATCGACAGTGTCAAACGCAGCACTAAGATCTAGTAGTACCAGCACTGATATTTTGCCAGAATCAGAATTGAGACGAATATCATTTATTATCTTAATGAGTGCTGTCTCTGTGCTGTGATGTGCTCGGAAACCAGATTGAAAATTGTCCAGGTATCCATTTGAGTTTAAGTAGTTGTTCAGCTCATTAAAAACTACCTTTTCAATAATCTTACCTATGAAAGGAAGATTTGATATGGGTCTATAGTTGCTCAACATGGTGTTATCAAGATTGCGCTTTTTCAGAAAGGGCTTAACAACTGCAGTTTTGAGGGAGTTTGGAAAAGTCCCAGAAAGAAGTGAGGCGTTTCACCACTTCTAAGAGATCAGCTTCTAAACAGTTAAGCACATTTTTGAAAAAGGATGTGGGAAGTGTGTCAAGATAGCAGGTTGAACATTTAAGGTGCTGTACTATTTCTTCCAAAATTTTGTTATCAATTTTTTTAAAAACACACAGTCACTTCTTTTTGAAATTGCGGTCGAATCTGTGTGACCTCTGCATAACTTGAGGATGTGCCAATCTCCTTTCTGATATTATTGATCTTCTCAGAAAAGAAGGAAGCAAACTCATTGCATTTGCTGTCGGAGAGCATTTCACTGGGAATCTGACTTGGGGGGTTTGTCAGTCTCTCAACAGTCGCAAAAAGAGTGCGAGTGTTGTTTAAGTTACTGTTTATAAGGTTAGAAAAGAAAGTCTGTCTAGCTGTGGCTAGTTCCACATTGAAAGCATGAAGGCTGTCTTTATAGATGCTATAGTGAATTTCGAGTTTCGTCTTCCGCCACATCCACTCAGCTTTTCTGCATTGTCTTTTCATGCTCTGAACTGCTGTTGATTTTCTCCAAATTGATTTCTGTTTCCCCGTCTTCTTGCTGACCTTTATCAGGGCAATATCATCAATAACATTCTTAATTTTTGAGTTAAATGACTCCAGGAGAAGATCAACAGAGTCTGCAGAAATGCTTGGTGTTAATGATATTGCCTCCATAAATAGCGCACTAGTGTTCTCGTTAATGCATTTACTCATAGAGACAGATCTAGATTCAGTGGTGACTGAGATCAATATATCAAAGAAAATACAGAAGTGATCAGATAGTGCTACATCCTTAATAACAATGGATGAGATGTTTAGACCTCTACTGATGAGTAAATCTAGAGTGTGTCCACGATTGTGTGTGGGTCCGTGCACATGCTGACTCAGGTCAAAAGTGTTTAAAATAGTTATAATTTATTTTGTAGTTTTGATTTCTGCATTATCTATGTGAATATTAAAATCCCCTGCAATAGCAAAACAGTCAAACTCTAAGGAAATAATTGATAACAGTTCAGTGAAATCATCAACAAAGGCTGGAGAATATTTTGGAGGCCTGTAAATAATGATAAACAGGGTGCGTGGAGCACCTTTCAGCACAATACCTAGGTGTTCAAAAGACAAATACTGACCAAATGACATTTGCTTGCACTGATAAACATCTTTAAACAGAGCAGCTACACCTCCACCTCTCCTAACAGTCCTGCAGAAACTTATAAAATTAAAGTTAGGAGGGGCTGTTTCATTAAGGACTGTTGCACTGCAGCTGTCTTCTAACCATGTTTTATTTAGAAACATAAAATCCAGGTTGTTTGTGGTTATTAATTCGTTGATCAGAAATGATTTATTTTTAAGTGAGCGAATATTTAAAAATGCTAACTTGTTGGAATTACATTTTGTCTCTACAGCAATCTTGGATTGATGCATTATAGGCCGCAGGTTAGATGGGTCAGCCGTACGGCTTGAGAAGGCTTTAGACTTTCTATCACGTGATAAAACAGAAATAGGCATGCTGGGTTCCCGCTTTTTCTGTAAACATTTGTGAATGTTGTGGCTAATATAGCGGGGACCCGACACATATCACTGAGAGCTGTTATCAGTTGTTTTTGGTTCACCTACACCAGATGGAGAGGAGTTTGGGCCCTGGTGTTGTGGCTGCGGCCGGAGAGCTCTCGCAGGAGGAGGACGGTGAGCTGGGCCTGCAGTTTTTGGTGGTTGTGGGGCCCGCCGTTTTTTAGTTGATATCTGGGGGCTTGCAGCAAAGAGTGGGAGAGTTTGGTCCCAGCATACACCATTTCCTCCATTTTCTGTGAGAAGCTTAGAAGTGGGGATGCTGGAGAGAGGGAAAGTGTGTCTGGTGAGCAGGGCTCTGGCTCTGGTGTTTCCGGTGACTGTGAGATGTCGTTCTGGCTTCCCTGGCTGTTTTCCAGAAAGTCGTCCTTGGGTGCTGAGTCTTGGAGATGTTGTAATACGTCACAGTCTGCATGTGATGAGCTCTGTGGGCAGGGCTCAGCTGGGATGTCCATGAGCAGTGCTTGTTGTGTCCTTGTGGGATTTGTCAACCACATGTTGACTCATACTTAAACTTAAATTAAATTATCACATGAGTTATTATTATGTAGTTATGTTTGATAAACATTTAAAAAATTTTTTCTTCAACATGTTTTTCATGTTAAAAAACAGTCAGAAGGATCTATATATATATATATATATATAGAAACACTTTTTCACACAGGGCCATGTGGGTTTGCATTTTGTTTTCCCTTCGTAATAAACAACTTCATTCAAAAACTGCAAGTTGTGTTTACTTGCGTTATCTTTGAATAATATTTAAATTTGTTTGATGATCTGAAACATTAAAGTGTGACAAACATGCATGTGGTGAGTGGGGCGGGGCCGAGAGCTGTGGGAACGGAGCGAGGCCGGTGGAGTTAATGATAATGAGCGACACCTGCGGCACTCACCGGTCTCGAGTCCCACGGAGGAGCTCCGGAAGGATAAAAGGAGGAGTGACGACAGTGGAAGACGAGAGAGGACCAGGCCTGGATATTATTTTGTGTTTTGTGTGCGGCAGTCGTCTGTGAGGGGCTGCCGCTGTACTTTTACGTTTGTTTATTTTGTTATTAAATCGTTAAATGTTTGCCGGTTCCCGCCTCCTTCTTCCCGACCTACGAACTTTGTTACATTGGTGCCGAAACCCGGGAGGAAGGAGGGACACGCTGTCAGAGAGCCCTCGCTGCTGAGGGGGATCGCGGTGCTGAGGAGATCGGGCAGCAGGGAGTAGCGGGGACGGCCGCTGGCTGCCCGAGGCGACGGTGGTGCTGGAGCGATGGAACATCAGGTGGGACGGAAGACTCGCTGCCGTGCTCCTGGGTCGAGGAGGGGGGCTGCCGTCCGAGAGGGAGCGGAGGAGTCGGCGCCATTCGCCGAGTGGCCGTAGCCTGCTGCCATCCGCCATGATGGGGAGGAGCAGGGAATGGGGGACTCGCTACCGGATGCCCTCGACCGGAGGAGCCATCGCCGTCCGCCAGGAGGCGGGGCGTCGAGCCGTCCACCAAAGAGGTCCAGTACCATCGCATGGCACCGCGAGTGAGAGCCTCTCAGCTGGTTGAGGACCAACCAGCAGTGTGTCCGGGAACCGGACCGATTTTTATTTTTTTTCCTCTCTCCCCTCTCTCGTCTGTCACTCCTCATCCTTCCGTCTCCTTTTCTCTCGCCTCGTCTGTCCGTACCCCCAGGTACGCCGCGGCCGCCCTGACGGGTCCCCCCCAGAAAGGAGGGGGGGGGGGAGTAGAGCGCAGTCTCGAGGGTACCCCCCGGCCTGCGAGGGGCGATGGGGGTATGTGGTGAGTGGGGCGGGGCCGAGAGCCGTGGGAACGGAGCGAGGCCGGTGGAGTTAATGATAATGAGCGACACCTGCGGCACTCACCGGTCTCGAGTCCCACGGAGGAGCTCCGGAAGGATAAAAGGAGGAGTGACGACAGTGGAAGACGAGAGAGGACCAGGCCTGGATATTATTTTGTGTTTTGTGTGCGGCAGTCGTCCGTGAGGGGCTGCCGCTGTACTTTTACGTTTGTTTATTTTGTTATTAAATCGTTAAATGTTTGCCGGTTCCCGCCTCCTTCTTCCCGACCTACGAACTTTGTTACAATGCAAAACAAAAACAGGATACCACTGTATATTGAAATACTATAGTTTGTTATATTTTACAGCTTTAGCAGTACTAAAGTGATCAAATTAAGGTAACAAACATTAATGTAACAGCATTATAATTGCCACTGATGCACAGGGAAATGCTGCTCTACATTTGCTAACAAGCTCAAATATATAATTTGCAGTTTCTTGCATTCAAGTCGATGCCTATTGTCTGCTGGACAGGATTTGTATAATCATGTAGATGGTAGTATGCACACGTACGTTTCTGACAGTGATGTGTAATGCTTCTTTGTTCAGGGCGGATGTTGTTAAACGACTCGAAGAAAGGCCCCCCTCACGTCCAGTACCGCCGGCCATATGGATGCGCAGTGCTGGCCATGAGCGACGTCCTTCAGACCATCTCTGAACTCAAAGAGGAGAAAGACTTTGTGCTCAAAGTTTACACGTAAGCCTCTTCTGTGCACTTTAGAGCCATGTATCTGTTTGATTTATCAATTAAATCAAAAAGAACTTTGTGGTTTTGGGGAAAAAAGAAAACAAACAGGGTGCGCTCTCTGTCTTCTCCGTCTCCGCGATCTGTTTATAGTAACGCGTCACTAAAATGAAGTGTAACTCAGCAAATACTCAACACAGAAACATGAGAGTTATCTCTATAGAAAGCCTAAAGTGTCTGCTTTCAACTGCAGTAAGTGTTGTCGAAAACAAATGTTCTGTGATAAAGTAATCCATATGAAACCGACACGATGTTCAGTCTGTCCAGTCTAACTCATTATTTCTAATGTGATCCCGCCCCCTCGTGTTCACATGTAAATAACCACGTGACCCGAGCGCGCTTGGAGACGCCCAACAACATAAACAAACAGTCACGAGACTCTGTTCATCTCTGCTACTGTTCGTTTCTGGAAGAAGCCCCGCTGAGTAAAGGCTGGATTTACCTCAGAATAACAGCAAGAGTTCATCCAGAATACAGTGATCGATCTGATAAGTAAGTAATGCTTGTTTTTTGCATTAGTTAGCGTGTTATTGTGACAAACTTGAACGCGTTTAGTTGGGTTTTTCCCAAACGACAACATGATGAATGCTACGCATCTAAGAATGTTTAATGTTCACAAATAGATTTAATATCGTGCTAAACAATAACAATTAGCTTCTCAGATATAAAATATCCTTTTTTTAATGGTACAAAGTACATCATTTTGTAGTTCACAGCATACGTGAGTCTATGGCTGTAGAATCATAACAGCTTCTATAAAATCATGCATACTAGGCTATATGACTACAAAATCATAGTTGTGTTTTTTTGTTTTTTTTCCCCCAAACTGTTGTTTTCATGCTCTATATAAAACAATAAAAGTAATATGAGAGTACATTGTAACATGATGAATGCTACGAGTCTAAGTATGTTTACAACATGTTTATTATTAATAGCCTACTCTGTTCAAAAATAGATTTTAATAACGTACTAAACAATAATAATTAGTTTCTCAGATATAAAATGTCTTTTTTTGTGTACAAAGTCTATGCTCACAAATGTTTTTTTTTTTTTTGGTGGTTTGTATTTTATTGAATCAGGTACCTGAACCACAGATGAATCCTGATGACTTTCTTCAAGATGTTTTCCTCTGAGATCGCTGCACCAACATCAGATGGTCAACTACACTGATATTCTATGGTAAAACAAGATCCTTGACTACTAACTATGTTTTTTTCTTCTTGAATCCATGGAAATAATTAAATGTCAGGTACTTGTTTCACTTGTTGAACAGAATCTGTTGCAGGAATGACTCAAAGTCTGTTCACATCTCTGTGGTTAGATCAGTGTGCACAATAATGTGTCTTTGACCTTCATTATGTATGTTTTGATTATACTGTGTTGTAAATAAAATACAAATAATTTAAAACCCCCATTTTTTCAGTCTCCTCACACTCTCTTACCTGCCTCAGTCAGAGTCACACTGATGGCCCATTAGCAGCCTTTAGGGGAGGGCCCTTTGTCTCTCAGGTGAAAATCACTTAATATCCAAGGCTATTACCACTCCCTCGCATATTGGATTCGATCACAAAACATGTCTTTAAAAATTTAAATCAATATATTGTTTTCTGTGAATGAGTAAGCTGAATGATTTTCACATAATTGTGAAGTAAATATTCTAGCCTAGAAGACTGATTGCACAAAAGTCTTATTCAGGACGATTTAGTGTGGCTTTTATGGCCTTATTTCAGCTACATTTTTTTTCCCCAAAACTTACTAACCACGCATAATATTTTTTTCTAACAAATGCAAACATGTACATCCACCTTGGTCACATATTATTGTAGCATAGTTTGTGCTGAATACAAAAAAAAATACATGTTGGTCAATAGTATATTATAAGTAGCTGAAATAAGCACAAATATCAGGGCATGTCAACACATCTCAAGGGCCCCAAAATTACCTCAGACCGCAGAGGGTTAAACTGTCAGAGAAAAATTGCTCTAGCCTTATTAAATCTACAGTCTCGACAAAACACTTGAGCGTTGATGGATAAAAACCACTCAGGAATATATTAGCTGCTCTGTTCCAGTGAGAACATTGTTATTGTAGCCTCCATCATTTGAGATTTGCAAAGCTGAACGTTGTAAACACGAATTCATGTAAAATTTATGTGAATTATGCATTGTATGGATCAGAAGAAAATATTTGCCTCACGACTGACAGGATGTTTTCTCAAAATCATAATGATAAATGAAGATTTGTGTGTCAAAATCACTCTCATCCAAACCCTAGAGCGCTGCCTACCTAGCATTTTAAGCATAGCATGTATCCTTAGCATTGAAAGCAATCCCAGAATGCATTGAGACAAATCTAGAGAAAAGAAATCATCAAAAATTTTGAACATTTCAAGAAAAAAGTTGCATTCAGTATACGTGCAAAATAGTTCTATTTCAGATTTCACCCAATATTTACATGCGCTGTGTGCTGTTATGCTTATTATTACACATTTAGCATAGCAACATGTTAACATAAACTCTGTTCTAATGTTCTAATTCAGTCAGTCAGAAGGTTCCATTTCAGTTAATATGCTTTTATAATTTATATTTCACCCAATATTTGTATATGCTGTGTATTATGCTTACTAGAATATTGCCATAGATATGCACATAGATGCCTCATTAGCAACTGTTTCTATGGGACGCTATATGTAAGCCATCCGCCATATTGTAATGGTCAAATTCACCATAGTAATCAATGAATATTCGAAGATGCCACAATCCACAATAGTATGGTGAATGATGTCAAATTGACCGTTCCAAGATGGCAGATGCGTCTACGTGTTTGGAGCGGTCGAATGGGGCAACTGTACATATCTATGAATATTGTACTATTAGCGTTGCGACATGCTATCTTCAAACTCTATTGGAATTAATTGTAAACATCCTAGTTTAGTCACTCAGAGAGTATGCTTTTATGTTTTATATTTTACCCAATGTTTATATGCGCTGCAGCTTGAGTATTGCGTTATTAGCATAGCAATGGGCTAACATCAAAATGTTTTGGAAAGAATTGTGGACGTTCTTATTCAGTCACTGATGACAATCCAGTTCGGATAGTATATTTTCATATTTTATATATCATCAAATATATGGGCTATGTATTGTTATAGGCTTACTACAGTGCTGTTAGCATAGCAATATGCTAACTTCATATTGTATTATAATTATTTGTAAACATTCTAATTCAGGCACTCGTGAGGTTACATTTCAGTTAATATGCTTTTATGTTTTATTTGGTCAATTTTTATAGTAGCTTTATTTTTATATTTACTATAATATTGTTAGCACAACAGCATGCTATGTTCAAATACTTTTGGAAGTAATATTAAATGTTCTTTTTCAGTCACTTAGAAGGTTCCATTTCGGTTAGTATGGTTCAAATTTTTTATATATATTTTACCCAGTGTTTACCCAAAATTAACCAAAATTTTACTACAAATAAAACCAAAAAAACATAGTTACTGTAGTTAAACCATGGTAAACACAAATAAAACCATAGTTTTGCTATGCTAACTAGTTTAACCATGGTATTCGTAGTAAAACTGTATACAATATGCCAAAAAAAACATGGCTACTATACTTTTACTATAGTAAAATCATAGTTAATTTTCGTAAGGCTATATGTGCTCTGTATTTTGTTTTGGAAGGAATTGTGAATGCTCCAATACTTTCATTCATTAGGTTCCATTTTAGAAAATATGTTTATAGTTCATATTTCACCCAATATTTAAATGCACTGTTACTTGAATAATTGTGTTATTAGTGTAGTAGCAACATGCTAACATCAAACTCTATTAGACTGATTTATACATTTCTAATTTTGTCACTTACATGGTTCCATTTCAGTTAGTATGCTTGTATAGGTTCATATGTGCTATGTATTATGTCCACAAGAGTATTGCACTATTAGCATAGCAACATGCTAGCCTCAAACACTTTTGTAATTAACCGTGACCATTCAAATCCAGTCACTCATGTGGCTCCATTTTGGTTAGTATGCTGCCTAAAAAGGTAGCTGTCAATGTAGGCAGTATACTAGGTTTTTGGAGCAGAGCTAATATTTAGC
Organism: Barbus barbus; assembly: GCF_936440315.1. Taxonomy (NCBI): domain Eukaryota; kingdom Metazoa; phylum Chordata; class Actinopteri; order Cypriniformes; family Cyprinidae; genus Barbus; species Barbus barbus. Next base: position 25,421,296 of record NC_136737.1, on the reverse strand, counting down.
TACATTCTTAGCTACATTAGCTGGGTTTAATAATTAGCTACATTAGCTGCAGTGTTGTTTAGTACAGAAAAGACACGTCATTTATGCTGTGAAGCTGTCTCTGAAATCCTCCCCTGTGGATGGCAAACATGCTCCAGTCCTTTAGCTATCTCCATCACAGACTTTCATTACCTCAGTGTGCAGCCATGCAGAAAGCGTGCTCTGTTTTATTGGCTGGGGAACTGACAGAACTGTTAAAACAAAGATAAATCAAGGAAAGAAAAAAAAGAGAAAGGTGTATGTGTGGAGAAAGAGGGGAAAAAAAGATACATTTCTTTGGAAACCCCAACAGTCAAAATGTGATATTAAGCCATCAGTGTCTGTGAAACTAGGAGAAATGCAGTAAAGTTGAGGTGAAGAATCTGTACTTTACACTTGTGCTGTGGAACGCATTAGTTGTGATGTTGTGGTGAACGAACCTGTGACTTTGCTCCGTCAATGAAACGTATTAATCGTACATTGCGTGTGATGGGGCTTTGGAATGAGATGATATTTAGACTACTTTCAAAAACATAAAAAATAAATACCAACAGCATGTATGTATGTATATATATATATATATATATATATATATATATATATATATATATATATATATATATATATATATATATATATATATACATACATGCTGTTGGTATTTATTTCAAAAGTGAAGCGATAGTGGAGAGAGAGAGTGAGTGTGTCTGAGAGAGAGAGAGAGAGCGACGGTGCGCGAGAGATATGTATACTCATATGTGATAAGGGTACAGCGAAGTGTTGCCAGGGTCACAGTTTTCCCGCACATTTGGGCTATTTTGAAAATACAGTCGCGGGAAAAATTACAGAGCCATGGGTTGCGGTTTTTTGGGCTACTTTTATAATGTACCGCGGCCGTCCAATGTATACACATGTGATCGCAAAAGGAAGTTATTACAAACACTCAATGGTTTAAAGTGAGTTCTGAGTTAAAGTGTAGTATTAATCTCATAAATTGTCTTATGTAGCATGATACTAATGTTAGCGCTAATGCATTTTATCATAATACTTCATGTAAGGTCGCAAGAAAATGTTTTGTTGTATTTATTTAGAAATACTTTTGATAATAGTTGGGTAATGTGTACTGGGATTGAACGCAAATGGCTGAATTAAAACAAAAGAATAATAAGGATTATGTATCATACTTTGCGGAGATGTGAAAGGTTCTGTTTCCTTAAACTAGTTTGTCATGCATTCCTTTATTTCAACAGATTTACAGGTAAATCCTACTATTTTAAATTTACTATTAATCGTGATATATATATATATATATATATATATATATATATATATACGTATATATACACACATGTATACATACTGTTGGTATTTATATGTATGTATGTATATATATATATATATATATATATATATATATATATACACACACACACACACACACACACACACACATTCACTCACTCAATATTATATATATTATATTATATATATATACATACATACATATAAATACCAACAGTATGTATGTATACATATTTATATGAAACGGCCATTGAGTCTGTGTAGCTGTTTGTATTAATTTAGTGTATGTAGCTGTTTGTATTCATTCAATAATTAAATCATTAATTTATTCACTCATTCATTCAAATAATTGCAGATTTAATTGCATAACAATTAAATCAAATAATATACATAATTAAAATACACAGTTTATATTATATAACTACGTACTATATTCATATGCTCATTACATATATACATTCACATGCATTTAATTTATTTTAATATATATATATATTTAAGATGCAATTGTATTTTTTAAACCCATATTAATTTTGACAATGTCTATATATTAGCAACCATAGTGAAAAGTTTCAACCAGCACAATTTGCACCATTATTTTGTACAGTATTGCAGAAAACCAAATGTAAGACATAAAAATGTGTGTGTTACGGGCGGATCCATATGCAAACTTTTATTTATAAACATAGTCAATTCACAGGCAGGGTCAAACGACGGCAGACAGGTATGGCATGGGCAAGACACAGAGTAATCCTAGGGCAAGCGTGGGTCGACGATCGGTGAAAATATCCAATAGGGTGAGGCAGAGAGATAATCCAGGTACACAAGCAAAGATCCAAACAAGGGGCAAACAGAGTCCAAACGGCAAGGCAAAGGGGTTAATCCAGGAGACGTGGGCAGGAATCAAAACACAGGAAAACAGGCTAGACAAGACTAGGAATGGCTTGGTAGAGTAGCTATCGACAGAAACTGTGACAAATGCTAAACAATACTCGGCAGTGACAGAGAGGAAGTCCAAGGCTTATAAAGCGTGTGTGTGATTGAGTGATAGTTCTCAGCTGTGAGTGTGATTAGTGTAATCAGCTGTGTGTGTGTCGTCAGTGCAATGGATGATGGGAAATTGAGTCCAATGTGCTGTGTAGTTTGAAGTCCATGTGGTGAGCGGGTGACCTCTGGTGGTGAACAAATGGAGGTTCATGGCCAGAATTTGTGACAGTGTGCAAGATGTCGTGACTCAGCAATGCTTCTGTATGGTAGGGATGGGCGATATCTTATCGTTTGCGATATACCGTTGAAAATTCTCCTCACGATAAAAATTTGTCTCCTCACGATAATAACGATAAGTCTAGTTGATGACGTAGTTTTGTGCGCGCCCGATTCACTGTTCACGTGCGGAGTGAAAACAAGCATGGCGGAAGGCGGACGTGAGGCTGACAGTGCGTTCACACCGGACGCGACTTGCGCGAAAAAATCGCGCTATTCGTGCGTAGTTGGACGCGTGAACATTTTAGGTTTACTCGCTTCATTCGCGCGTGAAATTCACTGCACAACAGACGCGAATTCGCGTCATGGGCGGGGCTTCTACCAGGCGCACATGTATGACTGCCACAGAGAGCATAAACGCTCAATTCGCGCTGCGTCATTCTACTATTTGCTGTAGACAGAGGCAGAAGTGAATTCACAGCTGAGAGTGAATGAGGCAGAAAGTTTCAGTGAGGCTTCAGAGGTAAAGGTTATTTACAGCATTGTCTATGATAAGATATTATAAGATATTTCTTTTAACATAGAGTAATCAGACTAATGTATAATAGAACAGAACAGAATAAAGGAGTATGTGAATGTGCAAGTATCCATTACTGTGTGCCATGTACTGTACATACAACACACATAAAATACAATCTGAAATATGTAAACAATAGTACCCTTATAAGGACATCTTTGTAACTTATACTCAAAAAGGTGCATATAGGCTACCTTAGAATACCAATATGTACCGTAATGACTTTTGTACTGTTTGACTTATATTTCACTGCTGGTTATACTCTGTATAATGGTGTATGTGACAAATAAAAATCTTGAATCTAATGTACAACTATGAAACTTTTTGAGGTAAATAAGGTACAAAGATGTCCTTTTAAGGGTACTGTCCCAGTGACAAGCTGTTGTATTCTTTCTTTTTCTTTTTTCTCTCTTTCTTCCCTTCTGTTTTATAATCATATATAATAATATAATCATAAAGCATATTAAGCAAAAAGGTATGATTAAAAATAAAACCTGTCAATTAGACAAGGGTTAACTGAAAAAAAAAAAAACAGGTATAACACTAGACATTCCGTCCCCCCCACTTTTGAAATGATGGCTACGCCCCTGTAAGAGCAATTAATGGAGATGAGCTGTTGATCATAATTAGCATGGCCATAAGTTGGCTGTGTACAGAAAGTTTCAAGTTAATTGCATTAATAATACTATATGAAATAATCTTAATCTTTAAAACTTAATCTATTTATTTATTTATATATATATATATATATATATATATATATATATATATATATATGTGTGTGTGTATATGATATGTATAAATATATATATATTATCGTCATTTGTATCGTTATCGCAATAAATACCTGAAATTATCGTGATACATTTTTTAGGCCATATCGCCCATCCCTACTGTAGGGCGAGTCACAGTTCTGTCAACCGGCATGAAACTCTCTCACTCGCCCCGGGTCAGTCTTTTTGTTGAGCTCTGAAGACTTTCCTGTACTTTGGGCTTAAGCGAGGATATCAGTATCTCTGAGGCTGTAAGACAGGGGAAAAAAAGAGATATATTTTTAAAAATATATAAAAACAATGCATGTTTATACAATACATGTATTTGCATGTGTATTCAGGCTGGACTAGTTTCTAGGGACATCTAGTGGTAGACTTTTGGGAACATAATGCCACGACAAACCAGACCGACAGTTGATCTGATCAGATTTGCAGCAGATATTTCTTAGTGTTCTGGAATGTAGCACTTTCCATCAAACAGTCTGTGCTGGTGCAATACCGTTGTTACCCTGCGAGCGACAGACCAGAACCACCCTTGACGCCCTTGGAGCCAGTCGCCAAGACAGCCAACCAGATGGACTCTGTGGGAGTTCCCACAAAGCATCTGCCCACTAAGCCACCACAAACACTAGCATTAGCATGACGTGGAGGTCCCTTTTCAGCTGCCACGACGGGTTTAGTCACTTCTGGATCAGGTATTAAGGACATCACTTCCCCTCAGGCCAGAAAGCTGCTGTTCTCGAACCTCCAACAGATAGCCCACAGCGATTTAGCAGCTACTGATGTTGGAACATAGCATATGGCTCTTTTCTCTCTCCTGAGACCGCCACACTTCTATGCTTGTAAGCAGAGAGTCGTGATTTGCTTCATTGTGATGGCTCTCAACACTTGGCTGTACTTGACTGCGTGTTTTTTTCACTCACCATTATATCGCTCAAAGTGCCAGTTGACAAATTCTGCATGGAAATGCTAATGCAGCTGTGCCGGTTGGGGTTAATTGACTTGATTATAGGTTATTCTACACTCAGCGTCATTTATGTTTTGCTTTTTTTTTGTTTTGTGAAGTAGGAAAGGGTTATAGGACTAGTGATACATTTTCAAAAAAAAAATATTTCATGTCAAATGCATATGAATATATAATATACCAATATATGTCAATGTTCTGATTGTTTTTATTAACATATGAACAGTTTTTTTGGTTTTTGTTAGTGAGATATAAACTCAGAATTGTGAGAAACAATGTATGAATTTTGAGGTATAAAATGCGATATATATATTAATGCTTAGATTAATCATTTAATTTTTTCATTCATTCACTCAATCACTCATTCATTATCTCATTCATTTATTAATTCATTCACTCACTCGTTTGTTCGTTCATTCATTTAAATTTAACAATGTTTTAACACCAGCAATGACAAATAAGCAATGAGCAAACCTTTTTTTTTTAATTGCTTATTTTTATTATATTTTTATATAATATATGTTACGATATAATAATGTTATGATCTCTCTTCTAAATTGCAACAAAGTAAGGGAGTCACCACACACCACAGCCAATTATTAAATATATGTATTACTCAGTGTAGGACAGAACAACATAGAATGCAAGTATAAATGGTAATAAGTGTGACAGCAGGTACGTGCAAATGTGTAATATATATATAAAAGACAACAGTCCAACCATTCAGACCACGGAACCTCCAAAAACAACCATCCCGAAGAAGATGGATCGAAAGGCGGCGGTGATCTCCCGTATCCCTCACATCTCGTTAGTTCTTCGATAGCCTCTTGACATGAGACCCAAAATACAGTGCAACCAAAAACAGGTTCCAAAACCCGCACAAGCTCAGGCCTTCCTCTCGCTCCCATCTCTGTCCCAATCTTTTATAGAGTGCCAGGATTACATTCAGGTGTGCAACCACTCCATTCAACCAATCACCTGCAACTCAGAAATAGCCGGTTACTCACTAGAACCGTCACACACCCCCCTTTAAAAGAGATCCGTTCCAAACCGGATCAAAAAACAAAAAAATAAAAACCACCACCATAACAAATTTAGAAATCATACATTTCGATAAACATGATGTTATACAACCTCTGATCCCAGTACAACCATGATTTTACAATTCTCTCCATTTTCCCCCACTGCCCACCTTGCCACCAGCAATCTGGATCCTGAAAGCAAATTAAGGCGACAAAAGAGCAAAGAAAAGCAGAAACAACTGCACAACCACTGTACTTAATTGGTCAGATCAGGAACACGGGACAGCGCATCTGCCACTACATTATCCGATTCTTTAATATATTTAACGATTAAATCGTAGGACTGTAAAAAAAGAATCCAACGCATTAGGCGCTGACTCGGCGACTGCAACGAATGCAAAAATGTTAGAGGATTGTGATCAGAAAACACCTCTACTGGCATTCCTCCCCCCACATACACAAAGAACTGAAGTGTCCAAATTAAAGATAAAGCCTCTTTCTCGATCACCGAATAATTTTTCTGATAAGTGTTAAACTTACGAGAAAAGAAACTTACTGGATAGTCCAAACCATTCTCCCCTGTCTGTAATAGAACAGCTCCAGCCCCAACCTGGCTGGCATCCACCTGCAGTTTAAATGGCATATCCAGCCTAGGGGCAGCTAGAACAGGTGCAGTGGTCAACAATAATTTTACATTTTCAAAAGCTCTCTGACAATTTTCGCTCCATTCAAAATTTCACTGAGTTCTTAAGTCAGTCAGCAGAGAAACCACGGTTGAAAAGTTTGAACAGAAACCCCGGTAATAACCAACCATCCCCAGAAAGCGCATGAGTTCTTTCTTGTTAGACGGAGAAGGAAACTGCTGAATAGCAAGAACTTTGGCCTGAACTGGACGCACTTTACCTTGGCCAACCTCTTTCCCCAAATACCTTACAATACCCTTGGCAAACTCACACTTGGCCAAGTTAACTGTGAGACATGCCTCAGCCAACCGAGTTAAAAGAGCTCGCAGATTAACTAAATGTTGTTCCCAGGTTTCACTAAAAACAATAACATCATCCAAATACACTGCACACCCCTCCAGCCCAATTACCACTCGGTTCATTAATCTCTGGAAGGTGGCAGGTGCATTTCGTAAACCAAAACTCATAACAGGGTACGAGTATAATCCAGACGATGTAATAAATGAGGTTACTTCTCTAGCTCTAGGAGTTAACGGCACTTGCCAATATCCCTTAAGAAGATCTAGCTTGCTCACAAAATGAGCTGTACCCACCTGATCTACACAATCCTCCATTCGAGGAAGTGGAAAAGCATCGAGTTTAGTGATGGCATTTAGCTTGCGATAGTCAGTGCAAAATCTATAAGTTGAATCTGCTTTCCTCACCAACAAGCAAGGTGACGCCCAACTTGAGCACGACGGAACAGCTATTCCGTTCTCAAGCATATATTGAATTTCAGATTCCAATGCTTTCTTCTTACTGACTGGAGCTCTATAAAAACATTGACGTATAGGTTGTGCATCTCCCACATCAACATCATGCTGTATCAGATGAGTACGAGTGGGTATATCTGAGAACAAGCCAAGAAACTCCCATAACAACTGGGTTAGGTCTTTGCTTTGAACCTCTGTCAAATGTGAAAACAGAGCATCTAAATTCTGAAGAGTCTCTGAATTCTTTAATCAAGGAAGCAGAACACAATCCTCAGGAACAACTATGTCCTCATTAAAAAACGTATCTTTTCCTCCCTCAAAAAGTTGATAAGACTCAAAAGAAGCAGTGACAACAGGAGCAACTGATTTCGACGGTTGAACTTCAGAATTTCGAGAACGATAAGGTTTAAGCAAATTGACATGGAAACACTGCTTAGATTTTCGCCTATCTGGAGTTGCAACTTGATAATTTTCGTCAGACAGTTTCCGAAGAACAGTATATGGCCGAGTAAACTTGGCACAAAAAGGAGACCCAGGAGACGGTAACAAAATTAACACCTGATCACCTGGTATAAAGACACGACTCTCAGCATGCTTATCAAAGTGCTTCTTCATCTTCTCTTGCACAACAGTAAGATTTTTCTGTGCACTCAATCTGGCCAAAAACAAACGTCTACGAAAACCATTCACATACTGTACCAAATTTTGCGGAGGATCCTCCTCACCTAGTCCGTCACGCAAAACAGAAAGAGGTCCACGTATGCGATGACCGAAAACTAAATCATTTGGGCTAAATCTATAAATTTGGGCTGTACTTCCCTAGCAGCAAGTAATAGCCAGGGTACACCTTCCTCCCAGTCAATCGCACCCTGACTTTGAGGATGATACACGCTCGACTGATTAGGTTTCACTTTAAGCACCTTCAAAATTTCAGCAAACATTTGAGACGTAAAATTAGTACCGTTGTCACTTTGAATAATTTTAGGTATCCCGAAAATAGATATGAACTGAGTTCACAACTGCTTTGGTGGTAATTTTCCGGATGGCATAGGCTGCTGGATAGCAAGTTGCCTGACACATTACAGTCAACAGATATGCACTCCCTGATTTAGACGGAGGCAGTGGTCCCACACAATCAATTATTAAGTGCTTTCAAGAGACACATTTAAAGCAATCCGACGTGGCACGTTTCCAGAATAAGCATTACAAAGTAGCAGCTTTTTCCTGCGCTCAAAATAAAACTAAAGGGGTGCTTATCCTTGTCAACCGGAAGTTAAATTTAACAATTGAACACCTTGGTAGTGATGAGAAGGGTAGATTTGTTTTTATCCGATGCAAAATATATAATAATAGGTTAGCCTTGGTCTCTATTTATGGTCCCAATGAGACAGACAGTGCATTCCTTTCACAGATTTCCAAAACTCTGCTTGAGCAGATTGATTGTCCTTTAGTGGTGGGTGGGGATTTTAATGCTGTCATAAATCCTGCTTTAGATAAATCTCAATCTGATACAACAGCTAATCCATCCTCTAAATCACTGATAATAAATTTATCACTGAGCTTAACGTAATTGATCTTTGGAGAATTCAGAATACCAAATCTAAGGACTTCACTTTTTTCTCTAATAGACACAAGACTTTCTCTAGGATAGACTACATATTTCTCAGCCCATCTTTAATTTCGTCTGATTCCTCCATCTCCATATTACCAATTTTATTTATCAAAAACTGTGGGAGACGACTAAGTGTGCTATACGAGGTTTCTGTATATCTTTCTCTTCTACTCTTGCCAAAGTGAAAACCCGCCAGTTTACACAATTAGAAAATAAAATCCAATCATTACAAAACCTACAAAATCAAAATTTTATGGAGCAACAGGCTACACAGTTGTCCTCTTTAAAAGAAGAATATGATTTGCTTTCACAATCAAAGGCGGAATTTATTTTACATAGGACTAGGCAAAAATATTATTTTCAATCGGAGAGACCTAGTCATTTATTGGCTCTTAGGTTGAAAGAATGCGAGTCTAAGGCATAGATTAGCGCAATAAAATAATCGGATGAGCAGGTCACCACGAACCCTGTGGCAATTAATGAAATATGTAAAGGTTTCTACACAAATCTATATAAAGCCGAAACAGATTTTGATGAACCAATTTGTAAGCAGTATTTAGATAAATTGGAGAATCTTTGGAGGCCCCATTAAGTTTGGAGGAACTCCATGTCTCTTTAAAAAGCCTTCAAAAGGGCAAATCGCCGGGCCTAGATGGTCTCCCCCCGGAATTATATTTAGAAATTTGGGATTTGGTAGGGACACTTATGCTTAATTCATTTAATTTTTGCAATTGAACATGGGGTATCAAAAAACATCACTGATTTCATTACTTCTTAAAAAAGGGAAAGATCCATTAGATTGTTCCGACTACAGACCAATTTCGCTTATCTCATGTGATCTAAACATTTATGCTAAAGTTTTTGCTTCTCGTATGGAGAAGGTAATTCATAGTCTGATCAAGGAGGACCAAACTGGTTTTGCAGACTCCCACCCAACCCCTTGTGCAGTCTTTTCACTTGATGCAGAAAAAGCCTTTGGCAGGCTAGAGTGGAATTATATGTGGGCAGTTTTGCAATGTTTCGGCTTCGGTGAACACTTCATTTCTATGATTAAGACATTATACCACTCACCTGCAGCATCAGTCATAACTGGTAATGCCCCCCCCCCATTCCCTTTACAGCGGGGAATGAGGCAGGGCTGTCCGCTTTCCCCCTTATTGTTTTGTCTATCTCTTGAACCCTTAGCACTAGCCATCAGGAAGTCTGAAGTATCGATTAAGATTCATGATCATAATCATAGTATTTCGTTATACGCTGATGATATTATTCTATATTTAGACCACTTTTATATTTCAATCTCTAATATAATTAAGGAGTTTGATAATTTTAGTAGCTTATCAGGATATAAAATAAATTGGAGCAAATCTGCTTTAATGCCAATTAACAATATTAAAGTTAATTCTTCTATTCCCTCATTCATCCCTATTAAGAACTCTTTCATCTATCTGGGCGTTACCATATATAAAAACATTCATAAGATTGCCAGGGACAATTTTAATAATATTTTAGTTAAGGTCAAGAATGACATTCAAAGATGGAAGAATCTTAACGTTTCCCTCCAAGGAAGAATCTCCACTGTTAAGATGAATTTGTTACCTCGATTTAATTTTTTTTCTCTATGCTACCGCTTTCTCCCCCTCCAGGTTACTTTAAGGAGATCAACTCCATAATTACAAAATTTGTCTGGAATGATAAGAATTAAACTTACCACATTACAACATCCTAATAGCGCAGGAGGACTGGCTGTACCAAATTTTGAACTGTATTATTGGTCGTTCCAGCTTAAGGCTCTTCATACTTGGGTTGATCCTCAATCTACAGTTTCTTGGAGAGTGATTGAAGCTGACAAGGTTAAACCAAATAGACTCCAAGATATTTTATTTACTGGCACAGGGAAAAAAGGGGATAATTATAAATTTGTTCCGGTTGTGGCCAACTCTATTAAAATCTGGAAAACGGTTGAACGTCGGATAGGAGGACCCTTTCAATTGTGTAATAGTACACCGTTATGGCACAATTTTAATTTTGTATGCGCAAATCGCCCATTTGTCCAACCCTCTTGGTCTTCTTTAGGTGTAAACACATGCGGTGATATATATGATATCCAGGGCCTATGTTCATTTCAGACGTTAAGAACTAAATTCTGTCTACCAGCATCTGCATATTTTGTCTTTCTTCAATTACGTTCCGCTCTCAAAGTGTATGGCGTTCCTTGGTCTTCTCTCGTTTCCTCTCATCCTATGCGGGACTGCATTGCACCATCTGCTGGTCTGCCATCTGCTTCCTTAATATATAACAAGATTCTTGATTGCATTATAAAACCTCTTTCTATTAAAACTATTTGTAATAGGGAATTATCTGACCTTAATTTATCTGTCGACTGGGAGAGGGTGTGGTCTAATCTCAGTTTAACATCTAAAACTCTGGCTCATCGTCTTATTCACTTCAAAGTCATACATAGAGCATACATAACTCCTTACAAAAGATTCAAAATGAAACTACAATCAAATTTCAACTGCCATATATGTAATACTACATCATCAGGTACTTTTCTGCATATGTTTTGGGAATGTCCTATCACTAGCAGTCTATGGATACATGTAAACCTGGTTTTATCATCCTTACTACAAATTGATTGGTCAGTTAACCCAAGTTTGTGTCTTCTTGTGTCTGATGATTCTGGTCTCTGTATAAGTTCGATGCAAAAGAGAATGTTGTTTGCTGGCTTTACAGCTGCGAAGAAGACAATAATAAAGAACTGGTTTACACCGCATATGTGTGGGAAAACATATTGGATCCGTAGCCTCCTGCAAATAGTGTCTTGTGAATGTACAACAGCACGAATCAATGGAGCCAAGCCTTCTACCATTGATGCTTGGCAGTGCTTTCTCTTTGAAATACGGGACTGTATGGAGGAGTGACTTCTGTGGGTTTCTTTTTCTGTTCTTCCCTTTCTCCCTCCTTTTGACTGGACTTTGAGATGTTGAGTATGTGTCTGTTGTTTTATTTTATTAATATATATAATTTTTTTTTTTTATTTTTTTTTTATATATATATATATATATATATATATATATATATGTTGTGTTATGTATGAAAAATAAAAACAAATGTTGATCAAAAAAATTAAGTGCTCAAACGGTTTGCTTGTAACAGCTATGGGACTTAAAGGCACTGGTTTCAACAACTGATTTGACTTCCCAGTTACCTGGCAAGTGTGACACGTTCTGATGAAAAACAAAATATCCTTTTTCAACCGGGGCCAATAAAATTGTCGCAAAATTCGATCATAAGTCTTTTTTACTCCCAAATGTCCAGACACTTCACCATGTGCATGTTGTAGTACTATGTCTCGAAATTGTTTTGGCACCGCCACTTGAATTATACACTCCTCCAGCAAATCCTTTTTACAAGGGACATACTTCCTTAGAAGAACCCCATCTTGGATAAAACATCCACTAACAGCACTTCTTACCTCCTGAAACGGAATAACAGCATCAAACAACTTCTGCAACTCAAGATCCTTCTGTTGCGCATCCACCAACTCCCTATGAGAAATAGGTGAAAGGGTGGACAAACCAGGCACAACATATTTTGACACGTCTTGTTTCTCAAATGACATCGCACGGCTCCTTGCACGAGTCACAACACAGGCTGTAAATACTTCAGGAAAATTTTGATGCAGAGGACTGGAGGGCCAAGATGGCGCTATTGCAAGCAGACATGCTGCGCTTTTAATCCTCAGACATCATCGTGATTTACATGCAATAAGTGAGGAAAGTCCCTTTTTTCTTCTTATTTTGCTAATGACATATTAGGGATTAATATTATTTTTGTTTGAAAATTCGGTCATATGGGCAAACGTAAAGCGAAACATCACTCTGAGACGAGCATGGAGAAAAATGAAAAAATTGCTCCATCCCAACTCTTCGCCTCATATCCCGACGATGCAATGCTGACAGAGTTATCTACTGAGACCGTCGATTCAGAGAAATTATTAGCTACTCCTCTACCTTGTACTCCAGCTAAAAGCCCAGCACCAAAAAAAGGAAAGATTACATCTCCTGATTCTGACATTAATAAGGTTATGGCCGCTATTCAGTCTCTCTCCGCAAAATGTGAAGTTATTTTTGAGAAGGTTACTTCTATGGAGACAACGGTGAGAAACTTGGATCATGCCATGACCTTTATGAATGAAACTGTTGAAAAACTACTTAACGATACCGCCAACCACAACGGGAGAATTGTTGCGTTGGAAAAGAAGACCCTAGATCTGAGAGCGGAAAACAAACAACTCAAACTTCAATTGCTGGAGGCGAATAGCTATCGACGAAGATGGGGACTGAGACTGCAGGGGGTGAAGGAGGAAGATCAACAGGAAAACACTCGGGATCTGGTGATCAATATTCTTGGCAAGATTTCTCCGAAAATTGCTGAAAAGCTACCGGAGGTGGTGGATTCCGTGCATAGAATTGGAAAGAAGAAAGACGGTAACACTGCGAGAGGCATAATCATTCAATTCAGCATGCGTCACTATCGTGATATCGTATGGAGGGATGCAAGAGGCTCGAAATTTCTGGAGGATGCCCATCTCCGTCTAAAAGAAGATTTGTCACCTGATGAAAGAGCGATTCGGGCCAAAGCTTGGCCTTTGGTTCAGAAAGCTAGAGAAGAAGGCAAAAGAGCGTCATTCATAGGTGCTTTTGCTTACATCGAAGGTAAAAAAGTGAATGTTGACATTTCATCATACTGAGTGAAAATGGACATACACTGATAGTTGTTATTTGAAGTTCATTGGACATTTCATAGTCCCTAACAACTCACAATGTGGTTGTTGCAATAATTGCTGGTTGACATCTTGTTGCATGTAAGATCCCGGTGGGTCTATTTGTTTTATTCTAACGAGAAACTTAACCTAATTTGGGAGGTCTTTCTTTTTTTTTTTCCCTTTCTCTTTCTCTCTCTCTCGCTCTTTCTTTTTCATTGTTCGTTCTGTTGGATGACAGTTCTTAATTTTGGGAGATTAGATCTTATTTCTCTTAATGTTAGAGGACTAAGGGATATCGATAAAAGGAAGGCACTTTTTCTTTTAGTTAAACAAAGGGAGGCTCAATTTATTTTGTTTCAAGAAACTCATTCTTGTGAGAATGATATAAAGTTTTGGAAGTCTCAATGGGGAGATTCTGCTTTTTTTTGTCATGGAACAAACCATTCTGCAGGGGTCGCTGTATTCCTAAATAAGTTGAAAGGAGACATAGTGGAAACAATTTATTCTGGTGAAGGGAGATGGATTATAATCATTGTAAATATTGACAATACGAAATGTATCAATTGTAATGTTTACAACGTCTTAAATGCATCTATGTTCAAGAAACTTAGTTTGATACTTATAAATCTAAAAAGTAAACACACAGAGGCTTATTTATTGATAGGAAGAGACGTTAATGAAGCCCCCAATGACTCTATGGATAGACTCCCCCCAAAGAATAGTACATCTAAGATTTTTGAGTTGCTTTGTGATGATTTACAGGTCACTGATGTTTGGCGCTTTTTACACCCTCATCATAAGGAATATACATGGACAAATAATGCTCTTTCTCGTAAATCAAGAATTGATTTTTGGCTCCTATCTATTAATGCAGTCCAATTTGTTTTGGATACTCAGATTATTTATGCACCTTTATCAGATCACAAATTAATTTTAATTTCTTTAATTGGCAATTCAAATAGTTGTAAAAAAATTTGTGGTTACTGGAAATTTAATAAGTTACTTTCAGATGTTAAATTTGTAGATGGTGTTAACAAAATTTCTTCTATTCTGGTCGATGAATCTATGAATCATATCCAAAGATGGGAATTTTTTAAATTTAAAGTTAGGCAATAGGCAATGCGTCGAGGTAAAGAGCTTAAAAGAGTTAATTCCCAAAGATGTCAAGTTCTTCTTAATGAACTTTATAAATTATTGTCCAAGGAAAATCTTAATACTGAAGAGGAAACATATCTATCTAATTTGCGAAATGAAATAGATGATCTTTATCTTGATTTAGCCAAAGGTGCATTCATAAGATCCCGGGCCAAATGGTTAGAAATGGGAGAGAAAAATACCAGCTATTTCTTTTCTTTGGAAAAAAGAAATATAAAAATTAATTCTGTAACGGCTTTAAAAATTGATGATAACATTAACAAAAATCCCTCTGAAATAAATAATTATGTATATTCTTTTTTTTAAATAAATTATATAGTTCAAATTATAATGTAAATTATGTGAATTCCTTTATACAAAAAATCAAACATTACATTCCAATAATTTCAAATGAGTTTAAAACAATTTGCGAAAAGGACCTTACCTTAACTGAACTAACCAAAGCAATGCAGTCTATGAAGAAAGGTAAATCCCCGGGCTCAGACGGCCTAACTATTGAATTGTATGCACATTTTTGGGAAACTATCAAGAGACCACTACTTAGAATGTATAATGAGTGTATTATTAATGAAGAATTAAGTACTTCTATGAAACAAGGGCTCATCACCATAATACCAAAACCAGGTAAAGATCTTCTCTCACTTGACAATTGGAGGCCAATCACATTACTAAATTTAGATTACAAAATTATTTCATTAGTCTTTGCCAAAAGACTAAAAACAGGTTTGTCTGATATAATTAATGAAACACACAGGTTTTATGCCTAAACGACATAAACTGTAATATCAGGCTAATCTTAGATCTCATAGATTATGCACATCATATTAATTCAGATGCAATCATATTGTTTCTAGACTTTTACAAAGCGTTCGATACCATTGAACACAAATTTCTATTTTTGACACTAGAGTTGTTTGGCTTTGGAGAGAAATTTATCAAATTTGTTAAAATGATATATAAGGATATTAATAGCTCGGTTCTTTTACAATTTGATACCTCTACTAGATTTCCTATTAATAGGGGAGTAAGGCAAGGTTGTGGAATCTCTCCTTTCTTGTTTGTGTTAGTTGTAGAATTACTCTCTCTGAGCATTCGCAATAATCCTGATATTAAAGGGGTGTCCATTTTTGACCGTGAGATCAAAATTTCACAACTTGCGGATGATACAACCCTGTTTTTAGAGAATACAAATCAGGTTGGTAAGGCTCTTGAAACAATTAATGCATTCTCAGAGGCTTCTGGTCTAAATTTAAATATTCCTAAATGTGAAATTCTTTGTTTATTTGAATCTCATGACATTTCTATGAATAATATACCCATTAAATTACTGGCCCTCCAGATAAACTCAAACCTCTCTCCCCAACATCTGACACCATTCTCCCTTCCTTTATCAATCTCAACCGCTCCTCCTGCAGCTCATGATCTCGTGTGGACTTCTTAGCCTCTAACTTTTTTTGTTCAAACTCAGTCTTGCGTTGTCTGAACACATTCTCGTTTCTTATTCTTTCAATCTCCAATTCATAACGTTTAGTTTCTTTAATCAACTCTTTATCGTGAAGCTGCTGCATTTGTAAAATCTCTTTATCTTTCTTTGAAAGATAACCCGGAAAAAATATCTAAAGAACCTTTTACATCAATATCACGCTTTCTCTGTGGAGAGGCCACCATAAGGCTATTTTCACATAACCAATTTTTCACAACAGAAAGTAGTTCCTTTTTCCGTATTTTCTTGTCTACATCACCGATTTTAAAATTATCTACAAGTTCCCATAATTGTTGCTTTACAAAAGAATTTAATATCTCCTCTGATGGCTCTTTAATAAATTCTTCAATAGATGACATTCTGTTCTACATAAAATATTACGCTTTTAAGTGCATTAATTTAAAGTGCATTAACAAAACAGGTGAAAATGATTCACTCTCCCCCTTCCAAACTGCCTACTAACCCACTAAACTAACCTATGCCTAGTCTTCATGCAGCTTTCAAGAGTAAAGCGACATTAAACACCAAAATACAGATGGTTAGAAATTGAACGAACAGCTCAATTCGCAACCACGGCGGTGTACTTCACCCAAAAGCCTGCACAAAAAAAAGGCAAAATAACAAATCAACGCCAAGCGTTGCTTATTCCTATCCAGGAGAAAATGAACAATGTCACCTGCAAAAAAGAATGCACTTAACTTTAAAGACTACCTTCGAACTCACGAGACGGTTTAAACACACAATATTTACATGTATCTCCCGTATCCCTCACATCTCGTCAGTTCTTCGATAGCCTCTTGACATGAGACCCAAAATACAGCGCAACCAAAAACAGGTTCCAAAACCCGCACAAGCTCAGGCCTTCCTCTCGCTCCCATCTCTGTCCCAATCTTTTATAGAGTGCCAGGATTACATTCAGGTGTGCAACCACTCCATTCAACCAATCACCTGCAACTCAGAAATAGCCGGTTACTCACTAGAACCATCACAAATAATGTGGAGATACAAAATAGTACATTAATAAATGTCATATAATATGACAGATAAAGGATTGTGTTTCTATATGTTAATTTTAAATGTACATATTAAAGAACAATATCTGAAATATCAAATAAATTACTAGATTATAAAATATTGTCATTTTCTTGATTAATTGAAGTTTCCATGACTGAAAAGTGAAGGCACATGCTTGTTACATTCCTGGTCATATACAGTATTGCACTATTCTGGTTTGTAACAACAACTTTTTGCAATCCAAATGACAATAAAACATTGTTCTCATTGAAAATCCTGTTTTATACAAGTAAAGTGCCAATACCGTTGTAAGTTGACTTTAATGCTCTTTAAACACTCATTCAACACTCAAATTTATTTTCCAACATTTTGAGAAGCGATCTTCATTATGCAGTTGTGCTACACTAGAGCATCACTGGGAATTGTGACAAATGAATAATTCTCTTTGACTGGATGAAAGCCCAGTTTTTACTTTATGTCTTGGCACATTTGTAAGCGAACTGCAATGCCCCCTTAGGACGAGGTCTTTTGCTGTTGAAACTGAGTTACATATACTGTATACTGACAAATTACCTTTGTGACTCCAAGCATCTGGGAATTGTTTGAATACTGATGCAGCGATTCCACCTGCTTCATCTGCACAACAACATATTTTCCTTGCCATAATCGTTTGTCCTCTTTCTTCTCTCTTTCACAGGTGTAATAATGAAAACGAATGGTACCAGATACATGAGAACATTATCCGCAAGTCCAGCACCAAATATACCGCCCCCAGCACTAACTACGGTAAGTGCACTCCCAAAATGGTCGTACACTTGGTTTAAGTGTTATCATCAGATGAGGAACATTTAGCTTCACTGAAACTGAACAGTCCTTCCAAAAAACCTGTCCATTATCCTGCTTTGCTGTTGTAGTCAACATTTCACTTGTTTTTTTTTTAAATAACTATATGTGGTTGCCTGGTTTTCTTTAAATTCTACATAATTCTGCTTCAATAAAGTTATATAAATAATTGTATAAAGTTATATTAATTCAAGTAACCAACTTAGAAATAGACTTTCTCATACTATCATACTATTTAGCAGATTCCTATTGGAATGACTCCATTTTACCCACACAATTTTGGCAAATGTGACAGCGCCTTTACACAATTTGGACTTTGTTTCTCTTAATTCTTAGTTTATCTATTACACAATTCTTTTTATTCCTGTCACAGAATAAAAAAATGTAATTGCGTCTTTTTTCACAATTCTTACTTTTTTCTCGCAATTGTGATCTCACAATTTGGACTTTTCTTATCAGAATTGCGAGTTTATATCCAACAATTCTGCATTTATATATCGCAATTCTGACTCACTATTGCAATTACGAGTTCATATCTCACAATTCTGGATTTATGTCTCGCAACTCTGAATTTATATCGCGCAATTCAGAATTATGAGATATAGTGCAAGGAAAAAAATGTCCAATTACCTTTTTATTTTTTTGATTTTATGTAGAACATCTGGGAAATTATGAATGAGTCATATTAATATTGAAGAAATTAATATTGAAAATATTTTAGACAATTAGAAAATATGTTTTGTTTAATTAAACAAAATTGCATACAATTTTAATACTGGCCATTTATCGATTATTAGCCATAACATGAAAATAATTATCAGCATATCATATTGGCCAGAATTTTAATATTGTCAGTCTTTTCAATCAAAATAATTCTGTTGACTTTTATAGAATGCTAGGATGTTGTCTGTGGTTTTCAGGGTGTTACTATGTGGCTGTCAATGTGTTTTTAGCCTGTTGCTATGTGGTTGCTAGTTTGTTGCTACTGTAGGTGGTGCTATAGGTGGTTGGTTACTGGCCTGCAGCATTAAAGTGTGGTCACGTTAGTTAAATTTCGGACAAAAGTTGCTGACAAAAAGTGTAGCGATTGACAATAGTCACTTTCAAACCAAGCAGCGTTATGTTAAACGTGGGAATTGATGAAAGAGTCCAAAGTAATATTGAAAATCTAGATCACATCCCTGAAAACCCTTAAAATGAGCTGCATCAACAAGAAAAGTCTAGTTCTAGTGGATAATGAATATGGTAGAGGTGTGTCTTGAGGTATCTCTCAGTAGTAATTTGTATGTTAGCTGTTCTAATTGAGAGTTTATTCCACCATCGAGGGGAAGGCCTAGACATATTTCTTGACCTGGATGTACAGAAACCCTTCTCACGGGGAACTGACGGGAGCCAGGCAATCAGAATGACTGATTGCGGCAGGCGGGCCGGTGTGTGAAGGATTGAAGGTAGCGTGAAGCTAGGTGATTAGCGGCATTGTAGACCCAAAACAATGTCTTGATTGAATTAAATTGTAGCTATTACTGGCAGCTGACATAGAGACCTGAACAAAATCGTAACAGAGATGCAATCTCTCTGGTACGTTCTTCGAAACAAAGGCCCATTTTACTAAATAAATACTAACATAATCACAAGGATAATTACAGTAGTTGTCAAGATGAAGTTGTCTCACATTTCCCCGAACTCTTCTTCTTGTGCAGGTCTAATCATCTCACTGCAGCTGTTGAGGGGCGATATGGAGCAGGTGCGCAGGGAAAACCCCGTGATATTCAACCGCAGCGTGGCCATCACGCGCAAACTGGGCTTCCCTGATGTGATCATGCCAGGTAAGTCTCATGAAGGTCACGGCTGAACTTAAAGATTTGTTCAGGACTGAATGAAACCAAGAGATATGCCAAGATTTTACAGTATCTCACAAAAGTGAGTACACCCCTCACATTTCAGCAAAAAATTTTGTATATCTTCTCAAGGGACAATACCACACAAATGAAACTTGGATATATTTTAGAGTAGTCAATGTGCAGCTTGTATAGAAGTACAAATGTACTGTCCTCTAAATATAATTCAACATATAGCCATTATTGTCCAAATAACTGGCAACAAAAATGAGTACACCCTAAGTGAACAAGTGTCAAAACTGTGTCCAAAGTGTCAATATTTGTAGGGGCACCATTGCTATCTAGCACTGCCTTAATCCTCCTGGGCATGGAATTCACCAGAACAGCACAGTTTGTTGCTGGCATCCTCTTCCACTCATCCACAAGGACATCACGGAGCTGCTGGATGTTAGACACATGGTGCTTCTCCACCTTCTGCTTGAGGATGCCCCACATGTGCTCAATAGGGTTCAGGTCTGGAGACATACTTGGCCACTCCATCACCTTCAGCTTCATCAGCAAGGCAGTGTCATCTTGGAGGTGTGTTTGGGGTGGTTATTATGCTGGGAAACTGCTGTTCAGCACAGTTTCTGAAGGGAGGGCATCATCTTCTGCTTTAGAATGTCACAGTACATGTTGAAATCCATGTTTCCCTCAATGAACCGCAGCCCCAGACCATGATACTACCACCACCATACTTGACTGTAGGCAAGGCACAATTTTCTCGGTACTCCTCACCAGGGCATTGCTACACATGCTGGACACCATCTGAGCCAAACAAGTTTACCTTAGACTCATCAGACCACAGGACATGGTTCCAGTAATTCATGCTCTTGGGCAGGTTGTCTTTAGCAAACTGTTTGCAGGTTTTTTTGTGAGCCAGCTTCAGAAGAGTCTTCCTTCTGGGACGACGGCCATGCAAACCGACTTGTTGCAGTGTGTGGCGTATGGTCTGAGCACTGACAAGCTGACCTTTCACTTCTGCAACCTCTAAAGCAATGCTGACAGCACTCATGCATCTGTTTTTTGAAGCCAGCTTCTGCACCTGACGCACAGCACAAGGACTCAACTTCTTTGATCGACCCTTGCGAGGCCTGTTCCGAGTGAAACCCGTCTTGGAAAACCTCTGTATGACCCTGGCCACTGTACTGTAACTCAGTTCCAGGCTGTTACCGAACTTCTTATAGCCTAGGCCATCTTTGTGGAGAGCAACAATTCTAATTCAAGAGTTCTTTGCCATGAGGTGCCATGGTGAACATCCAGTGGTCAGTATGAGAGAATTGTACTCAAAGCACCAAATTTTAACTGCTCTAAAACAAGATACACAAATTTGTATGGTCCTGTCAAGCAGACAAACACATGAACATGATGAATAGGACATGTGGCTTTGCATGGTTAAACGATGTGTAGCTGTTATCACTTAGGGTGTACTCGCTTTTGTTGCCAACTTTTTTGACAATAATGGCTGTATGTTGAGTTATTTTCAGAGGACAGTAAATCTTTGATGCTATACAAGTTGCAAATTGAATACTCTAAAATATATCCAAGTTTAATATCTATAGTATTGTCCCTTGAAAAAATATACTAAAATGATTGCCGAAATGTGAGGGGTGTACTCACTTTCGTGAGATACTGTATATTCATGGTCTGAAAGTAGACAGTTGCAGTAACTTAAAATTAAGAAATGTACAATGTTGTAAGAGTTATTCACAGTGCACAATATGGTGGTACCATATCGATTATTGGCTGATATTAGAGTTTTTAAATATGTTAGCTGATATTGGCTATTTAGTTATGCATGCTCATTTTCCTTATTTTTGCATTTAGATTAATTTTATGTTCATTTAAATTTAATCTTTAAACATACTAATAATTGAATAACTTTGTTAAATGTAATCTGTAACAAATCTCAATATGAATATCAATTTTTCATACTGTAGATGTTGCGATGCCTAAATTGACCTGTATCATTTAAAAAAAAAAAATCTTAGACAAAAACAATAAATTCTTTTAATATTAACAATATAGTAATAGCTATTCATACGCAATGCACAATATGTGAGGTACCATATCGGTTATCGGCCGATATTAGAAATTTGTAGATTATATTGGCCGATGTTAGCTGCTTAGTACTCCATGCTCATTTCCTTTATTTTTACATCTAGATCATATTTGACCTCACTTATAGTGACTAATTAATAAGTTAGTTAAAATATGAATAATTTAATAACTTAATTATAATGTGTAATCCTTCACAAATCTCAAAATTTATATTTTCCGTATTGTAGATTATAATGTCATTTTTAAAGAATATATATATATATTTTTTTTTAGATAAAACAGTGTAAACATTTAATATTGACATTGTAGGAGTAGTTATTCATACCCAAGGCACACTATGTTGGTACCATATCGGATATCGGCCATTATTAGAATTTTTTAATACACTGGCTGATATTGGCTGTTTAATTATGAATGGTCACTGTTTAATTGTGAATGATCATTTAGTGGTCACTTGAAGTTAATCTTTAACTAAACAACAATAGTACAGTAATTTAACAATAGTAATAATTTAATAATTTTGTTAAATGTAATCTTTAGCAAATCTCAAAATTAGTGTCTATTTTTTATACTGTACAATGTTGTGATGCCTAAATTCACTTGTAGCATATAAATCAGTTAATTTAGTATTTTGTTGTTTTTACATTTCTATTTTACTTAGACAAAATAGTGTCACATTTTAATACTGGCCTTTTATCGGTTATCGGGCATAACATAAAAATAATTATCGGCTTAACATATTGGCCAGATATTTTAATATTGTCACTCTTTTCAAGTGAAATAATAAAGTGTGACTCAGTTTTCACACTATGCTAGAGTGTTGTGGGTGGTTTCCAGGGTGTTACTAGGCTGATGCTAACGTGTTTTTTAGCCTGTTGCTAGGTTGTTGCTACTGTAGATGGTTTCTGAGGTGATATAGGTGGTTGTAAATTCCAGATCACATCCAATTGACGGACAATAATAAATGTTAGCATACCTTTACCCAAACTTCTGTTGCTTTTTCATTGTATCAAAGGAATCACTAAGAACCTTTTGTTTCCTTAAAGGATTTTCTCACTACCTAGCAACCTAATAAAACCACCCTTCCATCACGCTATCTGCAATGCTTTTCAAGTGGAGGTCAAAGCGTAAGCCCTGAAGCGAGTCTTGTGAAAGGACCTTTAGCACAATTAATAATCGTACGTAACAGCACATAATCGTACGTAACAGAGCCTGGGGGCTTCTCAAAGTTGCTCTCTTAATAAAATCATGTCACTGCATGTTCCTTCAAAATTTTAAGTAACTCGATGGACCGCTGGCTCTTGAGTCTATTCCCCAGTAGTCTTCAGTGTCAAAACCATGTAGCCATGTACAATATCTCTTCTCTTCATCCATAAACTCGCACATCAGTCTAGTAGTCCCAGATGTTCTTCAGTGGTAGGTGGATTGATAGGTCCTCCATCTGAGGATACCTCTCATTTGCCTCTTAGTTAACGCTTCCTTGTTCTTTTGAAGGGCTCAATGATTGGTTAATCATCCACAGATCGATCTACCTGAGGTAGTTCGATTATAATCACAGACAAAGCTGCGCTCTTTAAATTCAGTGCTTTGAAATGCCAATAAGTCGATAGGCCTCTGAGAGCTATGGTTCCTTGGGTTTCTGAGGTACGTATTTTTCTGAAAGAGGCTTAGATGTTATTGAACCACAGTGTCTGGGAAAAACCCTTGTAATCTTATTTCAGATTGCCGCATTGACTTTATTCCCTGAAAAAGATCAAACTGGCCAGGTTTCTAAAGCATAGTCCCAGCGTTGGGATCCATTGTGTTAAAAAACAATATCTGTCTGTCAAAAGATATTAAGTCTTGGCACCAGCGATTAGATGGAATATTGAACTGTTAGCATTATGAAATGTTAATGACACTTGAAGTGCCACAAGCTTTGACAATTATTCATTCTCATGACATTTTCAATAAGTCCGAGATGAGTTTGTTTAACAAAACCTCTCCGGAATTATTTGTACATTCCTTTTCTGGTGTCAGTGTCATGACGGGTTGATATTGCATCATCCATTTCAGCCTGTTCAGTTTCTTTTTCATGCCTTTTTTCAATAGCCTTGGCTCTGGAAGTATTTTTCACACTCACTGCATTGGGATTTCAGAAAGTTCTAAGCCATGAACCAAACTAACCATGACTTTTGTTTAAAGCAATATAGTTTTAGTAATTTTGGCACTCATTTATTTCAGTTAGTTTTCAGTTCATTTTAAAATGTTCTTTTTTTAATAAGTTTTAATCTAATATTTTTACTTTATTTAATCTGTTATTTCAAAATATTTTTAATAGTTTTAGTTTGAGAAAAAGTAAAATTTTTTCAGTTTTTAAAGTTTTTTTTTGTTTCATTTTATTTTATTTCAGCTTTAAAACTATTTTTAATATTTTAACAATAACAATATTGTAAGTGATGTAATATAATCTAAGTGTAATATATCCAGATGTATTCTAAAAAAAAACATCAAAAGTTAATTTTCAAAAAGTACATTTTATTTTATTTAATAACTATTTCTAATAATTTTAGTTTCAGTTAATAGCAACAACACTGTAAGTGATATTTGAAGGTTATCTTAGTTTAAAAATGTCCAGATTGATTCTTGGATATTCTGGGTCCTGTGATTCTGTGTTTTGTCGTCCTCTTAATATGCATAACAAAACATAATGTGAGCAGCACATGCACATACATAAACCGTAGAATCTTCTTCCATTTCTTTATATGCTAGCTACTGCTGTTTTAGGCTGTTTTTCCTCTTTCCAGCTGGGAATGCACCAGGATTGTTTCTTTTTGGAATGAATTTGTGCCTGAATAGAGAGCTTTATATGGATTTTATTCAGCGAAATAGCTCTGAAGCAGTGGAGAGAAGGGTCTAACGCTGTAGCCGTTACCCATTACAGAAAGTGTCTAAACAGGAATGCAATCCAGCACTCACAGGGAGCCAGCCAGCTGCTGCCAGATAGCATTTTTTATCAGGATGTGGAACTGTAGGATACTGTCAGCCAAACAGACAAGCACACAAAGCTTTATTTCAGCTTTTACTAAATAAAGTTTTGTCTATTCCATCCACAATTTCTAAAAGCAGTTGTGATCGTATTTGCTTTCTTTTCTAGATTGTCTTCTTGGTCGATTCACTAACAGTAGCATGTGTTGTGGGACGTTGAAAGTTAGCTTACTTTCTTTTCGATCTGATATTAAGTAGCATCAAGGCCAGTATTGTCAATATTGATTCTAGTAATGATACTGGTATTATTTATTCAGAATATGTTTAGTAATTATAAGCATTTTAACATTGTATTTTAATCATTAGATCATTATTAAACTTGAAAAACTTTTGTTTTCTAATTACTCCAGATAATGTTCAAAGATTGAAAATAAATTGTTTCTAACCTAACTATTTGTTAATACAGTTATTATAACTTTAAAGCTAATTGAGTACAACATTAGTATTGAAAGTAAAGATACTTAAAGATCAATCTACCCATCAGTACTTTACAATTTCATCTAAAGTATCCTACCAAAAAAAGCTTGCCAATTTTGTCAAATTTCACAAGCATTTACATTTTAAAAAATGCATTTGTCAAAATGATTTTTTATACACTTAATGTGTAGCAGTTTTATTTTCGCATCATTGAGATACTATTATAGTTTTTATTAATATTTCAATAATTAATATTTTTATATTTTAAATTTAAATTTTAGCTAAAGTTTTCATAATTGCATTGTGTTTTTGTCATTTTAAGTAACTTTTTTGGGGAAGTCGTGGCCTAATGGTTAGAGAGTCGGACTCGTAATCCAAAGGTTGTGGGTTCGAGTCCCCGGCCGGCAGGGATTGTAGGTGGGGGGGGTGAATGTCCAGTGCTCTCTCCACCCTCAATACCACGACTGAGGTGCCCTTGAGCAAGGCACCGAACCCCCAACTGCTCCCCGGGCGCCGCAGCATAAATGGCTGCCCACTGCTCCGGGTGTGTGTTCACGGTGTGTGTGTGTGTGTGTTCACTGCTGTGTGTGTGCACTTTGGATGGTTTAAATGCAGAGCACGAATTCCGAGTATGGGTCACTTCACTTCACTTTTTTTAATGGTTTTAAATTTTCAGTTTCAGTTTTTGTTAACTATAATAACCCTGTGTAATAATTCTGTGCAGTAGAATAAACAAGCAACAATAATTAAAAATAATAAAAAATTTAAAATATGGAAAGTTTAAATTTTTAAATCTAAATGTAGACCTTAGAAAGGTAACAGAAAACATAAACTCAAAACTGAGCAAATTTATTTTTATATATATTCACTTTTGTTAGGGTACTTTTAGAAGAGCAGATGTTTGTTATATTCTGTACTATTTTGTAATATTATTTTGTACGTATAATGGAGATTCATAATGTTTGCAAAGAACAAAAAGTCAATTTTGTTCCTTGTTACTCAAAATGTATGAGTCATTCTCAAACTTCTCATCAAACTATTTCATTATGCACATTACATACAAAATAAAGCAAAAGCATTATTGCGTAAGGTGGTTTATATCTTTCTCCCCAGTATATCCACCCCCAGTAAATACATTCAATAGATATCTGGTGGCATAAGAGCAAATTTAAGCTTTTCTTAAAGGTGTATGCCGAAATATACATCTCTGCACTCATAACTGTCTGCAGGGTGGGTGTCAGCTGGAGGAATGGTTTCTAGTGGCGCTGTGAAGAGTCACACATTCTCTTTTATTGCATCAGCTGTAATTGGAAGAAATCAAATTAAACCCACAACTTCTTTCACTAACAGCTATAACTTTGTTAGAGCTAAGCACAATTCCAGAGAGAGTCTGTGTTTATTTTGAGTATTATGATTCAGATGCTTGCTGCGCAGCTCAGAGAATGTGGGCTGCTGGGTCATGGATTGAATGAGGTTGATAATGAAAGAGTCGACTGTAAACCAAGGTTACATGTGGAATCACAGTGTAAAAGACAGGTTGAACTCAAGTTTGATGAGATTTCTTACAGCCCGTGGGTACAGTTTCACTTCAACAGTTTAGCTGGATAAACGATTTGACCTTTATGTAGCAATAGCTTTTATTACAGTCTGTAAACTGTGTACTGGGTCCATCCAAGATTATATTTTCTCTTAAGCTTGAACAAAAAACCACTTAGATATAGAAACATGCTAACAAATCTATTTACAGTTCTTGTATCTATCCAGCTTTTATGGGTTAGTCATAGTAGACTGATGTATGCTGGTTCTGAGTTTGTATCTTTAGTCAGGGTCCAAACTAACACTCTCCAAGTGACAAATGCCATTGAAATTTGGCATTGCAAATAAGTAAAACAGTTTTCCAGAAACTGTATTAATGACTGCAACATTATTTGAATATAAATGAGTTGTAGAAATGGAAATCATAATCTAAAAAAGTCATGTAAATGTGGTATGTACAACTCAAAGCACTTATTTACACTTACAGTGCACTTAAACGATTACACTTGCTGAAGAAAATGTGTGTGACTGTTTCTTTCAAATTTATTTAAAATTAGTTTTGTGTATAGGATGTCTGAGCTGATGTTTGAACATAATGTTTTTTTATAATAGGTTTGAAAAAAAGTAAGTTCTTTAGTAAGAAAAAAAGAGATGATATACTGTATAGAGAAAGAGAGAGAGAAATGGGGGAAAAACTATTTAACTCTGCAAATGTTTCTTAAAAAATTGCCATCAGATTTTTATCTAGAATGTCTGAACTTTTTTTCAAATCCACGTGTGTTGAGTTTTTCTTGTAATAATTCTAAAATTAAAATATAAGTATATTTATATATATATATATATATATATATATATAAGTAAATATAATAAAATGACAACATATTTGTAACAAGTGAAGTTTTACCAAGCATGCAAATAAATAAATAGATGTTATCAAAAAACACTTTTGTGTAAAAGTGATGTTTACAATCCAAACATAAAAACTTGCTAAAGAAAAAAAAAAGTATAAAAAAAAGAATAATGGTATTCTAAAAAATCTTTGTGCAGCTGTTTTTTTAAAATATGTCATCATATTTTGGTCTAGGATATCTGAACTTTTATAAACTCCATGTGGTTATACATGAGTGTTGAGTTTTTCTTGCAATAATTCTCCAAAACGAAAATATAAGTAACAAAATGACAACACATTTGTAACAAGTGCAGTTTTAACAAGCAAGCAAATAAACAATTAATAAATGTTACCAAAAGGTGATATTCTGAAAAAGTGTGTAAAAGTTGTTTACAATCCAGACATAAAAACTTGCTGAAAAAAAAGTCTTTGTGCGAGCCTTTTGTGTGTTTATTTAAAATTTGTCATCACATTTTTGTCTAGGACATCTAAACTTTTTAAACTCTGTGTGGTGATGCATAAATTATGTTTTCTTCAAATTAACCATCCAAAGTGAAAATATAAGCAAAAATACCACAACATCTTTTTGACAGATGCAATTTCACAAAGCTAAAAAAAGAGGGGAAAAAAGTTACAGAATAATGGTATTCTAAGAAAAAACAATCTTTGTGCAGCTGTTTCTTTTAAAATTTCACATCAGATTTTGGTCTAGAATGTCTGAACTTTTATAAACGCCATGTGGCTATACATGAATGTTGAGTTTTTCTTGCAATAATTGTCCAAAACGAAAATGTAAGTAACGAAATTACAACATTTGTAACAAGCACAGTTTTACCAAACCAAAACGTATAAGACTAATATTAACAAACAATGTGTGTTTGTGTGTGTATTTTAATTTTTTTCTATCTTCAGGCGACATACGCAATGACCTCTACCTCACGCTGGAGAGAGGAGACTTTGAGAGAGGAGGCAAGAGCGTTCAGAAGAACATTGAGGTCACCATGTATGTGCTCTATGCTGACGGCGAGATCCTCAAAGTACGTCAAACTGCTTTAATAAAGGAAAAGTTTGCCTAACTTTTGCCATCATTTACTCACCCTCATGTTGTTCCAATGTTGTATAAAGGGATACATTTTAAGCTATTGTGTTGCATGATTTTTGAAGTAAAAATCACACAGAATCCAAAGAAGCAAAAACTACGAGTTAATAAGTTAATATACAAGGGAGTATATATTTTGGATAAACTATCCCTTTGAAAAACATATCAGTGATCTGTAGCTCATATGGTGAATCATTTAGTCAAGACAAAATTGAAGTCAGTGTGGAAGAGTAAATGAGTTTGGGATTTTCTGATGTATTTTACCCATCATAAATGTCGATGCCGCAAACTTTGATGCACACTATAAAGGCACATAAAAGCAAATGGTTTCCATTTCTTCTATCTTTTATCAGGAGTGCATTAGTCTGGGCTTGGGAGAACACAACATCAGCGAGTATCGCTCTTTTGTCCTCTACCACAACAACAGTCCGCGCTGGAGTGAGGTCATCAAACTGCCCATCCCCATAGACCGCTTCCGCGGGTCCCATCTGCGCTTTGAATTCAGACACTGCTCAAGTAAGGACTTTGTACAATGCCGGTATAATTTTGCTCACATTTTACTGAATTGATTTTTCGCATGCCATTTTGATCTGAAGGCTTACGCTTAAATGATTGAAATAAATCTAATAATATAAAGATAAATTGTACCTACATGTGAATTTCTTTATTTTGTGAGCATAAAAAAAATTGAAATGGACGAGATACAGTTTTATTACTCATTATTCAACTGGTTGGGTTATATGATGCATGCACTACTAGACATATTAAAAAGTTTTTTGACTTGTTTCATGATGTGATATGATTTGTATTAACATTTTAATTTATTTTAATTACTGGCACTTAAAACTCGACAAGCACTTTGGACAATATTCAAATATTCAAACTTTTTTTTTTTTTACAGCAAAGGACAAAGGAGAAAAGAAGCTTTTTGGCTTTGCTTTCACTCCGCTTATGAGAGAAGACGGCACCACACTGTCAGATGAGAGCCATGAGCTTTACATCTACAAGGTGAGGCAGACTTAAAGTTATGTGAAACACATCATAAATTAAAAAAAAAAAAAGTGCAAGTGTCAAGATGTGTGGAAGACTTGATATTTGACAGATTTCCCATGCACTTATATATTTAAGAAAAATATGTTACGTTTATATATTAAATATATTTATATATGTTATAATATTATATGAATATAAATATATATATATACATATATGCAAAAATATGTAAATATTTTAAAAATATATGCTGTATGTGTGTGTATTTATATATACATAATAAATATATACAATACACACATATATTATGTAAACAATTTTTTTTTATTTTGGATGTGATTAATCCTGATTAATTTGACAGCAATAATATATATATATATATATATATATATATATATATATATATACACACACACACATATATATATGTCAATGTAATTCAGTAGTGTTTCTGTGATTTTAATTAGGGTTTTTAAGTCTATATAGATTTATTAATTTTTATTTCAGTTTTATTTTTTAGTTATTTTGGTACGTTAAGTGAAACTAAAGCTAAATTAAATGTTACCTTGGCAACTTGCCGAAATAAGGTTTTTATACTTTGTATTGTTTAATTTTGTTTCATTTACTTTATTTCAAGTTGAATTTATTTATCTATCAGTTTTAGGGAATGATAATAACCCTGTTCAACTTGTAAATCTCTCTTCTGTACGTGGATCAGTGTGATGAAAACACCACCTTCAGTAACCACGCACTCTACCTGGGTCTGCCCTGCTGTAAAGACGACTTCAACGGCTGCCCCAACATCCCGTCCAGCCTCATATTCCAGCGCAGCACTAAGGAAACCCTCTGGATATCCACTCAGCTCTCTTCCACCAAACTAACACAGAATGGTAATTTACACTAAGGTCATTGCACACTGAGTCCGAAATTTTCGTCCAAAATTTTTGCATGTTAAAAAATGAATACGACCTCACATTGTGCCAATCACATTTACACACTGCCTCCGAAACTTTCGTCCATCATAAAAAAATTTGGATCAGGTTCGATTTTCTGCATTTTCGCATCCGTAGCAAGCATTTTGATAGGAAAGGATGACGAATACGAAAAAACCTAAACGCATATGAAAATTTCAGACTCAGTGTGCAAGGACTTTTACTAACAATTTTCCTTCATTCATCAGTTGTTGTGTATATTTCTTAGAGTGTAATAACACTTTTTTGTTGTGTTTGTGTTGTGAAGTCGATCTACTAGCATTGTTGAAGTGGAAAGCCCATCCAGACCGTGTAATGGACATTTTGGGGCGATTACGGCACGTCTGTGGGGAAGAAATAGTCAAAGTGAGTGCTCTGTCTTGTTTTTTTATCTTTAAAAAATGACAGATTTTGTCTGCTTAATGTAATTTACATCCATTTTCTGTTTTTCTTCTTCAGTTTCTTCAAGATATCCTCGACACGCTGTTCTCCATTCTGGATGACAACACAGACAAATATGGACCCCTGGTGTTTCAGTCACTGGTTAGAAACTTTAACAAATGGCATGTCTAGGACTGCGCCATAGCTTACCTAACGTTAATAATTCACTGCTGTAATAACGTGTCCGGTTTCCATTCATCAAAATACTCACACCCACATGTACTGCGTGTTTGTGTGTGTTAAATGTGCACGATTCATCTCTTTCATGAGTGCCCATGCTGTGTGTGTGTCTGTTTTGAAAAATGGAAGATTTCAGCTGGCGTGGATCCAGGCATTATTAGGCGTTCACAGCTACTTGTTAGTGGTGTCTCCAGAGAGCCTTTAGCTTCTTGTACTCCTGTAAAGAGAGTCAAGATGTTCTAGCCTCTCTTGGCCTTAATACATCTGTCATGTTTCTGTGTGGAGAATAGGGAACCTACACGGATGCACTTCTACTTGCATGGATATTCATTTTGCAAAAAAACTTGCTGCGTTGCGGTCTCATTTTAATTTAGTTTAAAGGAACAGTTCACACAAAAAATGAAAATTTGCTGAAAATTTACTCCATACTAAATGAGTTTGTTGAAAATTTTAGCATTACATCACTTGTTCACCAGTGGATACTCTGCAGTGAATGGGTGCCGTCAAAATGAGAGTCCAAACAGCTGATAAAAGCATCACAATAATCCATAAGCAATCCAGTACATCAGTTTATGTTTTGTGAACTGAAAAGCTGTTAGACATTGGTAAGAAATTCCTCAAGACATTTTCTAGTCTTCTATCAAAAAAATAACAACAAGAAACTAATTCCATCAGAATCAGGAGAGAAACATGTACATATCAAGCCCAATTTACAAGCAAATGTGTCCAAAACAGTTCTATACGATTTTATTTGGTGGATTTTAATGTGAGAGGACAACAATAAATCTTCTTTACTGGAGGAAGTGTTAGTATGGATTACTGACTTGTTTGTTTTTTTTGGCAAGAAGCGATGTTTTAAAGTTAGAACGGCTTAATAATATATTTGTTTCTTACAAACACACATCTTTTGGCTTCACAAGACATTAAATGATGGACTGGAGTGGTGTGGATCACTTGTGGATTATTGTGATGTTTTAATCAGCTGTTTGAACTCTCATTCTGACAGCACCCATTCACTGCAGAGGATCCAAATTTCTCCAAATCTGTTCCTGTGAAGAAACAAACTCATCTACATCTACATCTTCTTTATTTATTTTATTTTTAAATACTATTCTTTGCCCTTGGTTTACTAAAAAATCACAAGTTTTTTTTATTTTTATTAATTACTATATATATATATATATATATATATATATATATATATATATATATATATATATATATATATATATATACACACACTAAAATAACACTGATGCATACTGATATTTTCAACATCAGTCAGAAATTTGGACCTGACCTGCTTTCCATCTCTGTCTAGGTGTTCATCATCAATCTGCTACGGGACAGTAAGTTTTATCACTTCCGGCCTGTGATGGACACGTACATCCAAAAGCATTTTGCTGGAGCACTGGCTTATAAGTAAATCCATCTATTTTCACAGGATATTTTTGTTAAGGTTTTCAATCTGAATATGGTATAACTAGATGTTTCATTTCAAATTCAGAGAGTTGATTCGCTGTCTGAAGTGGTATATGGACCGATCAGCAGAAGTTGTTCGACAGGATCACATCCAGGAAGCCATGAGGGTGAGATCTCCTTGATTTTTACCAAGTATGCTGTATAACCACGCAAACAGAGCTCAAGAGAAAAAAAAAAAAAATCACATAAAATCATATGCTGGCCACTATAAAATAAACAGTGATACAGCTTTAATAGGAACTAGAATAAATAATGCATTTACATAAGAAGTTTCAGTGCAGCCCTCAAAGGACGTTTACAGATATCTAGCTGAAGCAGATGTTTTCAAGATTTCCTATTCACTCACTGTATGGTTTTTGTTGAGATGTATTGCCATTGCTGGTTTGATTGGTGATTCATTTTGGTGCTGACAGTACCCTCATATTAAAATGTCAAGCACTGTAAAAGTACAGAGAAATTATAATTCAGTTATATTGTGGGTGCTGTTTCAAACTTTTCAAAAGAATCTTGCCGAACACATACTTGAGTGAAAATAAGAAAAGTTTCCACTTTTAATTGTACTCAAGTATTTAGAAGTAAAACCGTTTATCTTAGCTTTTGAAATTGGCTGATGAAAGCCAGCGGAGACTTTGATGCACAAACTGTGCAAAGCCATCCATTTAATCATTATAATATTTAGAACTCTTTGCTTTGAATTAAAAAAAAACAACTGCTCAGTACAAATTAAATTTAAAAATGTGTTATTTATTCATTTATCAAGTAAAAAAGTTTTTTTTTTTTTTTTTTTAAATGGAAATGTGATGAATTTAGTTTAATTAGCAATCAAGTTAAGTACAAATTGTCCATAGTGAATATTAAAATGTCAAACTTTCTTAATTTGTCTTCGAGGTACAAGCACAGGGATTGTCTGTATTGATTGTACTTGGAGTGTTTTAAAGACATTTTATAGCATAAATGTTGAAAAGCTTGGATACTCGCAGATATTGTCAGGCTACACGTGTCAACTGTAAATCTACCTCCAGGCTCTAGAGTACCTGTTTAAGTTCATCATCCAGTCACGGATCCTCTACTCCCGGGCCACCTGTGGGATGGAGGAGGACCAATTTCGGGCTAGCATCCAGGAGCTTTTCCAATCCATTCGTTTCGTGCTCAGTCTGGACAGCCGCAGCTCTGAGACACTCATTTTCACCCAGGTCAGATTTAAACTCTAGAACTGTTCACATTTCATGTTTATGAAAATTTACATTTGTGAGGAGATACTACCTAAAGGGACCATGTTATATGAGAAGAATTGTGTCAACAATAAAAAGCCTAAAATTGCTAGGAGTGGATGAGGGCTTTGTTATTGTGCACTTTTGCATGAATGATTTTATTCATTTATACCCGCTGGTTTAATTTGGGGAATTAAGCGAAGAGAACAAAAGATCACGGTGGTCGAATGTGTTTAAAAATTAAAGGTTCAGTTGTAACGAGTTGCTGATCTCCAAATCCATGGTTGTTGACCCAAGATTAAAGCTGTTTCCTTGAGGCCCAGGTTTATTTAGTGTTCCATGAGATTAATGCGTCTGTCTCTCTCTACCCTAAAGAAGTTGTACGTCTAAGCTGTTTAGACAGCCCCATCTCAAGAAAAATCCTGTGAAAGTTGCGATTAGACAAAACATGGTTTAAGTAAAGATATCTATCTGCTCTAACATTTCTATGAGAAATGTTCTGAAGGTGTCAAATTTGAAGAAAACAAGATGACGAACTTCAAGATACTGAAGCCACTAAATATGTTCTTGAGAGACTGTAGCATCATTTGTCACTAGATCTTTGCATTGTCTGAAGATGGTACTTGCTGCTATGATGCTAGGTTGTTAGGAATGTATGTGGTTTCTGAGGTTTTCCGAGTTGTTTAAACCCATTGCTTTGGGTTGTAATGGGTTACCCATTGCTAACCCATTGCAAGGATGTTTTGGATTGTTGGTAACAGCTTTTCTAGTTGGCAAACTAGCTCTTCTCTCCCCCAAGTTACTATGATCCCTAGATATGGTTTATTGTTCACCAGGTAATGGTTCCCCTCAGTAAGGCATATAAAGTATCACTCAGTTCCTCAGCACAAACAATGTGGGACAGTTTATATGTAAAGGGTTGGGGTTTGTAGAATGATATATTTCATTACTTTCGTTTAGTTATAGGTAGTGTTTGTACAGGAAAAATAAAGACTTAGCATAATTTAACCTTAGTAAGGCAAACGTTTAGCGACAAAATTAACCCACACTGAGATTTATAGATGGTAAAAGTATACAAATATACACCAAAGGAAGCAAGCCTTTTTACTAAATAAATCTACACAAGTTGAGCTTAATGTCATATCTAATGGTGTGTTGAGATATTTAATATGAAACTAAACGTAGCCTTATTTGGTTATTTGTCTTTTTTCTTATTTAACCATAAACATGATATTATTGTAACTGTCATGTCTTGTGCACTTTTCCGTGAACATCCGCACATAAATCATAACTGGGACTAATTAAATTCAATAATAACGGCAATCGTAGGCCTATTTAAATGCTCACATTTGAATATGTTATTTTTTTTATTTATGAAGAATTATAAGCGTGTGTATGATGTGATTTAGCCTATGCATATTCATTTGCAGTGATCACTAGGGCAAGTTTTGTATTGTTTACAGAAGTGTGCGTTCTCATCTTTTTTTTCTGTTAATTATCATGTTGCATGTCTGTTTTTTTTTTCAAAGCACCAACTTGCCTAATGTTGGTTTGATTGCTTGTGTTACATGAGAAAATTAATAAGTTTGCCTACCTGATGTTGTAGATTAATGCGGGTCTGGTTCGGGTCGCGACTCTCGGTCTTTATGTCAAACGGTTCTGGTCTGGTAGGCTACAGAAATAAATGAGTGCTGCTGTCGGATAACAGGTCGAGTGTTCTGTTAAGTACTGCTGGTGCACGTTTACCAAACAGGCCCCGTGCAGGACTCTGCTTTAAACTGCTTTGCGTCTCTCCGGCAGAGATGCGCCATTTGCAGGTATTTCCCTAAACCGCCACACAGCTCATATATAGTTTTTCAAATATTTTGACATTTTTATTTTTGTTTTTCATTTTACGAAATTGTTTTTTCATCAATCGTTTTTGTCTTAGTTTTAGTTTTCGTTTACGAAAATAACCTTGGTTTGCACACCTTCACAAAGCTTTTCGTCCACATGGCTTTTTCTGTCACTACCATATTTTATCATACAGTATATGCCTCCACCAAAGCGTCATTTAATCCTGAAACCACCAGGAACCTTGAAAAAAAAAAAAAAAACTGGTAGCAATACTTTGATTAATCAATGTTTGGACACAGTACGGACCATCCTACCTACAATTCTTGAACAAATAGTTTGATGAAGATTTAGTTTTCTTTGGTTTTTGTTGACTTAATATTTTCCTGAATTGTCCCATATTGTACCTTTGTGGACTTTTCCCATCCCTGCCCCTTATCTTGACCAAATCCTGCCCAACCTCACTGTGCCCCCTAGGGTCCCCAGCCAACTACAGGACAAGCCACCACCAACCAGGGCAACTGCTTGCAGCCGTTAAGCTGCAATGCCCTACGGCCCTCTCCGCTGTCTGTAAGTAGATGCAGCTTGTTGAATTGCCCCACAGTAATGGAACGGAGAGTTCTTCACAACCCAACCCAATGCCAAAGCCCAAAACATCTACCATCACATACAAACACTCAGTGCCTTTCCAGAACACCAGACCTCAACAATGAACCACCAACCCAAACAAACTGACCAACACCAACAATTGCTCCGCAATGCTTCCCGTGCATCTTCCGCTGGGTTCTTTGATGTGTTTCTTGGTTTTGATTACTGTGTTTGACACCAAATCTTCTCCTGCACAAAGTCGAGTCCTTCCAAATACCCCCATTTTTCACCTCTTGAGTGGCGTTGAACCAGGGACCTGAGATCACCTTCGAGATCACCGCCTGCAATAGATCGTACCATTGGATTGTTGAGCAAAGTGGGGAAGAGAAGTCCTAAGAAGCAAGAGATGTAATGGACTTTGGAATTAAGGAATAGCCAAGGCCAAGGTTTTTGACTATGACCGTGACTATATAGAGGTCTTCAACCCTTCTCCCAGAGACGCACTGACCTGCAAAGTTTAGTACCAACATACTCCAACCCACCTGCCTGTAACTCAAGTTTAGGTTGGTTTAGTTTGATTAGTGTTTGAGATAAACTCTGTCGCACAGTGGGTCTCCATCTTGTTTCGCACCTTCTTAAAAATCTGAATTGACTGAATCTCTAATCTATCAAGTAACAATGAGCTGATGAAGCCTCAATGTTACTTCATCTCTTGCTGTGTAGGCAATGTCCATCCCATCTTTGCTCAACAGGCCCATCACATCTTGTCTTGTTTTATCTGAAGGGGAACATAAATAAAGACCAAATTGCAAATGGAAACCTTTCTCTGGTCTCTTCCAATCTTTTCAGGCTGCCCTCCTCAACTCGTTCCCAGCAATTTTTGACGAGCTCCTCCAGATGTTCACAGTACAGGAAGTGGCAGAGTTTGTGCGGGGAACTCTGGGTAGCATGCCTAGTACGGTCCACATCGGTCAGTCCATGGATGTGGTCAAGCTGCAGTCCATTGCTCGGACAGTGGATAGCAGGCTTTTCTCCTTCCCAGGTATTTCTTTAAGAAATCTTCACTCTCTAATGTGCAAAATTGTACCTTTTAGAGGTACAACAGCTTGTCACGGGGGCAGTACTCTCAAAGTACTCTCATTTACCCCTAGTAGTACCTTAAGGGTACATATTATTACTCTAAGGTACTAATATGCACCTTTTATGCTTCGATACGGTACAAAGTTGTCCCTTTTAGGGGTACTGCTCCAGTGACAAGCTGTTGTACCTCTAAAAGGTACAATTTTGATGACAGTGTAAATGCCTGACATCTTAATTTAATAAACTCCCTCTGTCTGTTTACACAGAATCAAGGAGAATTCTCCTTCCTGTTGTTCTCCATCACATTCATCTGCATCTGCGCCAACAGAAGGAGCTTCTGATCTGCTCGGGAATCCTGAGCAGCATTTTCTCCATTATTAAGAGCAGCTCATTGGTACACTTCGGTCAATGTGCATGTCATCAAAACTCTGAACATCTCATTGATGACTTTAGTTAAAGAGACAATGTTCCTTGTTTCCTATCTGCAGGAGAGCTCTGTGCAGGAGGAGGTAGAGATGATGGTGGAGAGTTTGTTGGATGTGTTGTTGCAGACGCTGTTGGCCATCATGAGTAAATCTCAGTCTCAGGAGGCGGTAAGAGGGCAGCGCTGTCCACAGTGCACGGCTGAGATCACTGTTAGTAACTAACAAGTCTGATATTCTACGTATTTCCTTCCTTCCCTCCATCCCTCTTCTCCTCCACCTGCTTGGCAGCATCCCTACTGAGATCTTTTCTTCATCTTCTGTTTCTTTCCCAGCATATTTCTCTTCTTTTTTCTGCCTACAAAGTGTAGCTGTCAGGTTCGGAAAGTAAAATCACATTATTAGAGAGATTATTTTTTTAATGATAATAGATCTACCTCAAACTCCAACATTAATCATGCCAAATTAATGTGATAAACTGTCAAAACATATATATATATATTTGAATATATGACAATTACTGTAACGTAAATGCAAAAGGAATCACTGTTGCGCTCTCTCTCTCGTTCACGTTCATGTCTGTTTTTATGTCTCTCACATTCACTTACTCAGACTCACACATAATACAATGTCTTCATGCAGGTGAATTTCACGAAAACTACACATAAAATGCATATTTCAAGGACAAAAGAAAATTAAACCTCTGTTTAGGACCATTACTTTCTTCGTAATTTCCTTTATGTTAAATATAAATGCAAAATGTCTTAATTCTGTTCATTTCTGCATTAAAATATGACCCTAATCTTTCTTGACAGGTTTCGTGAGACTCACCCATGCTTGTTTGTCTTATGTCTCTTACGTTTAGTCTGTTGTAACACCTGCTTAGAAGGCTAAGATAAACAGTAAACTACTAGACAACAAACATGCTCTGATCTGCACTCTGATGTATGGGTTTGCATCCTTTGATATACTTTTACTTGCTTTTAATGTTTAATTTGTGATGTATTCATCATAGATAAGCTTATAAACAGAACCCAGCATAACTAATATCATTTCTCTGTGTATATGTAGTTAAAAGAAAGAATCGTCAGACAAGAGAATCCACTAAGAATAAACTGTGCCCTTTGATAGCATCACATATTTGCAAACATTGTCTGAGTGGGTCTTTAAAATTCAGAAAAATGTGTATAAATATATGCTGCATCTGGATTCATGCCCGGTTAAAATCATTTGATCACTATTTGATGGACTACTGCTGCCATGATCACTAAAATATTTTTAATATTCTGATACTAATGTTGGGTAAAATGCTTTGACATTTGTGAGTCTGTCACATTCTACAAAGAGTGTAATTTACATGGAATTTACGGTTATGGCTGCCCAAAGACAAATGACAATGACCTAATTTAAATACGCATATTGTGCCTCCTTTAATTGGATTGTGGGTGGTTGGTGAATCATCAAAAGTTTTGCGCTGAAATACCACAATCCAGTCTTGCATAGCCAGACTTTTGACTAACAACATGAAGTCTAGTCCACATCGGAGTTTATTCTGGCCAAGAACTGCCCAATTGGACAGAAAGAAATTGCCTGACCAACAAGTTAAAAAAAAGTTGTCTAAAGCCAGCTAGTCAGATTAGAATTGGTGATTTCAGCCAGCGTTTTCATTTTTTGTACGTAATATGCATCAGACTGTAGGCGGTCTGTGGAGTGCTGTCTGAGGCTGAGACTAAGTGCCACAACTGTTAAGTGAATTCATCCCACAGTGTCTTCACGTCTCTCATTCATCCTGCTCCCCCGCTCCCTTTGGATACATTTAATTGGCAGTTTGATTGCCAAATGAACAGATTG
Source organism: Barbus barbus (assembly GCF_936440315.1). Taxonomy (NCBI): domain Eukaryota; kingdom Metazoa; phylum Chordata; class Actinopteri; order Cypriniformes; family Cyprinidae; genus Barbus; species Barbus barbus. The sequence continues at coordinate 25,381,169 of NC_136737.1, read as the reverse complement.
ATTGGCTCACAAGGACTTGCCCACTTTCTGATTGGCAGGGGGAGTATGTGTCCTGCTTGTTGTCCCTCCTGCGTCAAATGTCGGACATTCATTTTCAACACTTACTGGACAACTTCCAAAGCAAAGAGGAGCTAAAGGTGAACCGTCTCAAAAATTTCAGAAATCAAGCATTTGAATAATTTATATTATTGCTTAAATGTGAAGTTTTTAAGTGCAAAATGTGAAAATACTTTCTTCTAACTCAGCTTATACAATCCTATCTCTTGCAGGAGTTCTTGCTGAAGATTTTCTGTGTGTTCAGAAACCTGATGAAGCTCAGTATATTCCCGCGTGACTGGAACGTCATGCGACTGCTGACCAGCAAGTGAGACCTTCCTTCCAGAGTAGTTTTGGAATTTTTTATTTTTTTGGGTTCAAAACATTGATTTACTTTGAATAAAACATATATAATGTATTTGGGATAATATAATATATCTCTCTTGAAATATTATGTTTTTACTATTTGTACAATGTCTTTCAGACAAAAACAGTAAATTCATGCTTTAAACATGAATGTCATTGCATTTGATGATATTTTTACAGAGCTTATATTCAGCTTTCAAGGGGAAAAAAACGTTTTTATAATAGATTTTATAAAGTTTGGGGATGAAATTGATCAAAAGTTACAGAAAGAATCCTGAAAAAGTATCATGATTTTTAACTTAAAAACTTATGAAAAGTAGTCTATATTTATACTGTTCAAAAATAATTGTTTGTTTCTTGTTTCTTTTTTTTTTTTTTTTTAATTATCCCTTTTCTTTCTTGCAGTATAATTGTGAGCACAACTCAGTATCTGTCGCCTGCTCTCCATAAAAGCTTTACGGATGCTGACTTTGATTTTAAGGTGTGTGATTGTGATGAACATCAACCACACATTGCATCACAGACTCCCTGGCACTGAAACACACATTAAACATAAATGTAATTTTTAAACCCACACACACCTCTTTATTCTGAATATGATATTCCACATGTACACAAACGTGCTTGATGTGGGCCTTTACAGTGTCCTGCTGTTGGGCACACTTGGCTCTCTCTAATCCACTCTAATGAAGCTCTCCTCCCTGATCAAGACAGATGGTGCCACTAACCAGGGAGACTGGCTCTGAAAAGTTCAAACCTACTGAATTATTAATGAAGGTTATCTTTGAGAGAAAAACATGGCCCTGCCTACCAGAGTGAGCTTTCACTGGATATCCCCTGAAAAAAAAAAATGCAGACCATTGTGGAACAACTTAAATCCAAAATCCAATCTGAACAGGTTAAGGTGGTTAATATACACTGGTAGATCAGTTTGACCGATAAAGCCATATCATAAGTAATATCAACTGACATCCTTAAGGTGTCGTCACATTAGTGGAATTTTGGCGAAATTTCACAGACAAAAAAGGTCCATTGCCTGTAATCAGTAGTTTAAATGTATGAAGCACAGCTCACAAAGAAGACACTTTGAAAGCAAGCAGATTTCTGTCGGCCAATGCAGCAAAGTTACATAACCAATTCAACTCGTTGCAAAATCTGCATCCAGTCTTTCGCAAAGTTCGAGATTCTGTGGATTTCTATTGAAATGACTGGATTTCGTCAATAATAAAATGTGCATAGCAGCATTAAAAGTGAGCGCACCATTAGGGACAGTTTTACTAAACAGGGCAAATTAGCACGAGAGCGCGATTCCAAAACAGCGCCGATGGGCATGGAAATTTCTGCAGGTGATTTACTAACAACGCGTGAATTAAAGAACGCAGACGCAACTTCTCATTTACATATCGACCAACGCAATATACCAAGTGCAGCGCAAATTAGTGTAGTCGCAAATAAAGAATAAAGAAATTAAGAAGCCACAGTATTGAACATATTGAAAAGAAAGGCCAAAAAATTAAGGGTTGTAAGAAGTTTCGATAGACCTTGTATTGTGTGACTCCTAGTTGGGGGTTCCAAGTTGTCTTTTATTTCCTAAAGAAAATTCAAAATAACATGGCTTGGCAAATGATATGTCCAGATAATGTTTTCTTCTTGCATTCCAAATCAATTAATACGTGTAGAAAAAATCATCCCCCTTCTACCACATGCTCTCTGTTCTCTGCAGTGCCTACTCCTAGCAACAACAACTGCAGCCATTTCAAGCGCAAAATAGTTTAAGGTATGCTTCTTTGGGCATTAAACAATGGCGCAAATACCAGTAATTTGACGAGCGCAAATGTTAGTAAATCGCATTGCGTGATTCATTTGAATACTCTCCTCCCATAAATTTTACATCTGAAAGGAAAACTCCTACAAATGCATATTCAATAAGATGTTCTCGCCTTTTCAATCCTAATTCATCACTGCGCGTCTTTAGTTAATCATGACAGTACTATTTTAACGCCAAAAGACGGTTTGCGCTGGCGCAAGCTATTAGTAAAACTGGCCCTTAGTGTCCAAACAAGAGTTCGGAATATGAATTGATATGGAAAATAATTGATGGGTGTGGCTTCCTATCTGGAAGAGGGGACTAAGACACGCCCACCCAAGAATCAGTAGGTATGTTCAACTTAAAGTGGCGCCAAAGTCTTTTTAAGGCGAGTCATTTCACTTGGCAGCCATCTTTGAAATGCCTCTCGGGCAGCTATTTCAGTCATGCAAGAAGGCGAAAATATTCCACCATATTGCGCGTTGCACTTTCTCACATTCATAAGTAATAGGAATGCACCACCTTTGTATATCTAAAGTCTTTGGCAGCGCTGCTTCAAGTCTACAAATATATACACAACCTAATCAGTTGTGTATATCCATGTCTATCAGTGTGGGCTTTCACTGGATATACCCTGGAAAAAAAAGACAGCATAAACCCATGTAGAGCATCTTAAATTCAGAATCCAATCTGAACTGGTTATTGTACTTTATCATCATAGGTAGATCAGTTTAGTTTGACCAGTGAAGCCATGCTAAAATGTAAAATTTAAAGTCAGAACTCTAATGAATATTGAAATTGACATCCTTAAAGAGATAGTTCATCCACAAATGTAAATTACTTGTTAATTACTATTTTACTAAAATTATTTACAAAATTACAAAATTTACTAATTAATAAAGGCCTTCTGAAGTGAAGCAATGCATTTGTTTAAGAAAGATATCCATATTTGAAACGCTATAAACCCTAATCTCTAGTTTCCGCTAAATATCGTACACGCGTTCACGAGTGACATAAGGGGCTTTCGCACTGCGTAGTTCTAGGAACTAGCCAGCAGGGTGGTTCCTAGAGAACCAATTTCTCCCTCTGGCCATTTTCCTGGTTGCATTCGCCCCGGCAGCAGGAACTTTGAAGCGGCCAACAGCGAAGTCTTTATGCGCGGCATTTTACAAACATCAGCAACCGGTGAATGGAGGATGCCATGATCAGAGCTGTTTTGTTGTGTGTTATGGGTTTTGTGATAATGTAGATGGAATGTAAATGCACAATTTACATGACCGAAAGAGCAAAAAGGTGGACTAAGAGACAAAATCTCCTATGACAACTTGCAGTGTTACATATCGAGGCTGAGAAAAGAACACAACACTGCAGACAACAGGTAAATGCCGTTATCGCTGTTATCCATGTTCATGGAGTACATGGATTTTAAAAATGTCAGGTAGCCGGTGTTTTGTGTGCGCATGGCCAATCAGCGTACACGTACATTGCTGGTAGTCCCTATAGAACTGTTTTAGACCCTAATTCAATTCAATTCAATTTGAATTGAATTGAATTGAATTGAATTAGGGTCTAAAACAGTTCTATAGGGACTACCAGTAATGTACGTGTACGCTGATTGGCCATGCGCACACAAAACATTTGAATTGAATTTAATTGAAAAGTTTTAGACCCTACTCTGAAGTAGGAGCTAATTTAGTTCCTCCAAACGGAGTTCCTAGAACTAAAACCGTTCCTAGTTGCTGCGGTGCGAACACGCCAAAAAGCGGGTACTTCCAGTTCTAGGAACGATGAAAATGTTCCTCTGGTGTGAAAGCTCCTATTGTGAACTGTCCCTTTAAGGTCAAATTCAAATTCAAATTTGATTTGTCACATACATATACATACATAGTACGACATGTAGTGAAATGTATTGTACGACTGTCCAACAAATTGTCCAACAAAATTAAGAAAAACCTCAAGTTTACAAAAATACAAATAGAAAAAGTACAGTAAACATATATATAGAAATAAACTAGCAATAAAATAAAATAACAAATAGATATGAGAATAAAAATAGATATGAAGAATAAAAATAGAATATGATTCTATATAGATTCTATAAAAAGTAAAGTGTATGTCAGTGATAAAGTGTCCGTGTGCTGTGCAGTGCAGTAAAGTGTATAAGTGAGTAAAAGGAATACTAAAGACAAAAGACAAATAGTATGTAAATCCCACTCATTTATCCTTACGTAACCTTCTACAAATTAGTGCAGATTGTAATTGAAAAATGTGCAAAGTGGAAGTGTGGGGTGATGTGATTAGAGTGGAGAGAGGTTAAGACTCCGAATGGCCTGCGGGAAGAAGCTCCTCCTCATTCTCTCTGTGTTCGCCTTCATGGAGCGGAAGCGCCTCCCTGAACGCAGCAGAGAAAAGAGTCCATTGTTGGGATGGCTGAGGTCCTTCACTATCTTCCTGGCCCTGGTCAGGCACCGCTTGCTGTAGATCTCCTGCAGGTCAGGGAGCTCGGTGTGGATGGTACGTTCCGCTGAACGCACCACCCTCTGGAGGGCTCGTCTGTCCTGCATAGTGCAGTTCCCGAACCAGGAAGTGATGCTGCCCGTCAGGACGCTCTCGATGGTGCAGGTGTAAAAAGTCTTAAGCACCCGAGAGGGAAGTCTAAAGTCCCTTAAGCGTCTCAGATGGTACAGACGCTGCCTGGCCTTCTTCACCAGGGTGCTGGTATGACAGGACCAAGTCAAGTCCTGTGTGATGTGAACACCCAGGTATCTGAACCTGTCCACTCTCTCCACTGGAGTCCCGCTGATCGTGGTCGGCAGGTATGACCGCTCCTGCTTCGTACTGAAGTCCACTATCAGCTCCTTAGTTTTGCTGATGTTCAGGTGTAGACTATTCACCTGGCACCAACTCTCCAGGTTCTTAATCTCCTGTATGTAGGCTGTCTCGTCGTTGTCTGAGATCAGGCCCAACACAACAGTGTCATCAGCAAACTTGATGATGGTGGTGGAGTTGGAAGTGGCCACACAGTTATAAGTGTACAGTGAGTACAGCAGGGGGCTCAGAACACAACCTTGAGGGGCTCCAGTACTTAGGGTGATGGAGGATGAGGTGTGTTTACCCATCCGTATGGCTTGCTGTCTGTCCTTCAGGAAGCTGGAGATCCATTGGCACAAGTATGTGCTGAGACCAAGGACCTCCAACTTGGAGGTGAGTGTGGAGGGAATTATGGTGTTAAACGCTGAACTGTAGTCCACAAACAGCATTTTTATAATTCCCTTTTCTGCAGTCCAGGTGACTTGTTGTGGTGTGGAGGAGGTGTGAGATGGCATCCTCCGTAGAGCGGTTATGCCTGTATGCAAACTGTAGTGGATCCAGTGTGTCTGGTAGTTATGCAATGATGAAGTCTCTGACCAGTCTCTCAAAGCACTTCATCACCACTGATGTGAGGGCTACAGGGCGATAGTCGTTTAGGCAGATGGGCTGGGGTTTCTTGGGGACAGGAACAATGGTGGACTGCTTAAAGCATGAGGGGACTATGGACTGTTCCAGGGAGAGGTTGAAGATCTCAGTGAACACCGGTGCTAGCTGGTCAGCGCAGGCCTTCAGAACCCGACCTGTGATGCCATCTGGTCCTGCTGCCTTCCTGATGTTCACTCTCCTGAATGCCCTCCTCACGTCATGCTCCGTGATGGTGAACACGTTGTCCTCACCGGCTTCCTCAGCATGCATGCAGTTAGCACTGCTAGCGCCGCTAGCGTGATTAGCTGCAGCCTCGAAGCGAGCATAAAAAGTGTTCAGCTCTTCAGCCAGAGAAGCGTCCGCATTCCCCGATCTGGAGGGTGGTGTTTTATAGTCTGTGATGGTTCTAAGTCCCTGCCACAGGCTCCTAGAGCCGCCATGTTGGAATTGCGACTCTAGTTTCCTCCCGTAGCGCTGCTTCGCCTCCTTCACCGCTCTGCGCGCGCTGTAAGATGCAGCCTTGTAGTCATCCATGTTCCCGGTGATGAGCCCTGTGTTGTAGGCAGCGGAGCGGGATCTCAGGGCGTCGCGGATGGTTTTATCCACCCACGGCTTCTGGTTGTGAAACGTCCTGATGATGGTTTTCTGCACCGTATCATCCATTAGTTTCTCTATAAATCCCACAACCGCTTCCGTAAACAAGCTGACGTCATCAGAGCTGCGCCGGAACATGTCCCAGTCTGCGTCATCTAGCACGTCCTGGTGTGATCACATTCGTGAAATTTCATGGGCATACTGGATTTCGTCTACAAAAATGTTTAGAGCGACAGTAAAAGCGATCTTTCCTTTAGTGTTCAAAAAATTGTTCAGAATAGTTTGATATGGGAAATTATTAGGAGGTGTGGCTTCCTTTCTGGAGGAGGAGGGGCTTGAGCTAAGACACGTCCACCAAAATAATCAGCAATTTGTGTATATCCATAGTAATGCTATTGGCAACATGAATTATTTAGTTCTCCATTAGAAGCACAGCAGCATCACTAAACGTTTGTGTTTGTTTTCCGTCAGGTGTGGAATTCGTACTTCAGTCTGGCAGTGTTGTTTATCAACCAGCCCAGTCTACAGCTGGAGACTCTGACAGCAGCCAAGCGGAAGAAGGTCTTTGACAAGTAAGACTTGATCCTGCTCATTCACACATCGTAATGCCTAAAGGCACTACAAAGAAATCAACCTGTCATTGTTTCTAAATACACGCAGATTGTAATGTTTTTCCTCCACAGGCTTTCATTGTAAATGCATTGCATTACTTACCAAAGGACAAAAATCCAAATTACTTTCACAAATGTCATGTCAGAAATGCTGTCAGCAGAGCTTAAGTTGTATTTAACCCATATACTCCTTTAAATATGAAACAAACAATAATTTGGGAATTGTAGTGAGGGCTAATCCATGTTAAATCCATCCAGAGTACATGCAACATCTCTTTGGATTCCGTATTTTCTGGCCAGCTCGCCCTCCTTTTGCTGTTATCCATGAGATCTGCGTCTCATGATTAATAGATACCTGTTCCTTCAGTTTTTGGTCAAATAATAGAACACAAAAAAACGCAAGACTTCCGCATGGCATACAAGATAGATGATCACCCTGTGAATTTGTTGGGAGGGCCGATTCATCTCTCTGCTTTACGTCTGTGATCTTCAGCCCAGCATGTGGCTCTTCTGTTTTTCTGAGTTTAGTATGTTTAATGCATGCTGTTTGTTTGTCATTTTAGATTCCTGGATGGATTTAGAGGAGTTTTTGTGTGTGTTTTTGTTGTCTTTGCAGGTATGGTGATATAAGGGTCATGATGGCTTATGAGCTGTTTAGCATGTGGCAGAATTTGGGTGAGTGTTTTGATTCGCTCTCTGTCTTTTGACTCTGTTTCATGACTTCGTTTCTCTTTTCCTGCATTTCTCTGCACACGCACAGACAGAAACATAAACGCAAATATTCACTTCCTCCAGAAAAGCAGTACTGACCTCTAGAGGTGGAAAAAGGTAGTGCACTGCATAAATTACCTCGTAACTAACCACCCACCATAAGGTGTTGCTGCAACTTTGGGCATTTTTATTTCACAGGGGTTTTCATTATTAATATTATTAAAAGATAACAGATTTCAGATTCTTTCTATTATATAAAGCTTACTCTCTTTGTTACATAAACATAGACTTTCAATAAAGATCCGGCTTAAAAAAGAAAATAAATGAATAATCACAGTTTGCTTGGTTTGGCTGCAGGTGAGAATAAGATCCACTTCATACCAGGAATGATTGGCCCATTTTTGGGTGTGACGCTTGTACCGCAAAATGAAGTCCGAAATATAATGATCCCCATCTTCCACGATATGATGGACTGGGAACAGAGAAAGAACGGCAACTTCAAACAGGTCCATTATACCTGCTTCTGCTTTTCTGTCTTTTCTTGGCTATTTTTTCTGTTTCTCTTAACCTGAGTTATGTTCCAGGGAAATAAAAGAATACGATTATGATTTATTTTCATTCTAAATGTAACCAGTAATGAAAAATAGTATTTTTCATTACTGGTTTTCAAATGAAAAGTTTATTTCATTTATGATGTCCCTTGCGATGGACAAAATTAAAAAAAAAAAATTAATAAATTAATGATTTAATTATATAATTCGGAATTAATAAATAAACAAATATTGTTGTATATTCAGGCTGTTCTCAAGAAATAATATAATTTTGAAGTAAAAAAAAATAACTATTTAGTATATAATATATATATATATATATATATATATATATATATATAGCCTATATATATATATATATATATATATATATATATATATATATATATATATATATATATAAAGCATTATTATTATTATTACATTCAATGATAACCAGAATGTGTGTGTGTGTGTGTATATACATACTGGGTTTCATTTCAGACCGCTTGCATTTATGGATGTGAAACTTGTAATATGGACTTGTGTCCATGCAATTTTTCCCATAGTAAAAAAAAAGAAAAAAATTATGACATTTGTCTTTTTTATTGCAGAATAACAACACTTGCATGAACATTTACAGTGTACTCACTATTACAATATTAACAGCAACTGAAATAAAATAAATTATACAGGGAATAAACCGAAATAAGTGAAACTATTTTTAAGTAGGCTATATTTTGTGTGGAGACGTAAACGTTATCATACAAATCTGAACGCAAATATAACATTGCTGCAGGTTAGCCTCCAACCATCTAAAGCAAAAATGTAGAATAACGTTCGCAAAAGAACCCGACTATAAGTACATTAACATTATTAGTCTTAACTCTTAGCGTACGTCTTTAGATTTCAAGTTGTTCCCGCATTTCCCCGAGAAGTCTCCAGTGTAAAGGTATAACGGAAGTACCAAACTTTTTAATAGTTTATATTGTAACACAAAATCTCTATTTTGACTGAACACTGTTCTTTTTTTTTTTTCTTTTTTTTTTTTTAAATATCACAGGTCCCAAACAACACAGTATAAATTAAATAAAAAAGCAGTACAACTGTTTCCGACATTGATTAAAAATCAGCATATTAGAATAATTTCTAAAGGATCATGTGACTCTGAAAATACTGCTTTGCTTCACAGGAATTAATTACATTTTAAAGTATATTAAAATAGAAAACATTCATTTTAAATTGCAATAATATTTCACAATATTATTTTGTGAAATAATATACAGTATTTTTTATCAAATAGATACATCCTTGATGAGCATAAGAAACTTATTGATCCAAACTTTTGACCTGCAGTGTATTGTTCAGTAAAAATGTTTTCTCAGGTAACCTAAAATGTACATCATTTAGTTACATCAAGGGTCAAATCAAATATAAATAGCACATTAAAGTTAAAAGTTACACACTTTTTTGTGTGTGCGCTGTACAGGTCTGGTATAAAGAATGCTTTTGCTCAGGTGCCCGAAATGTCCGCCCAATAGAGAAACGTTTTGCTCAGCAAGAAAAAAATTAGAGGGAACATAGCTCCCCCGGGTCCTTAAATTTGATACAACTAAACTGAAGAGTTTTTGAGGCCTTAGACAGTTTTAAATACGTTAAATGGTATAAGAAATTATTTTTCAAATTGCCTTAAATAGATTTTTAAGAATTCTGCAGATAAAACTCTTTCCTTGATATTCGTTGATATTTGTGTATTGAAAATGTTTTTGATTGACATTTATGGTCTTTATTTTATCTGGGCTAGTTAAATTAATTTTCGGGCTACCAAAATCTGAAGAGTACCTGGGCTACCAGGGATTTTGAAATTTTGCGAGCCCTGATATATATATATATAGTATTATTATTATTATCATCATTTTTGGGGGGGGGGATCTCAAAAACTAATAATACTACTTGGCAATTTGGGTGGCACCAAATAACAAAAATAGCATAATTTCCCAAAACATATAAGTAGCACCAATAATGAAATATTACTCGTTTCATTATAAGCACCTAATTCAGTTCATGTTATGCAGGTGGAGGCAGAATTGATAGACAAACTGGACAGTCTGGTGTCTGAAGGCAAAGGAGATGAGAATTACAGAGAACTCTTCAGTTTGCTGTAAGTGCACAAACACACACACACATACACACTCTCTCTACCTTCTCCACTGACACACACAGCTACACATCCAGCTGTTTAAGTGCTGTTGTTATAACCTGAGTGTCTCTGATTTGCCTTGTGCTGCGGGATTATTAGAACTCAACTGTTTGGGCCGTACCCAAGGTAAGAGGATACTAACCCTGTTCAACCTATCAGATGCCACTCAAATGGATCTTCCATCACAAGCCCCTCTTTTACCTTCAACCTATTAAATAACCTTAAATAATTCTGTATATATGTGTGCCTTTTATGTCTAGTCTGCTGGAGAAGATTGAGCAGGAGACCTGGAGGGAGACGGGCGTCTCTTTTGTCACGTCTGTCACACGCCTCATGGAACGACTGCTGGACTACAGGTGAAACTCTCGCGGATAAGTGTTATTTATTTATTTATTGAATTAGCTTTTATTTTATTATTAATGACTCAGTTATCTCAGAATTACGAGATAATTTTTCATGAAAAAATTTGTTCTCTGTTTTTCTGAATTAATGACTTAATTATCTCAGAATTACGAGATAATTAAGTCATTAATTCAGAAAAACAGAGCAAAAACTTTTTTTAATGAAAAATGATCTCGTAATTCTGAGATAATTAAGTCATTAATTCAGAAAAACAGAGCAAAAACTTTTTTTTTCATTAAAAATTATCTCGTAATTCTGAGATAATTAACTCGTTAATTCAGAAAAACAGCGCAAAAACTTTTTTTTAATGAAAAATGATCTCGTAATTCTGAGATAATTAACTCGTTAATTCAGAAAAACAGCGCAAAAACTTTTTTTTAATTAAAAATTATCTCGTAATTCTGAGATAATTAAGTCGTTAATTCAGAAAAACAGAGCAAAAACTTTTTTTAATGAAAAATGATCTCGTAATTCTGAGATAATTAACTCGTTAATTCAGAAAAACAGAGTAGCTTTTTTTTCCTCAAGTGAATGCAATACGCTTCCGTATATATGTATGTTTTATTTTAATTACCACAAACAATTAATAGTAGTTTAGTTTTAGCATTTGTTAACGATTAACTTTCTGTCCACATTGCAGATTATTCTGGCCTGTATTTACTCGCTTAAACAGGAAGTGGCTATTTGACTGGCGTGTAAAATGTTAACCAAAACTCATTATTGTTGTAGAGTATTTAACAGTCAATAAACTGTATGTAATCTAAGAACAAATCAAGTCAAAATTATTTTGTAAACTGCATAAAAACCTGACAAATTCCAGTCTAATTTAGAATTTTGAGAAGTTCTCATATTTGTGTGCAAACACATCATATGGCCCATAGATGGTCAGTGGGTGTGGCATCAGAGGGCATGTCTAATGAGACTTCCTGTTTCTTGTGTCGGCAGAGATTGCATGAAAGGCGATGAGACAGAAAACAAGAAGATCGGCTGCACTGTTAACCTGCTGGTGAGTCATATCCTTCATTCAATTCTCTGTCAACTTAATATATGCAATATGGCATTTTTGCAATCAAACAAAAGTAACCTGATGATCATTTGATCTCTTTTTTTAGAATTTCTACAAGTCGGAGATTAATAAAGAGGAGATGTACATCCGATACATTCACAAGCTGTGCGACATGCACCTGCAGGCCGAAAACTACACAGGTGAGACATTTCTCAGAGTTACTTCACATAGACACGCTACATAAGGTCTATAAAGTACACATTTTAGCACTATTTGCCAGAATTGCTAAACAGGGCAAATTAGCATTAGAGCGGAATTCCATAAAAGTGCCGATGGGAGAAGAAAATTCTGTGTGTGATTTACTAACAATGCGCACATTAAAGCTACAATCCGTAAGTTTTGCCTCTTTGTCGCCATCTCTGTTTGAAAACCTGGAATTGCAGCTTTGTGCGGAATTATCTTCCGTGTGTGAGGTTGGGCTCTGGCACGGCTCCAGCGTGGATGAATCTAATGTTTTGAGGAGTACGTGTGTCAGTCTGTCAGTCACCGCACCGGTGTGGATATTGTACTTAGGAATCACAGATTCTAGCCTACGCCTTGGAATATATGACCCAAATAAGAATTTTCACCGTATATCTGAACACGTAACAAGTCTGCCACGTTTGTTCTGACCAACTGAGGAAAAAAGCAATACAATAAATCGCACTACCAATGGTAATTCAATTTAAATCTAATGATCGGTTAGCTCATATCACATCTAATCGTGCAAGTTATTATTATTGTTATACTTTATTCTCAAATTATTCATGTTAACAACATCAGCATTGCGTGACTATGAGTATAGTGTATATTAGTGTGTAGATTTCAATTTCTGTACAGTCTAATCTCTAATTGTCATACCATTCGAATTTCATATTAAGAAATTATTTAACCCAAAAAGCAAACTATGCTCCCTTCGAACTGGTTTTCTTTAAAATACAAATCTTGTGTAATCTGTAATCAGAGGCATGTTTAAAACTGGAATACAATTTAATTTAATTCACATAATCATAAACGCATAATCCTTTCTGGATTACAATCTCCCATCAAAATTATACATTTAATTATTCCAGCTGCTGTGAGAAAATACTATAAACGAGCCGCCACCTGCAGGATCCTCACATGCGATAGCCTACTAGCCGGGACAACTTCTTTATGTTTACAGACGCGACGTAATGACACAGTGCCATGCTCGAATTTCCCGTGAAAACCTACCCATACCACTCAAATTAGAAAACATTATTATAAGCTAACCGTTGTGAATCGGGCTAAAGTAAGCTGATAGTTTTGAACACTGGATGGCTATGTACTTGCTCAAATATTGATTTCGGATCATTTTTAACCCAAAAAAGTTACGGACTGCAGCTTTAAAGAACACAGACGCAACCAGATAATTTCTGTAATGACCAGTGCAAACTACCGCCTGCTTTAAGACATGTTTTTTTGGGGGCGTTGAATAATGGAGCAAATACCAGTAATTTGACGAGCGCAAATCGTGTTGCATTAATTATTTTAATACTCTTCTCCCATAATTTTTGCTACAGAAAGGGAAACTCCTAGAAATGCATACTCATTAAGGTCAGGCGCAAAAATAGCTGTGCCCATGCCTTTTCAGCGCTAATTCGTCACTCCGCATCTTTAGTAAATCCTGACAGTACTATTTTAATGGCAAAAGACGGTTTGCGCTGGCGCAAGCTGTTAGTAAATCTGGCCCTATGTATGTTTCCTGGGATTCGAACCCATGACCTTTGTGTTGCAACCACCGCGCTCTACGAGCTCTAAAAGGAAGTACGTTACTCAAGAGTATTTCAACTTTATCAACCGCTGTGTCTCACAGAGGCAGCGTTCACCCTCCTGCTGTACTGGGAGCTGCTCCACTGGGAGGAAAGACCCCTCCGAGAGTTCCTGCACTATCCTGCGCAGAGCGAATGGCATCGCAAAGAGGGTCTCTGTCGTAAGGTCATCCACTACTTCAACAAGGGAAAGGTATTTACAGATATTTCTTTGTTTCTACAAAAGTTTAACACATTTTGGAATAATTCCAATCTAATTCAATTGATAATTGTCCATGCACAATGATCCTCCACAGACTTGCATTAGAAAAGAGGCAAAGATTGTCTGAAAAATGTTTTGTGGCAATGGTTGCTTAAGCAGGATTAGTCTATTATGTTTTTAATGCAAATGGCTAATCTACAGACTCCATTCACACTTTTGTGGATGGTTTCAGAATTAGTGCAACGCAGTCTTTGTGATTTGTTAATTGCGCTAAAACATGTCACGTTCCAGGCATTATTACACTTAAAATAAAAAGTTACTAGCCAACTTGTGAGTAACCGTTTCATATATTCACCAACTCCAAATTTACTTGGTGAGTGTTAATTTGAGGTCCTGACTCTGCCCAAAAACACCACTGGATCGCATTGACTTTCATTATAAGATTTAAAAGTAAAAAACAAACAAACAAACAAACAAAACAATTGACTTGTTAAAGTTGCAATGAAACAGAAATAGTGGTAGATCTTTTCTTTTGAATTGTTACATGCATCCAAATATAACGAATTATCGAAAAGGTTCTATGCGGCGGTTTTTGATTGGATTTGGAAAATAACAGAAAGTAACGAAATTACGTGGAATAAACATTTGAATGAACACTACAAGTTCAAAAGATGTACCATTTAAAAAACCAATGTAAATGAAACAAAATATGAATTGTTCATAGTAAGGTTTGTAATGTGTATAGAAAATAGTTTCTAATTTAATTTAATGTCAAATTTTCAACATTCAGAATATAACTGTAATTTAATTCATTTGTAAAATTTCAAATACTTTTTCACATATTATGAGTTTAAATCTTCAGTTGAACACAAAAGAAGATATTTTGATAAACTTTGGCAACCAAACAATTGACTTCCATAGTCATTGACTTCCATACGATTTTTTTCCATGCTATGGAAGTCAATGGCTACCATCAACAGTTTGGTTACCGACATTCTTCAAAATATCGTCTTTTGTGTTCGACAGAAGAAAGAAACTCAATGATGACAGGATTTTCATTTTTGGTTGAACTGTCCCTTTAATTCTCATAAACACCTGACTGAAAACAAGGCACAAACTTAACTTAAAGAAATGTGTGATGTGGCATTTCTTTCTGTAAACCTACCTCAAACTTGCCATGCCAGAAGTGATGGTGTTTCTTTTTCCAGAAATGTAAATCTAGTTTTAAATTGCATATGCTGTCCTGTTCTTGTTCTCTTCCCAGTGTTGGGAGTACGGCATCCCGCTGTGCCATGAACTAGCCTTCCAGTACGAGTCCCTGTACGATTATCAGAGTCTCAGCTGGATACGGGTCGGTGCTTTTTGATGTTCCTTTTTTTAAAATGTGAATATATGAATAGAGATTATATAACAGCACTTTGAGTGGACCGCACAGCTATTAATCTACTGTTATGTACTATGCTCAGAAGGAGGTCAACACTGTGTGAATATTTAGCTCTTTCTTTTTTTTTTTTTTTCAGAAAATGGAGGCGGCATATTATGACAACATCATGGAGCAGCAGCGGCTAGAGCCGGAGTTCTTCAGGGTGGGATTTTATGGTCGGAAGTTTCCCTTCTTCCTCAGGGTGAGCTATTGCAAAATATTTACACGCTCTGTTTGTTTGTAATAATTGTAAAGAATAAATTAAGGGATTGATTTTTCAATCCTTTAAATTATATAGCAATAAATTATATAGTATGTATTTATTTATAGATTTTTCTTTCTCTCCACACAGAATAAGGAGTTTGTTTGTCGAGGACATGATTACGAGAGACTTGAAGCCTTTCAGCAAAGAATGCTGGGAGAATTTCCACAAGCTATCGCCATGCAGCACCCAAATCAACCAGATGAGGGGATTTTACAGGGTGAAGCCCAGTGTATCCTTCACCATAATAAGATGACTGTGGGGTCTTTTAATGGAAAAGGGATAAGGAATTTTTTTTATTGTGTTTATGAAAAGAAATGTCCAATCAAGAAATAATTTTGTTTAAATACAGTTAATTTCTGTTTAAATTATGTTGTTTAAATAAATATAAAAAATAATAAAAATCTCTGATTTAAATTTATAAATGTATTTATATAGTATTTAAACACTAAATTAAATGTATACTTAAAAATGTAACTTTAAAAATTCATGAAAAAAGTCATGAAATTGCATTTTAAATATGTTTTTATTATAATTTAGCATAAATAATTACATTAAAAATCATTTAAGAATTTATACTACCCAAAGACTTCCATGAAGTCATGTATTGACATAAATGTATATTTATAATTTTAATATAAAATGAATTTGTTTATAAAATTACAATTTGACGTAATTAATTAATGATGCTCAGTGTATCCTTCACTCTTAAACACCTTTACGTTTTTAGAGGTAACCTTTAAATTAGAAGTTTAGTCATTTATTTATTTATTTATTTTACTTCAAAAATTCATAATTTATTTTAGCAATTAGCTAGTTAAAAAAAAATGTAACTGTAATTTTATGTTTGATATCATACATTTTAGTTGTCCAAAAGTCTATACCTATATCTATATCTTCTTTTTCTTTGTACAAAAATAATAATAATAATAATAAATAAAGTTTATAAACAACATACAGTTGTGCTAGCTTTTTCATTCAGGGTTATCTATCCATTTAAAGTACTTGTTTATGCTGTATAGTAGTTGTTTGTCCTTCATGTAAAGCTCCGTAGACCTCCAGATCTACGCCGTGACTCCAGTTCCAGAAAACATTGATGTGCTGCAGATGGACCGTGTGCCAGACCGCATCAAGAGCTTCCACAGAGTCAATAATGTCCGACGCTTCCGTTACGACCGGCCCTTCCACAAGGGGCCCAAAGACAAGGACAATGAGTTTAAGGTGAATGTGAAGTTCTTCTCTCAGAACACTAGTAGATAAATGACTTTAACACCAGACGTAGACTGAAGTTGCATCACATGTCTGTGTTTTCAGAGTCTCTGGATCGAGCGGACCACACTCATCCTCACCCACCCTCTGCCCGGGATCTCCCGCTGGTTTGAGGTGGATAAGCGCGAGCTGGTGGGTGACTCATCCAAACAAAAGCTGAATGTATTATCAACATACTGAAGTGACCATTTTAGTCTGCTTATTGAATCTCAATAATTGAAGTCAATCATTTGGAGCTGATAGCCTCATGGGCAGCAGTCCGACACAATGTATCTGTTTTTTTTTTTTTTTGCATAAATAATAATACAAAAAAAATTGTATCATAATTAAATAAATGAATAAAAATCTCCTATTCAAATTTATTCAACTCAAACACTAAACTCAAACTATACTGAAAATTTGAACTGAAAAAATTAACTTCCATGAAGTTATGCGTTTACATATTAAATATGGTTTAAATATATTTTTGCATAAATAAATAACTACATGCATACATCTAAAATGCCATTTATACTACCTGGGCACTCATTAGAATTTAACATTAGAAAATTAACTTAAAACGTAAATACTTAAATTAAAAAAAACATCCTAAATTACATTTATGCTACCCAAACACTTCCATGAAGTCGTCATGAATTTCCATACACATTTTAATGATTTTGCATGAATTATTTAAATTTGTATTATTCAAACACTAATCTCAGTCTACACTCAGTCTAGACAATGTCAATATGTTGTACAGATTTACTGAACAGCATCAGTAATATACAGTCAGAGTACCTGTGTTTACCTCATGTATTGTAGATTGAGGTTAGTCCGCTGGAGAACGCCATATATGTGGTGGAGAACAAGAACCAGGAGTTGCGCACCCTGATCAGTCAGTACCAGCACAAGCAGCTTCACGGAAACATCAATCTGCTCAGCATGTGCCTCAACGGGGTGATCGATGCCGCCGTCAACGGAGGAATCGCCAGATACCAGGAAGTCAGTGCAAATTCCACCAAATTTGACTTTGAGGGGTTGAAAAGAACATTGTTTCTCTTGGCAGATGCTATTTGTTGCCCAAATTAATGGACATCAACCGTTCGGCCGTCATCCAAAAGCATAGTTTCATAATAAGTTGTCGACTGTGTTTTATGCCAGGCATTCTTCGATAAAGAGTACATTAGCAGTCACCCAGAGGATACAGAGAAGATCTCCCAACTCAAGGATCTGATGCAGGAACAGGTGAATACCTTCAAAACTTCTCCATTTTAACCACTCAAAAGAGAGTTATAAACATCCAGTAATGGTTCTTATTGAATAAACCCCACAGGTTCACATCCTCGGCATGGGTCTGGCCGTCCACGAGAAACTGGTGCATCCGGAAATGCGTCCCCTGCACAAGAAGCTGATCGATCAGTTCCAGATGATGAGGAGCAGCCTCTGTCATGTGAGACCTCACATCTGCTTCTCAGGAATTTACTGATTCATCAACAATATTTGAATTTGCCAAATTATTTTCAGCCCCAATAAATCAAAATTTAGATAACGTTCCCAGCAAATCTCAATTTATTTTAGTTTTATTGTAATTATGTTGGCTTATCTATCAAGCCTAGCAACTAGCATAAGACGTGCTACCAACATGCGTACAGAGCTGGGTAGATTACTTAAAAATTGTAGTCCATTACTGATTACGGATTACATTATGAAAACTGCAATTAGTAACGTAATCTAGGTTACTCATTTTAGGTAATGTATTCTGACTACTTTTTAGATTACTTTTTATCTAAATTGTTTTAAACTTAAAATGTACCATATTGATATAAAAAAGCAAAGAGAAAGAAAATGTTAAAAAAAATGTATATCAACGTCATTAAATATTACATTAAACAATGTGTTACAAAACTTGGCTTAATGTAAGTGGGTTTGTGAGTTGATAAAAAAATATTTTTAAAATGTTAAATAAGTTATCAAAACACTGAAACACTATAGAAATATAAATATTCAATTTGTTTACCTGAATATCAATGTAACCATTAATGGGTTAGTTCACCCAAAAATGAAAATTCTGTCATTAATTATTCACTCTCATGTTGTTCCAAACCTTCGTTCATCTTTGGAACACAAATTAAGATATTTTTGATGAAATCAGAGAGCTCTCTGACCCTCCATAGACAGCAATGTAATTACCACGATCAAGGTCCAGAAACGTAGCAAGGATATCGTTAAGATAATCCATGTGGCATCAGGGGTTCAACCATAATTTTACGAAGTTACGAGATTACTTTTTGTACGCAAAGAAAACAAAAATAATGACTTTATTCAACAATTAGTTTTCTCCGCGTCACCCTGTAGCGCCTCTCCATTTTGGAGAGTATCCACTGAACATAAACAACGTACGCTGCACCACGTGGATACATTGTTTTTGTTCAAATCAAAGCGTAAACAATGTAGAAATAGAGCCACGTGGCGCAGCTGACACAGAACAGCGTACCTTGTTTACGTTCAGTGGATACTCTCCAAAATGGTGCTATAAAGTGACGCAGAGTAGACAAATTGTTTTTTGTCTTTGCAAACAAAAAGTATTGTCGTAGCTTCATAAAATTACGGTTGAACCCCTGATGTCACATGGACTATTTTACCATTGTCCTTGCTACGTTTCTGGACCTTGATCTTGGTAATTACATTGCTGTCTATGGAGGGTCAGAGAGCTCTCGAATTTCATCAAAGATATCTTAATTTGTGGTCCGAAGATGAATGAAGGTCTTACGGGTTTGGAACGACATGAGGGTGAGCAATTAATGACAGAATTTTCATTTTTCGGTGAGCTATCCCTTTAAGCGACACTGAACTGTAAACATTCGAATGTGTTGTTAAATTATTGAAATATTAACTTTCTCAGAGATATTCAAGTAAATATTGCATGTCAGAGGGGTTTGGTTGAGAAAAAATGATTGTCAATTCCTGCATTACATGAAAAAACTTTAATAAACATGAAAAAAGCAGACGTTACACGCCCAAAGTCTTCCAGGTTTGGACAAATATTTTTGTCCAGACTGTAATCAGACTGATTATGAGCATTATAAAATTTAATATACTCTAATTAGGAGTACTTGATTTTTGTAATCTGATTACGTAATCCAGATTACATGTAAGCAGTTACTACTCAGCTCTGACAACATGTATATATCTTAAACATGCTAGTAACATGATAAAACATACTAGCAATTACAACCTAGCAAGCACAAAGCGATTTATCAGTCTGAGAAACTGCATGGCCTTAAAACCTTCAAACGTAAAACTGCTCCAAACTTCAAGCTTTTAAAATGTTTAAATTTGGATGACTCATTGATGACTTCACTCATTAGCGTTTCCAAATATTTGTTCAATCAAATGCTTTCTAGGATGAGAATATGCTAATTGCACTTGTAATATAACCTACTTGTTAGTATGACCAGTAATGACCAAAGCCCTTATGTGACCCTGGACCACAAAACCAGTCTTAAATCGCTGGGGTATATTTGTAGCAATAGCCAAAAATACATTGTATGGGTCAAAATTATTGATTTTTCTTTTATGCCAAAAATCATTAGGATATTAAGTAAAGATCATGTTCCATGAAGATATTTTGTAAATTTCCTACCGTAACTATATCAAAACTAAATTTTTGTTTAGTAATATGCAGCGCTAAGAACTTCATTTAGACAACTTTAAAGGCGATTTTCAAATTCCAGATTTTCAAATAGTTGTATCTTGGCCAAACATTGTCCTATCATATCAAACCATACATCAATGCTTATTTATTCAGCTTTCAGATGATATATAAATCTCAGTTTCCCTTATGACTGGTTTTGTGGTCCAGGGTCACATATGTCATAGGATCTTTAAATACATTTTGCTTTTCTCACTTTACTCTTTGGACAGATTCAGTATCAAATGCTGTTTTTGTAATATAAACTGTTGTGCTGTAGGAAATATGTGCTGGCATGAGTGCAGACAGTGTGTATATTCAGAGTAGTGTTTCTATGTGGCCCTGCAGGGCCTGCCCGGTCTGGATAAGCTGAGTCCGGCCTGCTCAGGGTCCAGCACCCCACGCGGCATCCTCACCACCCACAGTCCCATGAGTCCTGAAAGTATCAAGCTCATGCACCGGCACAGGTCAGTCCACCCGCACAGACACAGTCACACATGCACACACTTGTATATATTGTATATAAACTTTGTAAATGAGCCCAAGTGTGTTTTAGAACAAGAAAAAACATGCTGTATGAATGCAAGGAATGTTTCATGCTTTAGAGAGTAGTTTAGATATTACTATATATACTATTACTATATATGTCATTACATGCTTATAGTGCTATTATGCTATTATATATATATATATATATATATATATATATATATATATATATAATGTACTCACATGTATGTGGGTTATAGAGATTCCTGTTTTCTATAGACAAAACCCTTCCTCTCTCTTCACAAACACTCCTTGACCGTGTATTCCTCATAAACACGCGTGTGCGCTCATGCTGCCCACCCTGAACACACTAGCTTCAGCTCCGCCACGTCTCTCATGTCTCTCTCTGTTTGTTCCTCTCTCTCCTTTTCTCTCTTCTGTCACTTTTCCTCACGTATGTTTGACATCTTTCTGTGTGCATGCTTTACACTTCTCGTTTCTTTCTTGTATATTCTGTCTTTTTCCTCCTTTTTTCGTTCATACTTGCATGACTGTCTGTGTTCTACCACTCTACAATCTCTCTTTTTCCAACTTGAGTGATTTTCCTCATCCATGCATGCATTCCCCGTTCTCCACTTCTCCTGCTTTTCGTTTCCATCCCTATATTCCCAATCCCTCTCCTCTCCCTGTCTCTCCCTCTCTCTCCCTCTCTCTCTCTCTCTCTCTTGTCTATCTGTCTCTAGTCCTCTGAATGTGTTGGGCTCTGTCTGCCACTCCTCCTCTTCTCTCTCCTCTCACACCTCCAGTGAGACAGGAAACCTGCTCATCCTGACAGACAGTATGATGGAGCACCCGGAGGACCTCTACCGCATGCAGGTAGGCTTCATTAGCTCATAATACACACATATACACTATAAATTCACGCTAGGGACCAAACAAAACATTAATTTAAGCAGCAGCCAAGTAGGCATAGAATATCCTAGCGTAACCCCTCCGGTTCTACTTAACCCTCTTAGAGTGGGATTCAAACAAACCACAGCCTTTAGTATCAGTCGCTAGTGCACCTGTAGCGCGGCCACATAAAGGGAAGTTTATTTGTAGTTGCAGGTTCCAATAAGGACGGGGCTGTTTATTATATCTATCTTCCTGTGTATCATTTTCCCTTTGTATTGCTGTGTTTGACTCCGAACCATTATCGCGAGATTCAGCTCACGCTCGGTCGGCACGTGATGTGTCGTCATCCTAGCGGGAAGTGAGGAAGGTGTGGGATGTTCTTCATAGGAAGCGGGGTTTCCGGCGTGGAGAGAGGCGTCGCTCACTACTCTCTTTCACGTTTCCCAAGGATGGATTAAGAGTATTATCCAACGCATTGGCGATGTTTTCATCTTTTCCTCTTCTTTGGAGCCGTTTATGGAATACTTGCCTTGAAGGACATTTGAAACGCTAGCGCTGGGTGGATTTGCGGTCCTGGAATATAGACATTACTGGTGAGACCGATCCGAACTCTTTTTCTCCTTTTTGTATATGAAATCCGGCTGGGACTTTGAGAGATATTACACACGCACACACTTACTGAGAGATTTTTGTAGTTTTATTTGGGAGTATTTACTGTTATATTATATGCATAATACACTGGTTTTGGATATTGGACTTATATTGTGATTTTTCCTTGATACACTCGTTCGTTCTCCCCTTGTTTTCATTTGTGTAGGTCCCACGCTTTACTGGGAACATGCTTTACATAGTGGTGGCCCGTACGGGGAAACGTGCTGTTGTTGTATTATTTTGTTTATTTGTCTTTAGTTATGGATCAGCCAGTTGTAAATACCCCTGTTGCATCTGTTAATACCAATGATAGTCATAAACAGAATGTAATTGAAACTGGGGGAAGCTCAGATGAGACCCCTGTTATGGATTTCACAGCAGGCCCTTTTGTGACTAGACGTAATCCCACTGCTGAAATTTCATCTATGCTGAGTGCCCTGTATCTTTCTGATAGTGAGGAAGAAACTAGTGATCAGGTTGACGATGAAAGCTGTGTATTGAATGTGAATGTTGTACAAATAATGCAGTCAGACATAATGAAACTTAAGGTGGATTTATTGGCCCTTGATACAAAAGTACAGTCAGTAGAACATGACTTTAAACAGTCTGTTGAAAGTACTGTTAATCGAGAAGCTGGTTTCCGGGACGCGGTGCACGCTAGCTTAGCAGGGTTGGAAGATTACTTTCGTAGCTCTTTGGAGAAGTTAGAGCGAGCCGTGACTGACTGTTTGTTGAGGAGAGATGCGCTATGGGAAAATCAAATGAAAAAGTTACGATTCACTAGTACCCCTTCTCTGACAAGATTACGGTGCTATCCTCCTGTTAACTCAATTTCTTCTGTTCATGCTCCCTTAACCCCTGTACCAACTCCTAGAGTTAAAGTACCAATACCTAAATCTGCCAATACTACGTATGAAGTTTCTCCTGTGCCTACTTCCATAACCAGGGTGCTTACTCCTCCAGTTGTTCCCAGCACATCGGCTTTCTGCACGCAGCCCCCCATACGGCTAGAGTTTCCCATCTTTGGTGTCTCTTGTGAGACTGCGGATGTGCTCAACTTCATCGAACAGTGTGAAAACTATTTAGACGTCAGGCCCCTTCCCAGTGCAGAGCTCATCGGAACTCTGAGTACGGTCCTGAGGGGACGGGCTCTCAGCTGGTGGAAGGCAGAAAAGAGCAAGGTAATAGATTGGCAATTTTTTAAAAAGGCATTCATGGCTGCATTTCTTCCAGATGACTATCTTACCGAAGTGGAAGATAAACTGAGGTCTATGGTACAGCAACCGCGGCAATGCCTAAGGGATTTTGCCTATGATTACCGAGCCCTCTGCCTTAAGTGGAAGCCGGCTATGTCAGAGGATGAAATGGTGAACCACATCCTCAACAACATTAACCCAAGGGTGGGCGGCTGTTTGAGGGGAACTGTAAAGACTGTGGAACAACTGGTGAAAGTGGGCTCCATGGTTGAGAAGGACTGCATGGGGGCAAAAGATTATTGGCAAAAAGTTGGTGGTCAGAACAGCAAGCAGAAGGCTAATAAGAAATCGGTCGAACGTAATACCTCCAAAGACATGGCTAGTTTATCTATAGCTCAACCCCATTCCCTGAAATCACTCCTCTGGGTCCCTGTAACGATAGAAGGAAAGGAAGTGAAGGCTGTGGTGGACACAGGTAGCACTTACGCCTTGATGCAGGAAAGCCTCTGGAGACAGTTAGGCGGTGCTACTGCTGCACGCACTCCAACTACACCTCAAAGATTTATCATGGCTGATAGGAAGGTGCATCAAGCTATGAGTCAAAGCATAGTCGACTACAAGTGGCAGGAAAAAAGGTGCAGTGTGGAAACATATATAATGAAGGATGCTCACCTTGCTTTTGATCTGATATCTGGCCAAGACTTCTTGCGAGCCGCAGAAGCTATTCTGGACATTGGTCAAAGTAGATATGGCCTGAAAACTGAGACTAGTTATAAATTTTATCCGTTCTTAAAATCTTCAATTACGCCGGGGTCGTCTGCAACATGGACTCAGGAAAACGATCTAAACCCGGCTGATCTGACTCTCTACTATGTCTTACCTCCAACCTGGGAACCAACACCCATAGCTCCTAGCATGGAATCTGTTCCCTGCTGGGACTCCGACAATCAAGAGGAGTTAAGGAAATTGATGGTTACCTGGCCACGAACCACCTCAAATGTTCTGGGGAAGACAGTAGTGGAACAACATAAAATCATCTTGTCTGATGAACTCCCAATTAAATCCAGAGCATACAGAGTCTCACCTTTCAAGAGAAAGATCATTGAACACCAGGTTGACCAAATGCTCAGAGACCACATCATTGAACCCTCCGCTTCTCCATGGTCATCACCAGTTGTTTTAGTCCCCAAACCGGATGGCAGCTACAGGTTCTGTGTAGGCTACAGGAGGTTGAATGGCAAGACCATACCGGATGCTTATCCAATGCCACTGATACATGATATCTTGGAATCCATGGATGGTGCCACCTGGTTCAGTACCTTGGACTTACAGTCAGGCTATTGGCAGGTGAAGATGGAGGAGAGTAGCAAAGAGAAAACAGCTTTCATTACAACAAAAGGGCTATTCCAATTCTGCTCTATGCCATATGGGCTCAGGAATGCCGCTGCTACGTTCCAGAGGTTGATGGAAAAAGTATTGGCAGAATTGAGGGGAAAGTTTTGCTTTGTCTACATAGACGGCATTATCATCTACTCAAAAACTTTAGATGAACACATTCAACATCTGAACGTCATACTACAGAGACTCACCCAGGCAAACCTTACACTGAATATGAAAAAATGTCACCTTTTCAAACAGCAGCTGAAGTTCCTTGGACACATTGTCTCAGCTAAAGGAGTGGAGGTCGACCCAGCGAAGACCCAGGCCATCACCCAGTATCCACCTCCAACAAACCTTAAAGCCCTACAACGCTTCTTGGGGTTGGCAGGGTGGTACCACAAATTCATACCCCATTTTGCTGATATCACTGCTCCTTTGAATCACCTAAAAAAGAAGGGAGTGAGGTGGGAATGGACGCCCGAGTGCCAAGCCAGCTTGGATACCCTCAAACAAGCATTGCAAAACCCACATGTCTTAATGCAACCTGACCTCAATCAATCGTTCCAGGTTCATACGGATGCTAGTGAGGTGGGATTGGGAGCCATCCTGACACAGAAAACTCCGGAGGGTGAAAAAGTTATAGCGTATGCAACCAGAACATTATGAGGAGCAGAGCTAAACTATTCAACCTCTGAAAAAGAGTGTTTGGCAGTCGTGTGGGCTGTAGAAAAATGGAAACATTACCTGGAGGGAAGTTCATTTGACGTCTACACGGACCATGCCGCTCTTGCGTGGGCTTTCAATTGCCCCAAAACATCATCTCGTCTGACCCGCTGGACTCTCAGGCTACAGCAATTTCACTTCCAAGTTCATCATAGGAAGGGTTGCCTAAACTTGAGGCCAGACACCTTGTCCCAAACCTTTGACTCTGTGAAGGAAGAGCAGGCACACTGTTTGGCTATAGCGTCAAAATGTTCATCTGACATCCCAAACACATTAGAGGAAATATCTCAAGCCCAAAAGAATGACACTTCTGTATCGCACCTGCAGGCAGATCAGAGAACTAGGAAGGGACAAAACCAACAGATAACCTTCGAGGATCATCAGGGGGTGTTGTACCGCCGAGTACCGGTGAGGAATAGTGGTGACAAGTTTCAACTGGTCGTTCCCCAAGCATTAATACTTGGATTTCTTCACTACTTTCATGATAATCCTATGGGAGGACATTTTGGACGTTTAAAGACCCTGTTGAAGATTTTGGAGGTGGCATGGTGGCCGACGGTTCGTCGTGATGTCTGGCAATATGTTAAAGGCTGCAGTACCTGTCAGCAATATAAACATGATAACTCCAAACCAAGTGGCTTTCTACAAAACACACAGGTGGCTGAGCCTGGGCACACATTGGGGGTGGATTTGATGAGTCCTTTCCCTCGCAGTAAAAAACAAAATGCTTATCTCCTCGTTGTAGTGGATTACTACACAAAATGGGTAGAGATGTTCCCCCTCAGAAATAGCAAGACAAACAAAATAGTTAAAATTCTCAAGGAAGAGGTCTTTACCCGGTGGGGGGTATCTAAATACATAATCTCCGATCGGGGAGCTCAATTTACCTCCAATCTCCTGTCTGAGCTCTGCAAAACCTGGGGAAGTATCCAAAAACTCACGACCAGTTACCATCCACAGACCAACCTGACAGAAAGAATAAACAGGACATTAAAAATAATGATTACTTCATATGTGGGACAACATCATCAGTTGTGGGACCAGTGGTTACCTGAATTTCGATTTGCCATAAACACCGCCTACCAAGAGACCACTGGTAAAACACCAGCCGAGTTGATGCTGGGCAGACAATTTCACAGGCCTTTGGAAAGATTGGTCCACAGACCAACCGATCCTGATCAACCCTCATATAACTTATTGGAGAGACAGAAATTCATGGCAGAGGAAGTAAAATGCAGAATGAAAGTACAACAGGCCAGACAAGCTAGATAGTACAATACCCGTAGGAAAGATGTGCAGTTTCACTCGGGAGATCTAGTCTGGATCAGAACACACCCACTTTCATCAGCTTCAAATAAATACTCTGCTAAGCTAGCGCCCAAGTGGGAGGGTCCAGCAGAAATAATAAAAAAAATGGGGCCAATAAATTACACAGTTCGTTGGGGAAACCCACATAAAACAGAAAATATAAATGTGGTTAACCTGGTGCGCTGGTACGGACGTTCGCCTCCAATGTCGTTGGCTGGGGAGGGGAATCTATGTACCGCGGCCACATGAAGGGAAGTTTATTTGTAGTTGCAGGTTCCAATAAGGACGGGGCTGTTTATTGGATTTATCTTCCAATTATATCTATCTTCCTGTGTATCATTTTCCCTTTGTATTGCTGTGTTTGACTCCGAACCATTATTGCGAGATTCAGCTCACGCTCGGTCGGCACGTGATGTGTCGTCATCCTAGTGGGAAGTGAGGAAAGTGTGGGATGTTCTTCATAGGAAGAGGGGTTTCCGGCGTGGAGAGAGGCGTCACTCATTACTCTCTTTCACGTTTCCCAAGGATGGATTAAGAGTATTATCCAACGCATAGGCGATGTTTTCATTTTTTCCTCTTCTTTGGAGCCGTTTATGGAATACTTGCCTCGAAGGACATTTGAAACACTAGCGCTAGGTGGATTTGCGCTCCTGGAATATAGACATTACTGGTGAGACCGATCCGAACTCTTTTTCTCCTTTTTTGTATATGAAATCCGGCTGGGACTTTGAGAGACATTACACACGCACACACTCACTGAGAGATTTTTGTAGTTTTATTTGGGAGTATTTACTGTTATATTATATGCATAATACACTGGTTTTGGATATTGGACTTATATTGTGATTTTTCCTTGATACACTCGTTCGTTCTCCCCTTGTTTTCATTTGTGTAGGTCCCACGCTTTACTGGGAACTGTTACACACCTCCTCATGCCAGGGGAGTGAGGTTTACCTACAGAGCTCTTACTAGTTGGCCTCTGTTACAATCTTCCCCAAACCTCACTCCCATTCGGGTCACGGCACCAATGTAAGCTCTCTGATTCTACTCACCCTTTGCGGCATAGGAGGTGGGCACGTTAAAGACCATAGCCTCTAGCATCAGTCGCTAGTATACCTCCTTAGGCCAGAAGAGTGAGGTTTACATGCATAGCTCTAACTAGCTGGCCTCCGTTACAATGACCCCTGAAACCTTACTCCCATCCGGGTCACGGCACCAGTCTAAGCCCTCCAGTTCTACTCAACCCCCTCTGGGCTGCATTTCCCAAAAGCAACTAAGATGGCAAGTTCCGTCATTACCAATATAGTTTAATGAAACTTAGCTAGTTAGCTAACGATGCTTTTGGGAAACACATAGCTGAGCGGAATATGAACCAGCCTTTCCGGCATTGGAGTTGGGCACAATAACAAAGACACTAAAGCCCATAGGCTCTAGCATCAGTCACTAGTGTGCCTCTTTATATCAGGGAAGTGAGGATTACCTGCACAGCTCTTACTAGCTGGCCTCCATCACACTAGCACCCACCTGCCACCTTGCAATGCCCTAGCAATGTCTTAGATGGCTCTAGCAACCACTTATAGTAACCTATTAGTACCATTGCACCACTTAGGAACACCATTGTTACCACTCAGGACAGCCTAACAACTACCTGCAGTGCTTTAGTTCGCAATGCCTTAGTTATCACCCAGAACATCGTAGAAGCCTAGCAACATCTCAGAACTAGCCACCACCTAGCCTAACAACCCAACAGAACACCCTAGTATCTGCATACAAATGCCTTTACACTGCAAATACTCTAACAAACAGCTACAGTATATCCTAGCAATGTGTTGATGTCTCATTCGGTCGGTTCGTTACATCCAGTGTGAACAGCCACTAGCCATTGCGGTGTGATGCATGCAACAACAGTTGCATCCGGGGTAGACACACCATTAGGACAGCAGCAACCACCCATCACCTAGCAACAGCCTAAAAACCACTCAGAACACCCTATCAACCTTATATCCGCCTATTAGTGTCAACCACTTAAAACAGCAATGCCATAGCAATGCATTAGAACACACAAAGATCTGCAAAACAAGCTCTAGCATTGCTTAGCAACACCCTAGCAGAAAGATCATCCAACCTAGCAACCACTCATAATATCCTAACAAAACCAGCATTAAAGAACACTGACAAGTCACCTACAACCACCTATGATCTATCAATACCCAAACATCCTTTAAGAACCTAGAAACTGTCTAACAACATCCTAGCAGGACTTATTAACAATCTTACAACCTCTCACAACACCCTAGCAACCACTCCTAGTGACCACCCAGAACACCATATCAATCTAGCATCCACCTAGCAGAAAATGTACGGTAAAGTTCTAGAAACTTCTCAGAATTTTTTAGATTTTCTGGAATTTACTGGGAATTTCCCACCCTTTGCAACCCCAGACAACCTCTCAGAACACCCTAGCATCTACATAGCAACAAGAATGCCATATCTGATCTTTTAAATGTATTTTTGCTCCCAATGTAACATTTCAGCCCAGTCCATCATCGTCCAGTTTGAGCTCGACACATTCAGCTCCGTCTCAGATGATCAACTCAGGGCACGGCAGCATCAGAGGTGAGCGCCAATAAACTTTTCATAAAGTTTAACCTTGGCAACAGCTCAGCTGAATGTCTCAACTTAAAACTGAGATATATTTTATTTACTTTCTTTCCAGTTGGGTCCCCATCACTACCTGACAGATACAGACATAACCGAGAGCTGTTAATGCTCCTACCACCACACAGGGACCGTCCCAGCAGTGCCATGTACCCCAACATAACCGAGAATGGACAGGTGCGTCTACCGCAAGACACGGCTAATTAGATTTTCTTTAAATCCACGAGACTCTGCAGCTAGGACATGACAGTTTAAATGGTAAGGTGATGGCAGTAATATAATATCAAAATCTATTTTTCTTTTGCATTTTCCACCAGCCTACTAACCATCAGAGGGCTCTTTACCATCAGGTCATTGGTCCCTGCAAACCCTGCAGTGACCCCAATCTCTCTGTGGCTGAGAAAGGTATGACTGGGTGTGTATTATTCTCTGAACCCACTGTATCCCTCTATTCTTTCACAGTTCCACAATTCCCTCAGATCAGGCAGAAATCCACAATACACACTGAAATTGCATACTGTCTGAGTAGGTACGGCATTTTATGAAGAACTTACTTTGTGACCAGTAGAACGTTTGTTCAATTTATTATGTGTCTATGAATGAATGCAATCTGGATGTGTAATCCATATGCATCACAGCTTTCCTTAATATTTGGAAACCGCACACGTTCTGTTAAAGTTTATGGTCGCTTAATTTTTAAGACTTAATTTTTGCTGTTGGCGAACCAGACCAATTCAAGACCAAGTCTTTGAAGGGAAATTACTTGTACTTTATTAACAGTTTCAGCCAACACAAATACAGGGTGAGTTTCAATGTTGGTCTAGGCTGGTTTGGAGCTGAGGTAACTGGTATACCAGCCTAACAATGCAGTTTATTAGTTCCAACCCGGCTCTTAACAGTCTGAAAATGCCATAATTGTTTGCAGAAATTGATATTAACCTGATCTCTGGTTTATCAAATTGTGCCTCAGCCTAATAAACGGTTTAGAAAGCAAGACTTCCTTGGTAAACCATCTTCACCAAGAGGTTTGTTCAAGTTTATTGCTGAATGCTAAGTCTAGTTGACCAACTTCACCAGCTAAGTAGAACAGCTGTCTTGGTAAAGCACGTTAAGCTGAATTTTGATAAACCAAACACTTGTTAATAATTAACAGTTGATACCAGAGTTTCCAGGCTGATTAGGGCTAGTTTAGCTGATTTACCATCATGCTTGATACTCTCCAGCACATCCTAGCTGGTTCTTTGTGAAGCTGGTTTGCTAAGGAAGTCTCATTTGTCAGGTTAGTTTAGCAGTCGGTTGGATACACCAGGATCTAAACCTCAACATTTTAAGCAGGAATTCCTGAGGTATCTGACCTTCAGATGAGGATCCAGCAGTAATGATATGTATGGTGATGGTGGTCTTTGTTCTTTCTGGCAGTGTTGACAGCTCCCAGCAGCTGGAGTTTGGACAGTGGCACCAGGGACACTCTGCCGTTCCTCTCTGCTCATGTCGGGAGTGTGATGGCCCCACCCATTCCCCCCCGCACCCTTCCTCCCGGTAAGTAACAACAGTATCTTTGAGGAAAGGTTTCAATGAAGAGAAAGACATGAAACCATTCCATCCACTTTTGGAATGGTTTGTAAGATGAATGTTTTGTCATTAGTTACACTGGATCTCCTATGCATGATGAGGTGCCACAATATGTCTGTTTAGCTACATAAGCTGATTTGACAGACATTTGGAACGTGTATCTGCCAAGGTGTGCATGGACTATTTGGAGGAATTTATGAAAAGATGAAGCCAATAGAGTTAAGAAATCAAAAGATGCCTGCTTAAAATATTTTGTACATTGTTGATTTCTTGTGGAATCTTTATTAGATTGGACTTGGCCTTATTAAATATCCTCCTCTTTTTTAAACAGAGGTTGCTGTTGCTGCATCTTGAGGGACCTAGTTACTGTAAATCACACACCTAAGCTTAAATCCACATATAGAAGAAAACGGGAGGTTGACAAATAACATTTTTTACACACCGTTTTTCCACACATTGTTCACTTTTTTAAATATTGTTTATTTTAATTTAAAATGCACATGCCAGTAATTTATAGGAAAAAGGACAAGGAAAAAAAATGGTGGGGTATATTTCTATTGCCATTTTGATTACAGAAATATTACACATCAAGTCAACTGCCCAAATGTAGCATCCTCTCTTTCATTTCAGTAGTTTTTCCCACATTCAATCATTGATCCTTCGCTGATGCATTGTTCATCATTCCCTTTTTCCCACCCATTATTCTCCTCTGAACATCAGCTAAGTACAGAAAGAATCCTTCATAGTGCTTGCAACGTGTGTTTGCGCACAAGTGTGTTCCGGCATGTGCTCTTTCCAACCCTGGTTCTGTCCAACTGTGTCTCCCATTTAGGACACTTCTCGATGCACTTTGATGCTTTCCACCACCAGGTCAACGAACTCCCTCCAGCTCTCCCCGCGCGCTCTTTAAGAAAGGTATCCTCCGCCTAGATGTGTCCTGTTAGTCCTTGTCATGCATGTCCACACTAGTATTCCGAGATGTCTTACGTCCTGTTGACCTCAGATGCCCCCCAGTCAACTCACCCTGAGCCGAACTGTACCTGAGTCTGGTTCAGAATATTTTTTGGGTGTTTGGGAGTTTTTGGTTTCCCTAAGATTTTTGGTTTCATATTGTAATTAATGTGCATTTGTATATGTATGCATCAGTAGTGCAACTATTATGTGTTTTTGAATGTATGCCTGGGTTGTATTTTCTCTGAAGATCAGTTGGATGAACATTTGTAAAATTAAATTCGAAGGTTTCAGTCATCCAGAAAAACTTTTACATTTGTGGATTTAGCAGACATTTTTATACCAATTAGAAAAAAGAGCGAAAGCAATTTGTCAACAGCCAACAATATTGATAATATACAGTGCCATGTTTATTAGACACCTAGATGGGGAAGCAAACTAAAATAAAAAGTTTACAATGGAGAAATATTTAAATGTCTTTGGATTAAAAAGTGTTATTGTACTGTGAAATATTTAGTCACAGTTAGAAGGTAGACTTCAGCTCTGATAGTGGCTAAAAGAGGTGCTCAATCCTGCTTCTGGAGATCTACATTTCAATCCAAATTTGATCAGTATACCAGAAGGAGACAAACAAAGTCTGTGTTGCTTACTATGTTTACTGCTGATGTTGGGAAATGCCATACTTTTGAGTAAACATATTTTCAAGTCTCTAATGGACAACATCAAATCATTTTTGAATTTGTGAATAGATTTCAGTCATGACAACTCAACTCAAGTCAAGTCAAGTCGAGTTGAGCTTTATTGTCATTCCGCTACATGTGGGGACATACAGTGGAACGAAATGTCGTGCCTTGCAGGACCATGGTGCTACATAAATACAGTCATACAACAATGATTAAAAAACACTATAAACCTATACACAACTAACCTACTGACAGATTTAACTATAAGTATACTATATAAGTATTTACCCTATACAAAGTAAAGAATAAAGGATAAAAAATACAAACTATACGAATGCTTCACATAAATATTTACCCTATACAAACTAAAAAAATAGAAGATAAAAAATACAAACTATACGAATGCTTCACAAATACTGTACATGTGCAAAGAGAGACATTTGAGTCAGCAGCTGGTTGGGGAACAGTGCAGGATGATTTGTAGTGCATGAGCATGTAAACATACATATATGTGGGGGAAGTCGTGGCCTAATGGTTAGAGAGTCGGACTTGTAATCCGAAGGTTGCGGGTTCGAGTCTCCGGCCGGCAAGAATTGTAGGTGGGGGGAGTGAATGTCAGCGCTCTCTCCACCCTCAATACCACGACTGAGGTGCCCTTGAGCAAGGCACCAAACCCCCAACTGCTCCCCCCAACTGCTGTGTGTGTGCACGTTGGATGGGTTAAATGCAGAGCACGAATTCCGAGTATGGGTCACCATACTTGGCTGAATGTCACTTCACTGTCACATATATTGCTGAGTCTTTTGTTGGATTGTGTTCACGCAGCAGTGTGTGTAAAGTGTCCATAGTGCACATAGTGTAAAGTGTCCATAGTGTAAAGTGTCCATAGTGCACATAGAGGAGAGTGTGGTTTGTACAGGCCCACTCACCTGTGTGTAGCACACTTCGAATTGCGCACAAAAAAATTTAAATAAAACAAAATAATTTCCTTATTCCTAATTTCCTATTCCATACAGTTTTCTCCTTTGGTGTGGTAAGGTAAGGTAACTCTCGGGATAGATTGTAAAATCTTTATTATTGTAAACAGAATGCACATAAGTTTGGTATTGGCGGACTAGATCTGCTTCGCTGCTGCTGCTGCAGAGCAAGTAGACTTGCTTCTGCTAAATGCTCGGATCATAAAATTAAGGAAACATGCTGCTGCTAGAGAAAGGACAATTCCCCCATATAGCAGATCTAGACAGGTGGTGCTGGGGAGGGGGTGGGCTAAGATGAGGACTAAGATGGGCTAAGTTAGGTCACAGACGCAGCAGTCATTGAATATATGCTGGTTTCATAGGTAAACAGTATATGAGTACTAAATCTGATTGGGAACATTAAATTGAACTAACCAATTAGAACGCAAATAGAGTTTCATGGCTGAACAATTCATTTCTAATGCAGGTTAGTAGACAAGTTCACCCTCATGATGTTAAGGGTGAGTAAAGGATTAAATAATTGTCATTTTTGGGTGAACTATCCCTGGAAGTTCATGGAAAGATCAACAAGTATGATAGAGTGTAGTTGGAACTAAAGTATACATAAAGAGTTCTCAAGGAGGTGGATTGAGCACCCTTGCTTTTAGGTCTTTCTAATGTCATCCTACTGATCTTACATGTTAACACTGCAACAGATAAGGTTTTCATGCAATATATTGTATATAAACACCTTGTTTACCTTTCCTCACCAGTCGCCCCTGCACCCTATACCTGCCTCACCCACCAGTCCACAATCGGGCCTGGATGGCAGTAATTCCACCTTGTCCGGCAGCGCCAGCAGTGGCGTCTCCTCCTTGAGCGATAGCAACTTCGCCCAGTCCTCCTCCGAGCCTCCGGCTCGAGCCGACACCTTGGACTCGATGCCGAGCAGACAGGCCTGGACCACGGACACGGAGGAAGCCGAGAGTCCCTACCTCCCTGTACGCTACAGCGTCTCCGAGCCTGAAGTTCTGGACCCTCTCAAGCCCGCTCCTTGCCATAGTCATTCAGCCCCGTTGGGCGTAACCCCAGGGATGCCCACCGATGGGCACCACCATCATTACCTCCATCTCCACCATCACCACCCACATGCAATACACATCACCCACCCGCACTACCACCACCATGAGCCTGCTCTGCCTCACAAACCTTACCTGAGGGAAGGGTGTATCCCTGAAGAGGACCTGAGGCCGGTTCCAAGGCCAATGCCCCGCAAGATCTCCCAGCCTCTGCTAACTAACAAGGAGGAGCAGGGCCAGGTGGCCTGGGAACATGGCATCAGTGAAGAATAGATGAAGAGCAAGGTTAAGCTTGGACTGTTGGTTTTAGTGTGACAGGTGGTTGGGTTTTGGGAAAGTCCCAAGAACTGACTGGATTAGAACCTCTACTTCCCATGTATCCAGTGTAGGTCTTTGAAACCTTTTAAGAAGTGCTTGACATGTTGCTGAGCTTCTACATGCTAGTGAGACATTTTGTTTTGTGCTTAGTGGTTGTTGATTGGGAGTTGCCCATGAACCTTGTGTTCAAACTGCTTGTAGAGCAAAAGCTACTTCCCCTCATTAGTATCAGTATATTGATTGGATAATACAGATATGGTCCCGAAAGGTACGAAAACAGACTTTCAGATGAAACAGGAAGCACAAAATCACATTCAGGTGGTTTTCAGGTGTAGCAGATCCAAACGTTTTGTGTCCTGAGAGATATACCTCTTGTCAAGGTCTACAACTTGTTAACACTTCATAATCATCATTACAATTATTTTGATTGATTGGCATCATACATCTTTAAAAAGAGTGTTGATAAACCTTACCAATAGACGTTGTTCAGTTCTGGTTGGGTTTCGCTTTAGCACTTAACCTTGGAGCACCAAAAACATTATTATTTTTGTCTATATATATATTTTTAAACTAATCATTTAAAAATTATTTAGAAAGTGGTCAAAAGTGGATCTGTGGTTCCTTAGATAGTGGCTACAATTGAAATTAAGTTAAATTTTATCTCGGTAACCAACATAAAGGTGGATTTCAGATCCACGAAGATATCTTCATTGACTAAACATTCTCAATTTCTTCTGACAAGATACTTCCCAATCCAATACAAATGCCTCAGACGTGATTTTAATAACACAGCGGTTGATATAACATGCTAACACTTAATTACCGACCTAAAAACACTTAACAGAACGTCTGCTACCTCCTGCATGGTTGCGGGAAGCTTCTCCTCAGAGAGAATCTGCACTGATGTGACAGTAAGAGGCTTTTACAATCTTCGTAAAGCCTCATTACACCCACAATATTGTCGTGCTGCGAAAGCAAATCAGCAACTCTCAACGCTACTACCCCGTTATGCTAATAACACAGCCAAAGTGCTGTTAAATCAAAGCCATTTCACAGATGTCTCCTCACGGTAAAGCGGCTTTCGGTCTCAGTAGGTTGCTTTGGGAATTGATTTCCGTTCCTCTGAGTTTTCATAAAGAAGTCTATTTTTAGATAGAGCTAAATTCAAATTATAAAGTTATAAAATTCCAAGACTTTAATATAATTGTAAAGTATTAAAAAATACAAAAAGAGAGTTAGAATAAATACATCTTAGATTATATCATATACTATATTGCTATGAAAGATTATATCACATATTTCTAAAGATGGAAACAAGGCAAGATTCATGAGTGTGCTTTATGTTGTGAGTTGAGTGATTTCGATAAGTCTTTCAGCTGCTGACAGATGCAAATTCGGTACCTGGTGTTCTTTGCATTTTAACTTCTGACGACTTGAACGTATGTGTTATTTAAAAAGCAAATTTTTATGTACAATGTGCATGTGCTCTTCAATGGTGGTGATAATATTACGCTACATCACTTGAAAGGAGGGTCGGGTAGAGATATTGCTTGTACTGTATATCTACACATCCTCATCCACAACACCATTAACTAGCATTTCATATCATGTGAAACTGTTAATTATATCTGCTTCAAGCAAAACACTGCATATTGAGTCTGGAGTAAACTTAAGTGGCAGGAAAATCTTAAATCTGCTGGCCCATTTTAATTTCATTTTCCAAAAGAAAGCAATCCTAGAAAGTGACAAATGGTAAAATCTATATATTTAACGTTAATCTTTTTTTTGTTTGTTTTTTATTATTGCTATTATGGGTATTGTCCCGTTAATTTTAGAATCTAATTTATCTGCACTGTTAGGCATACGCAAATTCATTATGTGGTTTAATTTGGTTTTATATCACTTAATTACAAAAATATGTTATGGGTTTGTGTTTTAGTATGGTTTCTGTTTTGGTTTTCAAAACTAATGTGAGACCAGTGAGGTGCTAATTCGGGGAGAGAAGGTGTCAATCAAAAGGTCCGTACACCATACTAATCAAGCAATTACAACTGTTTATTGTTGATACACACAGCTGATATCAATAATAGTGATACTGATTAAAATAAATG
This sequence comes from Barbus barbus, assembly GCF_936440315.1. Classification (NCBI taxonomy): domain Eukaryota; kingdom Metazoa; phylum Chordata; class Actinopteri; order Cypriniformes; family Cyprinidae; genus Barbus; species Barbus barbus. The sequence continues at coordinate 25,343,820 of NC_136737.1, read as the reverse complement.
CATAAAATGATGATAATCAAACCATAAACTCATTCAAGAAAGATAATCATAAAACCAGTGCATAATAGAAGGATGATCATGAATAAAAGACAATATTGCGTGAATGAATAATACACTAACCCAAGCAAAAGTATTATAACCAATATACAACCTCAGAACTGTGCTGAAATCTTCACTCTTCGGTGGACTGGGGAGCTCGTTTCAGTCATCAGTGGAAGACCAACACCTGTCAGAGAATGCCAGGCAACGTGCACTTTACCCACGGCTGAGCTTCCACTGAAACTGAAAGAAACTCCATGTTTTATACCTAAAAATTTGTGTGCAGGTTAAGAACAACCCTCCACGTGAGAGAGAAAGCAAGTTGGCCAGACTCGATCCCTCTCCCAGTTGGGTGCACTGTGTTTTAATTACAAAAAGAGGAGCCATTACTCAGCAAAATTTCTGAGGTTTCGCAATAAGTGTGTATTGTGCCAGAATTCTGCACCTGGATGATCTAACGACAACAGTTTCCAACCTTATCTTGAAGGTCAATGTAACCTCTCTTTCCCAGGAGATTGTGATGTTGTTTTGAACCAGTTGCAACCATGCCCTTAGCTTTTCAGTCTCTGAATGTTCAGCGTAACACAAAAAAACAACCCATCTCTTACAGTTTGAAAAGTACTTTTTTTATTTATTAAAATTTATTTTGGTATACAAACACAAAAGTATATATTTAAGGCTGCTCATAATAGGAAATGTACTTCAACACCAATACTTGAAGAATATCAAAGGCAAAAGGCAAGTTTTAGGCAATCTTACAGCGTTTTTTGTGTGCTTTTATGATATGAAGACTGTATGCTATCTTAATGGCTGAAATGACTGATAGTTCATCACTAAAGGCTTTTTATGGCCAGGGAAAGCAAAAATGTGCACATGTTTTGATAGAGGACCTTGTTTAGATGTGGGAATCTCTAATTCATTACATTACTAATATTCCCATCTGTTTTCCTTCAATCAGACATCAACTGCAAGTGTATCTCCATTCTGTCTATTCATTTGTATGCACTTCCTCCTGAAGTAAAACTTAGGTATCTGGTGATGGTATGCATTTGTAGATTATTATTTATTATTATTATTGGTTTTTGTTTACTTAATTATAGACATATAATGATGAAGTAAGAGTGTTATGTCTCCAAAGACATATAGAAATGGTTTGACTGATGAGTTATTCATAATTATTTATATTAACCTTAATATCTTAAGGTTAATAAATTATTTTATACACACTAAATATTGAATGATCAGGGAAGGAACTGGAATCTGCAAAGATCAAGTGTTATAAGAGAAAGTGTATCTGTGATGGCCCATTCTGTAAATATTAGCACTGATAAACTAAAAAGCATTAATATTTTTTGTTTTGAGCATTTCTTATAATGGCTTTCTAGACATTTTGCATGTAAATACAGACTGACGGATACTGTGTGTCTTGTATTCATTCACCATTATAATTTTGCTTGCATATTCAAGCAACAAATAAGTTTAAAACGTATTATAATCACAATTCATGAAATGAAGGTTTCTCATTTGGCACAAACAACCACGTAAAAAATGAGTGTACATATTTTACATGTTTCATATCTCCGTGGAGGCAAACCGACAGTTTTGGATTCAGAGTTTCAGATTGAGGGTGATATTTTATTTTTTTACATGATGAGTTTGCCCTGATCAGCATCTATAATTCAATTGTACCTTCTGTTCATGTAAACAGCGATAAGCGTGAATTGCTAATTAAATATTGGGTTTATTTTGCTGAAAGGATTGATTGCCATATATTGGAAATGACCGTTTCTGGTAAACTAAGAGGATGAAATTGGTGAGCAAAGGGAAAAACTTTTTTTTTGGTCTCTGTACATATGAGTAAAGATGGATACTAAACGCTCTGGTCTGCATTACAGTTCGTACCACACCATGTTTGGCTTTATTTTGTGTATATAATCCTTCAAAAGCTTTGTATTTATATGGTCAAGAGGGACAAATCATGTATAGACTGAGATTAATTGTCTGCCTTGTACTTTCTGATGTAAATGTGTTTTTAAAACTAAACTGCGAAAAATCTTTCAATGGCCTAATCACTGCAGTTATTTTATGTATTTTGCATTGAAATCTGAAGAGCGTTTTGTTTTACCATGCAGAACTACGAAAACCTTTGTACAAGTATTCTCAAAGTATTTTTTCTGTATATATTGTGCTAGCATGAATAAATGTGGTGTGGATTTTAGATGTAAATACACACATTTTTTTTCCTACTCACTTAACCGCTGTGATGTGTAATGCCTAATATTAAAGATAATGTTTTATCGACTGATATTTGCCTTCATTTCTTTCTATTTAATTAAAAATATTTACAACATTTATGAAATACCCATAAAGGACCATTGCAACCCTTTTTCTGGCACTGAATAAAGAAAAAGAAAAAGACTGTTTGTATCACAATTGACTTTTTGCTGCCTTTTTTCCTCAAAGAAATGAAAGTCATAACTGTGTGACTAGTTATCTTTCTTGGTGTGAAAAAACCTAATAGTAATGAGAATTTAGTTGAACTTTGCAGTTAATATCTATTCATTGTATAGTAACGCTTTCCTGAATGAAAAGGAAAGTGTTTCTTTAATTCCAAAATTTTCTAAAATTCTAGAAAAGGTATTTGCTTATAGATTAGACACATTTTTAGATAAACATAAATTACTCTCTGATAGTAAAATTGGATTCAGATCAAATAGTTCAACAACATTGGCATTAATTGATTTGAAGTGCCCTTCTGCGTCATCCTCCCGTGCCCACACGGAGACGCCGTCATCATGGAAAGAATCAGCGCAAAGGATCATGGGGGCCCGAAGTGACCATCAGTTAAATCCTTCATTCCGAAGGGCCCTTTGAAGTGGCCAGTTTTGAGCACTTCGGTTTGGAACGACCCTTCAATATGGCGGCCATGATTGTTTTCACTTCGAAGGGCGATATATCCCGTTTGGAACGCACTGACAGTTTAGCTTCAACCCTAATGATCCAGCTAATCAAGTCCTAAAGGCTTATTTGAAAACTACATGATATGTGTGTTGGAGCAGGGTTGGAACTAAACTCTGCAGGGCTGTGGTCCTCCAGGAATTGAGAAGCTTTTGACACAATTGATCAGAATTAATAACAAACTGGAATATATGGGATTAGGGAGTAGTACTGGACTGGGTGAAACGTTATTTAAGAGACAGAATAAAGTTTGTGAAGGGGAATATTCATCTTTGTGCTGGAGCATTGCTTGTGGCATCCCCCAGTGGTCAATACTGGGTCCAACATTATTTTTGCTTTACATAAATGATATCGGCAAACTATCAAAACTAGTCAAATTAGTTTTATTCGCAGATTAAACTTATTTTTTTTCTTTGGTAAATTAAAGAAGGTTTTGGAGACTATTACTTTAGAAATGAGTAAATTAAAGAGGTGGTTTGATAGAAATAAATTAGCATTAAACATTAACCAAACTAACTGTATGTTATTTGGTAATTGTAAAAAAGTGTAAACAAGTCCAGATACAGATAGATGGTGTGGATATAAAAAGGGTTAATGGAAATAAGTTTCTTGGGGTGATAATAGATGATAAATTAAGTTGGAAATCTCACATTAGGCTAAACGTGTACAACATCAACTTTCTAGAAGTACTTCAGTACTGAAAAAGCAAAGCATGTTTTTTGATCGAAAGCCTATGCGAGGGAATGGCAATGGCCTTGAATATTAAGTAATTCTCACCTGAGAGACAAAGGGCTGTTCCCCTAATGGGCCATCAGTGTGACTGTGACTTTGAGGCAGGTAAGACAGGATGTGAGGAGATTGACATTTTTTTGTATTATATTTACAACACAGTATAATCAAAACATACATAATGAAGGTCAAAGACACATTGTGCTCACTGATCTAACCACAGAGATGTGAACAGACTTTGAGTCATTCCTGCAACAGATTCTGTTCAACAAGTGAAACAAGTAAATCATATGTGATATATACGTGTTATTTAAGGGTTTGTGCTACTTTCCATGTGTTCAAGAGAAGAAGAAAAAACATAATCAGTAGTCAAGGAGCTTGTTTTACCATAGAATATCAGTGTAGTTGAACATCTGATGTTGGTACAGCCAGGGACGTAGTTTTGGTATGAATATTGGGGGGGTTAAAGTGTGAGCTGTTTTAGTGGAGTCCCGCATCATGTTCCCTCATAAGGTTTATTTATTTGTTTGTTTGTTTATATATTTATTTTTGTAAAAAGGTTGTGCTATTATCCACACATGCAAAGTTGGTTAATAACACAACTTCAATAATAGCCTAGTTAACCATTAGCCTACTTGTTTACATATAGCCTATATAAAGTATTTTACATTACTTTGGCACTTATAGGCTACAGTTTGACAGAATGTTCTAATTCATCATGCAAAGTCAATTTATAGTCAATTTAACATATTCTTATATTGATGTTTATTTCTTACCCCAGCTGTTCAGGCTCTTAATGATTTAATCTATGCCATCTCTTGGAATATGTGAAGGCCAGATCATCTGTCATGTCCGGCGCTGTATGCGTGGCTTGCAGTACTTAAGTGAAAATACTGAGTGTGAAATAATAAAATATGTTAAAATAATGTTTGATCTTATCACTCTGTGGACAAAATCCCGTGAACTTCGCCCCAATCGGGACTTGTGCGCTCATCTGTTTTCAATGCAGCTAAATTCGCATTGCTTTGCATCATCTTCCCACTCATTAAACTATGACAGGTCCTTTACTGCAGTTGCGACACTGTAAAGTGATGAATCAATGGTGCCACATCATTTTCATAGTTTTCACATTATATTATCGGCTTGAAAAAATATGTAAATGTGACCTCCACCTAAGCTCCGCCCACAGAAAAATGTCACAATGTTTACTAACATGAAAAGGGTCTACAGCAGGGTTCCTCAAATCTTTCCCTGGAGGGCCAATCTGCTGCAGAGTAGGGGTGTGAGACACGGAAAATTTTGGTATCGATCCGATACCGAGTAAATACAGGGCCAGTATCGCCGATACCGATACCGATTCCGATACTTATTTAAAAAAAAACAAAAAACTGAAATTTAAATGACCAACAACAATTAAAAAAAAAAACAATATATTGTTGATATGACTAATATTATATTCATCTTAAAGCTACATGGATATTATTTGCCTTTCTAAAAGGACTTTGCAGGCAGGGGAGCCTAGAACATGAAAGCAATAAACAGTTTCATGTTAAGTATTTTCCTCCCATAGAAAAGAGTTATACAAATAATTAATGTGACTTAATAAATTAAGAACGTAATATTAAAAGACAAAATTAATCAATGTTTCAAACTAGATATACAAGTAAGCAGATGTGCCCAGAATATGAAAGCAACGCTCAAAGTTTTCAAATTATGCATTTTCCTCCCATAGAAAACCATTATAAAGAAAAGTTTAACGTAAGTGGCTTATTGAATGAAGACATTGATATGAAAAAGAACTATTAAACCATAACTCGTTTATTATTGAAATTATTTTAGTATGTTATGTGCATACTGTATTTTCTGTTTGTTTTATACATACTGTAATATTTGTTTGTTATTATCACAATAAAAAAAAAAAAAAAACTGTGATATGAAAAGGCCAAATTCTGTATAGTTTATAAACATATATAGGCCTACTATGTATGTAGAGGTAAGCAGATGAACCCAGAACATGAATGCAACACGCTGAATTTCATTTTCTCTAATTGCGATATAAAAACATTTAATATGGTGCAATTAATGGAGGAAGACAGTGATAAAGACCAAATAAATAAATAAAAACTAAATTCGGTATACAGCTTGTTAATAAAATATAATATGTTGCAAGCAGCTGAGCCCAGAATATATATGCAAACATGCTAAACAACATATTAAGCATTTTACTACCATAGAAAACCGTTATAATGAAAATTTTAAGTGTCTTAATGCATTAAGAAATCATTTTAAAAAGCTAAACTCACACTCCTTACAGTGATACTGTATAAAAAAGGACAAACTCTGTCTACAGATATAATATGCACTATGTGAAGGATTTCCTTCCTCCCCTTTTTCATTTCTTTTGTAGCTTGGAGTTCCATTCCATCTCTCTCTGTATCCGCTGAGTCACATGATGGCATGACCACCAAACCCAGTGAAATGGTGCCAGCAATGCTCTTTATTTATTATGTCTGAAGTATTTAAAAGTTTGCTGAAATAATTAGCAATATGTTATAAGTGCTTTGGAGTCACTGGTGCAGACCAGGTAGCTTACAATCTAAATTTGCTAACATTATATCAAATATGTGATGTCTAACATTATGTTTATTATACAGCAAATGAACCAATCAGAAGATGGACCATTTTTTATGTTCACAATTCAGGTAAGCACTGCAGTAAAACTCACATTAAATCATTCATTCATACCAAATCAAGCATTCTTTAATTTAGAAACTTATAAATTACTGCAAAAATTACTCTCTGCCATTGCAGTCCCACATGACCAGGGAGGTACCTAATATCAGAGCACAGGTGGGTTAACTACTCCAGGAAGGAGAAAGATCTTCACATAGCGATTGCTTGCATGTGTCTTAGTGTGTTTTTGTCTCAAACAGCTACTCCTTTACTGCAGACAAGCTGAAGGCTAAATCCTCCATTGGAGTCTTTGTCTCTCTATGGACCTCAGCGTTTTTTAACAGAATTTAGGATAAGTATTAAAATTTAAATCTGACATAATTTAGTTTACAGTTCAGCTGAAATGTTTGTATATGTTATTGACAAGCTGTTACTTTCACACACACACACACACACACACACACACACACACATATATGTGTATGTTAAGAGTACAAAAGGTTTCAAAATGTAAGTTAAATATAAATTGACACTAATGTGGAATTTTCTCCTCTCTCTCTGTCTTAATATCGTATTGGAACCCAGGATCTCCACTGAAGGACTGAATACATTTGTGTTTGTGGACATGAGTACAGACCAGGGCACATTCTGATGTGTTCAGTCAAGTTCTGAGCAGGATCCAGTCTTTGGAGAAGTTAACTTATTCCCAACGGTGGACAAAAACATTGTGTTGGCTTTTAAAAGGCTATTTTGATCATGACTTATACTCCTATACTGTGTAAAAGATGGATGAGAACAGACATTGCTAATAAGAAACATTTTTTTGAGCATCAAAGAGACTTCTTTCAAAATATTTTTGGCCACCAGTGTACATCAATCTAGCAAAGTTTGGAAAAAAGTGAAGGTGGGGTTATGTGTCATGTTACCTAATGAGATGAAAATAACTGTTTTGTCCTGTGTTGCACATTTCCTTTTTGACTGCTTAAAACTGTATGTATATATATTATGCAGTTCTATGTAATTGTTGATATTTCATCATAATAAATATTTTGACAATAAGCTAAACAACCAATGATTTGATCAAATGTGAAGATTTTGTTTAGAATGGCATGTGTTTTCTTCAACATAATGTATGTAGTGAAGGACAGCACATAATGTGTTAAATTATACGTTTACACATCTTTGTGATAGCCTTTCTGACACATTTACTGTGTTAAAACCATGAATGAGTAAAACTTACAAAAAACGTTGTCCCAAAACTCACCCATTAATTGTCACGAGGCCGGACTGCAGGTCTGCCCTTCCCCACCAGAGGTCGCCATCTCCCTTCCTCCCGGACTCCACTCACAGGATTACACGCATACACCTGTTTCATTGCACACACCTGGCTAATCATTACACTAACAGCTGATCCCCATCACCACGGACTATATAGCTTCCACCTTCTCACCACTCTGTGTGCTTTCATTATATGTTTGTTACCCGTGATTCATGGCTTGCTTCCGTTTCTGAGATCTGCTTATGTTATGTTTTGGTTTCTGTTTATTGTGCCGTGTTGGCCTTTGTGTTAGTTTGTTTTATTAAAGACACCTCCCTGCATTCTTGGACCCAGACCTCGTTTCTGTAACGTGACATTAATGTGTTAAAATTTAACACCGGTTGTGTCATTTTTAACACATCTTTCTAAGAGTGCAGTAACCTTTCACAAATGTTAACAGAAGTAGGCTATTATTAAGTTTTAGTGTCTTGATTCTGATTAAATTCATATTTTGTATTTCAAATGTCATAATTAACCAAGACAAGGTTGTTACGTTACTTGATTTTTTTGTTTTCCATTTACTATTTGTTTTTATACAGCCAATTTAACTTATTAAACTAACTTATTTAAAGACCATGTCTATGCACAAATAGATTTAGATTAAGAATGGTTTTAATTACATTTTAATGAATGTTGCAACCGTCCCCTGTTATGGGGTCAGTTGCAACATTTGACTTTGTCTATTCCAGTATAAATTGTGTGTATATAATCATATGTGCACATGTTAAAGCCGACTGAAGTTGCTTTATTGTATTAAAACTCTGGCTTTCTAATGCAAACAGTCTCTGAAAAACTAAATGCAAAAAGTGTTGCAACCGTCCCCATACGTTAAAATGGTTTCGTATTGTGTTGTGTTGTCCTGTTTTGTTTATTAGTTTTTATTTACATGTTCGAAATAAAGTCTAAAAAGAAAATGAAGGCTAATGTGGTTTTATTGTTTAAAGAGCTATAGCAAAAATAGGTGAATTCAGGTGTTTGAAACCAACATTGCCTTCAGACAATAAAATACAGTATAATGTGAGGGAAATGTCACAGGTCTTCTTATGTAATATTTTCACATTAATAGCTCATTTTCACTGCATGATGAGCTAATTTACAATAACAGATAACAAAGAACTACAAACATCGTCACCAATAGAATTCACCTTCACAACCAATCACAAGCCGCCAACTGGACTCAGCACTGCACATCCATTCAGAAACGAGTGCGTGTTGCGACGTCCCGAGCCAGCCAATAGACGCGCGAAGAGTGGACCGGCAACCAATCAGATGGAAGAGTGGGCGGGTCTTTTATATAGGAAGCGCTGTTGAATCGGTACATTGCGTGTTGTCGAGCCGGTATCTTTAATGGTCGTTCAAAACCCAGTTTAGCACTTTTTCATATTTCAGTATTTAAGAGCGTTTGCTTGGTTTAAGGATGATATATTTTAGTGGGCTTTCTGTGGCCCTGGCCCTGGCGCTCGTGCCGAGCTGCACTGAAGCTTTGAAGGATGGAGAGTGTGAAGGTGAGTTTGAGTAATATATTTATAGTATAAACAGGTGCTGGACACACAAAAGCATCTCACATCTGCGTTTTATTCATCTTCTTCAGTTTATACTGTATATTTAGTTTACTTCAGTTTATTATTATTATTAGAAGAGTGTTTCCTTTAACTACTTCAATTATTGCATCAGTAATTATTGTTTTTTAGGCTTATAAGGTGCTAAACGTTTTTTTTGGTAATAATGTAAGCTTATAATATATGCAAAATATATTATAAAGTGCTCTATATTAGTGCTTTTTAAAGGCAATTATAAGGGTTTTCTTTTCAGTGAAACTCATACACAGTTGATTACATCATGCAGGTTATTATCAATCATATATAGATGACACACCTGTTCAAATAACCCTTTGGTTATAATTGCTTATTCTTTTATTTACAGAGGGGTCAATAATTGACTATACTATGTATTTTCATAAATGTGACTGATTTTATTTAATAGAAGTTGTGTATGATTGTTGCATTGCAGTCTGTGTGGGTTTCCTGGAACGCTTTTACCAGACGCTACAAGACAACGACGTCAAGTTCGACAGTGACTCCATCGAAAAAGCTCTTCTAAAATCTTGCAAAGAGGCCAAAGGAAAAGAAAATCGATTTGTAAGTGTGTGTTTGAAGGGACGGTTCACCCAAAAATGAAAATTTGCTGAAAATGTCCTCACCCTCTGGTCATTGAAGATGTAGATGAGTTTGTTTCTTCGTCAGATTTGGAGAAATGTAACATTACATCACTCACTCACCAATGAATCCTCTGCAGTGAATGGGTGCCGTCAGAATAAGAGTCCAAACAGCTGATAAAAACATCACAATAATCCACACAACTTTAGTTTATAAGAAACAAATCCATTATTAAGGCATTATAACTTCAAACCTTCACATCTGGCCAAAATACTTGTCAATAATAACATTTCCTCCAGTGAAAAAGTCCATCTCCTGTTGTCCTTTCACATCCACCAACATATTCGTTTAGAGCTGTTTTGGACTGTTTTCAGTTGTAAACGGTGCTTGATCTGTGACTATTTCTCTTCTGATTCAGACGAGACCAGTATTTAGCCTAAAGCAACATTTTGAAGTTAAAATGTCTTAATGATGGATTTGCTTCTTCCAAACATGCAGCTTTTCTCTTTACAAGATATTAATTGTTGGACTGGAGTGGTGTGGATTACTTGTGGAGTACTGTGATGTTTTTATCAGCTGTTTGGACTGTCATTCTGACGGCACCCATTCACTGCAGAGGATTCATTGCTCAGCAAGTGATGCAATGCCTCATTTCTCCAAATCTGATGAAGAAACACACTCATCTACATCTTGGATGGCCTGAGTTCAGCTAATTTTTATTTTCGGCTGAAATATTCATTTGATCTTCCATAATGTTTGCTTGTTTATACTTGCTTTTAATGTTTTGTGTATGTGCAGTGTTATTATATAGGGGCAACAAGTGATGCAGCAACAAAAATAATCAATGAAGTTTCCAAACCAATGAGTTACCATGTGCCAGTGGAAAAGATTTGTGAAAAGCTCAAAAAGAAGGACAGTCAAATCTGTGAACTGAAATATGGTAAGTTGAAAAGTTTGTTTGCATAGAAAAAAAAAGTTTCCACTGACGAATTTATTGCGTCTGTCTAGTGGTTGACCAATATGACTATAAACATATCATATCCATTGTTCTGTTTGTTTAAGCATCCTGCCCAGCTCAAAATGACTAATTAATCGCTCTGGTTGATATATTGAGTTATATCCATTAAATGGAATTTAAATTTTTTAAATAATTTTTTTTGTATTATTATTAATAAGTGGTTTAGTTTTTAAATCAAATTTGGTGGATCAATGACAGAACTGCATGCCATTTATTTATTTTTCGTCTTCTAGATAAACAAGTTGACTTGAGCGCCGTCGACCTAAAGAAGTTGAAAGTAAGAGATCTGAAGAAAATTTTGGAGGAATGGGGTGAATCCTGCAAAGGATGCGTTGAGAAAACCGACTTCATCCGCAAGATCAATGAGCTAATGCCCAAGTATGCGCCCAATGCAGCCAAGGCACGGACAGATCTGTAAACTCACAGGGAATTATGGGACCAAGGCAGTGGCCAAAGCCATTTAGGGTGGAAGATCTGCGCTGTGCAGCTGACTGACCACCTAACAGTGGGGTTTGCATTGTGTTGTCATTTTACCATGTACTCCAGGGGTAAACATCAAGAAACCAAATCAGTGCACTTCCATGAAATACAACCTTTAATTTGAAACCAAATCAGTGCACTTCCATGAAATACAACCTTTAATTTGAAACCAAATCAGTGCACTTCCATGAAATACAACCTTTAATTTATAACTTTCAATGTGTTAGTTCTTTCTAATATCGACACAACTTGTGTTTGCCTCCTGATGTTATGGGAAACATGTTTGACACACTTTGCCTAGTTTGATTTTCATTTTCTATTCTTTTTTTGAGGGTATAGACTTTCTTAGTTGGCACATTATATGAAATATGAGAGTCTCATCTTCAAAATGCGTGGGTCAGTTTGAGTGGGCTTTGCTGTAAAATGTTTAATACAGTTATACTGTTTTTTTTCATTAAAAGAAGAAAATAAATTTGTCTTGTCCTTTTGTTTATTTTCTTCTGTATGAGTTTGTATTTAACATTGTACCTAGGTAAAGTTTTGTAAAATTGCCTTCAGGGAGTTAGAATTTTTTTGACTACCAAAATACCTATTTACCATGGCAATGAAATGATTTATAGGCTAATGCAATAGGTTTTGCATGTTTTTGTATATCACAGTACAGCTTTTGGTTGGGATTGGATTGTCATATGAAATTCATACTTCGTTATTCATTATAGATATACGATTTTGATACATGCATTGGCTATGTATGTAATAGTGTGCATTATTCATAGAAAACATACTACATTTGCAAAAATGTTTATTATTTCACATATTTAGTATTGTGCAGTAGGATAGTAATCCATTTCAAAATGATTCTTATGAAACGAATGAATACATTTCGCTCTTAGAACTTCATATTTAGTGTCTATAACTATATTTTTAGTGTCAATATTGATTTTCCACAACTATAATAGCGTCACGCGATGCGTTCTGACGTCGGCAGAGGCTCCTCCCACTCGCGGAGCGCGCACATTCCTTTTGTCCAAGATGGCGGAATAGATGCAGCTGAGGGGACCTTAATGTTTGCCGTTTTATTTTTATCTGCGAAATTCTACATCCAGGCGAACGCTTTCTCGTGCAAACGTTAGTTAAGATCCTCCTCACGGATGTGCAAAATCTCCCGGAGCCGTGAGATTTCACCTCGGAGCTGATTTTATATTTTTGCGGCGGGAGCATCACTGTAAAATGAAGCGGCAGGCCGAGCGCGACGCGAGTCCGTCCAGAACGCTCGCCAAACGCGTCCGCGAGCGGGACCGAGAGCGCGAACCGAACCCGCCGCTGGCGCTGCTGCTCGCCGAGAGCCGAGCTTATCACAAACGAAGCCGCAGCCGAGAGCGGGACAAACCGCGCGTCCGTGAGGAGCGAGAGAGTCTGCATCACCGCCCGCATCATGAACTGGGTCTGCTGGGTCGAGCCCCTCTCCGAACCACATCAGTCCTGCCTAAAGGTAAGACCCCATCCGCAGACACGGTGGGTGCGCGCCTAGAATACAAGACACTACTTATCAGCAACCTTGGATCGCAGCTTTCTGATGAACATGTAGAGGACGGACTGTTTCATGAGTTTAAAAAGTTCGGGGATGTGAGCGTCAAGCTTTCTCACACGCCAGAACTGGGTCGCATTGCCTATGTCAACTTCAGACACACGGAAAACGCGCGGGAAGCGCGTCATGCAAAAACCAGATTGGTGCTATATGATCGTCCACTCAAAGTTGAACCCATGTACATGCGGCGTCGCAGCGTCACGCCTCCAGATGTGAGTTATGTATCTCTGCGTAGTGCTGCTTACACTTACAGGCAGCGGTCTCTTTCACCGGGTGCTGGGAGTAGTGCCCTTCGAGACATGAGGCCCAGGCATTACGTTGATGATATGGGACTCAGTAGGGACCGTGTTTTGGACTATTACAGCGCATTGGAGGAGAGAAGTCGTGCGTATGCATATCAGCTTCCCGAGGAGGACTTAAAACCAGAGGACGATCAGAGAGCCACAAGGAATTTGTTCATCGGCAACTTGGATCATAACATTTCTGAAGTGGAACTACGACAAGGATTTGACAAGTATGGAATTATCGAGGAAGTCGTTATTAAGCGGCCCGCTCGTGGACAAGGAGGTGCTTATGCTTTTCTTAAATTTCAAAACTTGGATATGGCTCACCGGGCCAAAGTGGCCATGCAGGGACGTATGATTAACGGCAACCCGATTAAGATCGGATACGGGAAGGCCAATCCGACGACTCGGCTCTGGGTGGGCGGACTAGGCCCGAATACCTCGCTGGCTGTTTTAGCCCGTGAGTTTGATCGCTTTGGGAGTATTCGCACCATAGACTATGTGAAAGGAGATAATTTTGCTTACATTCATTACGAGAGCCTGGATGCAGCCCAGGCTGCTTGTGCGCAAATGCGCGGCTTCCCTCTGGGCGGTCCGAATCGTAGGTTGCGTGTGGATTTTGCTAAAGCTGAGGAGACGAGGGCGTACCCTCAACAATACCAGCCGCCTTTGCTCCCGCCTCCACATTACGATATTCTAGCTGATGGTTACGGATGCCATCACAGCCTGGAGCGAGAACTGAGAGCAAGGGCTCGCTCACCCTCACACCCCCTGTTCACGGAGCGAGAAAGAGAACGCATTTCGGACAGGGAATGGAGTCCGCCAAAAGGAATTGAGCGGCGAACAAACCCGGAGGCGATTGGGCGGGTCAGGCAGCGCAGCCGTAGCAGGGAGCGCTGGGTAAAGGAACGAGAGCTAGAACGCGGGAAAAACTGGGACGAGCGGCGCAAGCGAAGGAGCCTCAGTCCCATCGACCGTCCTGCCGAGGAGCGCGGGAGGTCAAAGCTCAGAGGCGGAGCACCGTCTACTCCCGAAGACAGCCCGGATAGGGGTCGCGGCCGTCTTCCAGACTCCACCTCAGAACCTCTTGATCACACCCCCGACATCAGCAGACACTCCAGTGACGAACGTCCTGCGCCGGAAGAACCTTTGCATCCGAGAAAGGAGGAGCGCGATCGCCATCACCGCAAAAGCGAGAGCGACCCTGACTCGCACACGGACAAGTCCAAAACAGACTCCAAAAAGCCCAGCACGCTCTCCGAATATGCCCAAACACTCAGTCGCGTATGGCATGGTTCTCTCGTTCTTAAAAACAGCTGCTTCCCCACAAACATGCACATGCTTGAGGGGGGCGTGAACTTTCTCCACGCCCTCATGAAAGACAACCACGCAGGTGGTTCCAAGATCACGCAGCTTAAAATCGCTCAGCGGCTGAGGTTGGATCAGCCCAAACTGGATGAGGTGACGCGACGCATCAAGCTAGGCAGCCCGGACGGCTATGCTGTCCTTCTCGCCGTCCAGGGGCCCATGGACCGCGATGCCCCTCCTCCAGAACCGGGCCTTCAACAGCGCCTTCTCCGCAACCTGGTGACATACCTCAGGAACAAGCAGGCAGCAGGGGTCATCGGCTTGCCCCTCGGCGGCCCCAAAGAAAGAGAGATGGGGGGCATGTTGTATGCCTTTCCTCCATGTGACTTCTCACAGCAGTATCTCCAGGCTGCTCTGAAAACTCTTGGGAAACTTGAGGAGGACCACCTGGTCATTGTGGTTGTTAGAGACTCACCTTAACACTTCAATTCCAACTCTAAAACGTTCCACACAAATTGTATGCCTTTTATGATTTTAGGATGGATGTACCTTTTTACTTTAATACGCCCAAACTTGATCAGCGTTTCCTTAAAACGTTTTAGAAATTGAATAGCATCCCCAGAGAAGTTGTTTTATAAACTTGCAAATTAGTTTTTAAATTTCTCTCAGCAGTGTTCAAAATTTTCAAAAATGTTTCATATAATAGCATGCACAAGCAGTTTGACTGAAGTCCAGTGGTTCACTATAATGGGCGTAAAACATACTGGACCTTATTTGTAAAACTCAAATTTGTGTGAGTTGTTCGCAAATCCATTCGTCACTGAACTGTCGCATTCAATACAATCATTAAGGTCTCTGTTGACCAAAGTTCAAGTATAACAATTTGTTAGTGGCTTTTTACTCCGTAACATTAAGTAACGGTTCTTCCCTCCCATCTTACATCTGCTGTCCGTTTCACAAACCCTAGATGTTTTATTTAGTTTTTCAGAAATAAAACAGTACTTGACATGGCAGTATGTTCAGTTCAGGTGAGGCGTTTGTGTCATAACTGACAGCATCTACCTCTTTAACCATGTAACACATCAGGTATGCTTGAAAAAATTAAGTTAGTCTTTGAGCCCACTGCATTTTTATTGTAAAAATGTACTGCACCTGCAGCACTAACAGAAAGGTCATGTGACCAAACGAGTACTGTACCGATCCAGACACACTAATTGTAAACGTTACGAACACTACGGTTTAAGCTTGTGTGACTTTGTTTGTTTGTACGCAGGAATGCCTTCTTAAGCCTTAGCTGTTTTTCAACTGCCCTCCACTGAATGACTATTTGCCAAGTCATTTTAACCCATTGAGCCAACACATTTTAAACAAGTGCTACTCTAAAATGTCCAGTGATTTGAAACTCATAATAATGTATGAACCAGAAACAAGTGTTATTTTTAGATTTTAGTTGATGATGGGGTTTGAAAGTCTACCCGCCAACACTACAACCCTTTGCACTGAACGGTAACTATTTCCATTGCTTATTTTTAATCATGTTGTTGTTTTACCCTTCTTATATCACTCATTTTTTGTAATGCTTTTTTTTATTATTGAAATCTGTAGGCAAAACATGTATGGAGTATAAAAAAGTAAACATTTCATGTGCTTGGTATTTAAATCGTACCTCCGTCATTATTTGCAAAACCGCATCGACTGTCCAATGTCTTGATTTTGTATCGCCGAGCATAAATCCTGTCTCCATAGTTACCTTTCCATCTCAGTCTTGCCTACAAAAAAGGTGAAGGTTAAAGTGGTAACCAGGCAACCACATCCATCATTTAAAAACAAAAAACAAAAAAAAGATTCCAGAGTTCAAATGAAGCTTGACTGTGAAGTAGCTTAGAATAACCACTAGGAGGCAGTGTGGTCAAAGAAAAACAACCTTAACTCAACATATGAAACCAGCGAGTTCCTGCTGTGCAAGTGGGAAGTTGCTTGAGGGAAAACAGTCAGTGCAGTGCATATTAAACGCTTGCTGAGACATTGTTGCAGCATTTAACCAACTTGAAAGCAGTCTTCATTTAGTTTCGCCCTATGCCGGTATGCAAATGAGGTAGTTTGCATGTGGTATATATGCTGTTTAATATTTAGACCCTCAAGATTAACCAGCCTTATTGTTTTCAGAAGCTTGCTAATTATTTATAATGCACTGTACTTGAGACTAACACTTAATCAGCTCGTTTCTCAATGTCTAAATGAGAGCATCTAAATTGATCAGTCCTGTCTGTCACATCCTGACAGATCTCCCAATACTTTCCTAACTGTGCAGAAAGGCTTTAGAGTTACTTAACTGACTGTGCTGCCTGCTCTCAAGGTGACGGGTAATTCCTAGAAATCACCCATTTATACAGGTTTTTGTGTTTGCACTTGTCAACAACTGGAGTAACCTGCTGATATCTGCTGTTGGAGAACTGTGATATGTAAACTGAGTTAATATGTGGTGACCTGAATCAATTTGTATTTGACTGTTAGTTACGGTTTTGGCTTGACGTTTTATGACTTAATGATAACAGTCAAATGACCCTTCCAGTGGTTCACTATAATGGGCGTAAAACATTCTGGACCTCATTTTTAAAACTCAAATTTGTGTGAATTGTTTGCAAATCTATTTGTCATTGAACTGCTGCATTCAATATGCTCATTAAGGTCTCTGTTGACCAAGGTTCAAGTATAATAATTTGTCAGTGGCTTTTTAATCAGTAACACATTCAAAATTGGTTCTTCCCTCCCATCTTACATCCGCTGTCCATTTCACAAACCCTAGATGTTTTATTTGGTCTTTCAAAAATAAAACAGTACTTGACATGGCGGTATGTTCAGGTCAGGTGCTTGTTATGAAATTATAACAGATGTATTTGAAATTCATAATTTAAAGTAAATAAATCAAACATTATTAAATGGTAAACAGGCCAATAAAGGAATGTACATTTTAAAAATTATATATATATATATATATACACAATCAAATGATGTATGTGCCCACATTAACTCGCTTTAATAGCTATAACAAATCTCTCTCATAATGTGTGTACTGTGTACATTTATTGTATATGTAAATACACATATATTTAGAAAATATTTAGATGTATATTCATATAATTTATATATAAATGTTTAAAAAAAAAATCGTAAATATATACATGCATGTGCGTGTATTTATATATACATAATAAATATACACAGTACACACATATATTATGTAAACTTTGGATGCAATTAATATATATACATAAATACACTATGAAAGCTATGTGTTTTATATTTTGGGCATAATTGTATAATATGTATTGTAAAATAATTTAATGTATTTATTTACAGAACAATTATGTCCTATATATTTATATAAATAAATAAAAAAAACCTATAGCTTTCATTACATATTACTGGTTGTAGTGACTATTACTAGATTTTAGAAAGTCACTTCTTGGGTCTGCTGGGTTCATTTCAGACACCTCTTTGTTTGCTCATCTACATCCATTAAACTCCAGAAAAACGATGTAGATCACGGTTGATTTATTTATCTTGAATGTTGCAAACTAAGCTGATACAATTTAACATAAGTAAATACAAAACAATTCAAACTGTAAATTATAAAACACCGGGAACATTGGACGGGAGAAAGAAGGTCTAAAGACCGTGTGCTTCCAGCAAACCACACCATCTAATTAGACACCTGTGGCTTTATCTTATGGTTCGTAGTGTAGAGGGCACACACAGACTCCAGAATGGTTCGTCCTGTAGAGGGCACACACAACCTCCATATAACATTAAAGAAAAGAAAGGAAAACATGTTG